>NW_004955416.1:9276461-9317337 GCF_000276665.1 Chinchilla lanigera | reverse complement strand
AGAAAATGCTTTCATATGGTTAACTGGATAAAGCTGCAGTGAAACACTGCCTGGTAACATGCCAATTCAAGGTCTAAAAATACCATACTGAGGATCAATTAACCAGAAGTTGGAGAGGGTTTTCACTGCAGGCCCATTATCTGTATGTTCCCTTCTCAGATTTTGCCTAACATCTGGCTGGTTCTGCTGGTCACTTACCTCTGTAGTAGTCAGTTTTGGGAGGGAAGGATCAGACACAGCCAATGGTCCTTGTATGAAAATTCCTGTATTTTGAGTACTGCCTGAAAGTTCTGTTTAACTCTAATAAGCAGACCTTGGTCTCAGGAAAAATCAGCCAGTCTGCAGCAAAATGCACATCAACACCTACACATGTCCATGGCTGGTACAGTAGATACTTGCCCTTTGTATCGCTGTTGTCCAGCATCCAAATACTCTTCCCACATGGGGGGAATCTTTGGTTGTGTCAGTCTCGGTGGTGAGAAGTGCTAAATATAGAAACCAAGCAGGCCAGATCTTCCTCTTCACTTCTTAGCAGCTAGAACCCTGGCACATAAAATGAGGCCCACCAACTAGGCAGATGCTCCCACTTGATTTTTATTTTCCTTTTTCCTTAGTACAGGGACTGAACTCAGAGCCTTGTGCATGCTAGGCAAGCACACTACCTCTGAGCTACACCCTCAGTCAACTGAGCTTTGAAAGACACAAAAATAAAGCAACAGTTAAAAGAATCTCTAAGAGTCCAACAGTGGCAGAAGAGTCAAGTATGGTTTTCAGATCACACCATCTGTGCTATGGTTCTGCTGGGATCCATGCTTGCCTGAGTTCCCATGCTTTTCTGCTCATTTCTCAACTTCCCTTTCAATTCTGTGAGTCACCCGTGGTTAAAAATAGTAGTATGGTTCTAACACTGTGATCTAGGCTGTGTGATCTTGGGCAATGTTATAGCTTATGTCTAGATGTTCCCCCAGAGCCTCATGTGCCCACACACTTGGCTTTCACGAGTGACTAGATCACGGATGTATGTATGATACTAGATTAGCCCACTGACCGTTTACCACAGTTCTGGGTATACAGTTGATACCAACTGGTAGGCTTGCAGCCTAGACGAAATAAAAAGGGAAAGAAGAAGGAAGGCCCTGCTTCCCACCTGCCACAGCATGAACTATTTCTCCTCTGCTTTTCCTCGTTTGACTTGTGGGTGTCAGGTATTTTGTCCCAACAACAACAAAGTAACTAAGACAGATTTTGGTACTAGAGAAGTAAGGTCACTGCTGTGATGCTACCTGGCCATGTGGTTCCAAAGCCTTTGAAACTGCCCTGAGAAAAGAGTTTGGAAAAGTTTGGAGATGCTAGCTAAAGAAGCAGAGCCTAGAAGGACATGGTGATTGCTTTCGAGTTTTGGAAATTATGAGTTCCAGGCCAGCCTGGGATACATAGTAAGTTCAAGATTAGTGTGAGCTACATAGCACGACCCTGTTTCAAAAAAAAAAAAAAAATCTAAGAACAGAAGTATCTGTTATTTTTCAATCTGTTGTTAGATTCACCCAAATTGCATCCCTATGTATGTAATACTCTTTAATTTTCTGAGACCAAATAGAAACATGTAGAACAATTTTTTTGTACATATTTGCAATACTTTTTTTTTTTGTCTTTTTGAGACAGGGTTTCACTATGCAGTTCAGGCTGGCCTTGAGCTCACTTTGTAGCCCAGGCTGGCCTCAAACTCCCAGTGATCCTCCTGCCTCAGCCTCCCAGTTGCTGGGATTACAGGTGTGCACCACCACAACCAGGCTGCAACACATGATTACATTCACTATGAGGAGTTAGTGCATGTACATAACATGTCTTAATTCTTCTCACTTCCCTTCCCTTCCTCCTCCTCTGGGAAACACAGCATGGACCACCGTGGAAAGCTGCAATAGCCCAGAATGAAGCATTAGCTATTTACTGCCACAGAGTCTAGGTCAGTGGGATACATTATTTTGAATGAAAAAGCAAATGGAGAAATTATAGATGCTGGATAACTGTTTGGATTCTCGTATTAAAGAACTCAATGATAATGATAGACAAAACTTATAGAGAACTTATTATCTGCTACGAAATGCTCTAAATTCCTTACACATCTATTAAATCCTTATATTAAATTCCTTACATCTATTAAATTCTTTACATCTGTTCACTAGTTTAGCCCTCACATCAACTCTGAGGTAAATATTATTCCATTCTATAGATGAGCTAACTGAGGTACAGAGAGGACTTGCCCAGGATCACAGGTAGTAATTAAAAAGTTAAACAACAACTAATTTTAAAATGACTTTTTTTTTTTTTCTGGTGTTTTGGAACAAGGTCTCGCTATGTAGTTCAGACTGGCCTTGAGCTCACTTTGTAACCCAGCCTGGCCTGGACCTCACAGCAATCCTCCTGCCTCAGCCTCCTGAGTGCTGGGATTACAGACCTGCACCACCACCCCAATAAAACATTTTTTAAATCACTATGTCTGACCACCTTTCACCCAGGAAAGGGTTGGTATACCAAACAGGAAGGTAGGGTTTCTCTGGTATTAAATTCCAAAACATCCGCTCTCTGCTGAACACAGTCTATCACCTTTATTGAAACATAAAATGCAAACCCTTCTCTGTTCTAGGCCAGCTGCTCTCTTTGTCTGGGGATTCTCTTTCTGCAAAGTTGAAAAATAAAAAAGCAGCAAGAGCTTCCTTTATAAGGGGTAAGAGTACACATACTCACTTACACTGATATATATTTACACACAAAGAAACAAATTCAGATTCCCAGCTAAAGTCCCTCGCTCCTGAAGGATCTAGAAAAAATGAGCTTTGAGATCACCAAATAAATGTTTACTTGTATGTACAGGATTTCCTCTTTCTAACAGTGTACTTTTGGTTGTTATTGTTAGTTCCCTGAAAAATGTTCCCATGGAAAACTGCCCAGGCAGCATGTGCAATCTGGCAGGTCACATATGTGTCTAGCTGATTCTTGGGACATAGCAAGCAATCCAAAGAAAAGACCAATATCTAGTTTAATGCCTCCCTCCTTCCTAAAGAGAGACATTCCTTAGGAAAAATCCTCTGGCAAATGAAAGATGGCGTCAACAGAATAGAGTGCAGAAGACACTAAGTCCTTGCCATCCCCATAGCCAGTTAGTTAGTTAGTTAGTTAGTTATTGACACTGGGAATTAAACCCACGTCCTTCACACTACATTACAACGCCCACCCTATTTTTTTTTTTTTTTTTTTTAATTTAGAGACAGGCTCTAAGTTGGCCAGGCTAGGCTCAAACTTGCAATCACCCTGCCTCAGCCTCCCAGAGTCCTGGGGTATCAGGCATGCAGCACCACCATGCCCAGCTACCACAGCCCGTTCTGAAAAGACAAGCAAATGATTCCTTGATCATAATAGGCCTTTTTTTTTTTTTCTGTCATCTGATCCTACACTTTCCAGGCCTTCACTGTATGGACCTCACACAGAGGGAAGCATATTTCATATGGCATATGAAAAACTATTGTTATGTCTTATATCTAGATGCACCCCTCTAAACCTCATCTGGTCACAAGTGGGGCTTTTTGGAGCTGGCTGGATCTAGGGTGTGTAGTGCTGGGATTCAGGGTGCCTCACCCTGGTATGAGTGCTACCCACCCTATGGGCAGGTAGCCCAGATGGAATACAAGTGACAGAAAGAGGGCTGCTGCTATCACTTGTGGCGGCTGCTGTCACTTGCTGCTGCTGCTGCTGCTTGTCTTATGCTGCCTCTTGCCTGCTTTGTGATCCATTTCTGCCATGCCACTCTGCCTTGGAGACAGCCAACTAGGCACTGAAACCATACTGAGCCAAAATAAACCTTTCCTCCTTTAACTTAAGGTATTACATAAACACAGTCCTACACATATGAACAAGCTTTCTATCCTTACATTAAAATAATTTATCTTAGCTGGGTATGGTGGCGCACACCTGTAATCCTAGCACTCAGGAGGCTGAGGCAGGAGGATTGTTGCAAGCTCAAGCCCAGCCTGGGCTACAAAGTAAGCTCAAGGCTAGCTTGAATTGCATAGTGAGACCCTGTCTCAAAAAGACAAAACAAAAACAAAAAACCAAAAAAACCACCAAAATAATTTGTAAGTGCATTACTGGCTGGGCATAGTGGCACCTGCCTGTAATCCCAGCACTCTGGGAGGCTCAGGAAAGAGGATCACAAGTTTGAGCCCAGCCTGAGCAACTTGGTGAGACTCTATCTCAAAATAAAAAATAAAAAAAAAGGGCTGGCTATGTAGCTTAGTGTGAAGGCCCTGAGTTCAATATTCACTACCTCCCCCAAAAAAGAAAGAATAGTTGCCCGTCCAGTGTTATGATAGGTGTTAAAGTATCAAAAAGAACAATCCGCTCAGAATTTGTGATGTACCAGGTAACACTCAAAGCACCTTACACAGGGGGCTGGGGATTTAGCTCAGCGGCACAGTGCCTGCCTGGCAAGCACAAGGTCATGAGTTTGATTCCCGGTACCAGAAAAAACAAGACAAAAAAAACAACAACAACAACAAAGCACCTTACACATATTTAAGTCATGTACTTCTCACAATAACCCATGAAGCAGATACCACTATTATTCTCATCTTCATTTTAGAGATGAGGCAACTGAATCACAAGAAGGTCAAGAAAGTGCCCAGTCACAAGCTAGTAAATGCCGAAGATAAGATTCAAACCCAGGCAGTTTGGTTCTACAGTGCAGTCTTAACCCAAAACTACACCGCATGATAAGTGAGAGTTTAAAATCCTGCTCAGTTTACAAGATTCTTTAAAAAGAAAAAAAAAAATCTGTATTAAGATTTAACTCACAGGGGCTGGGGATTTAGCTCAGTGGCACAGTGCCTGCCTGGCAAGTGCAAGGTCATGAGTTCAATTCCTGGTACCGGAAAACAAACAAACAAACAAAAAAGATTTAACTCACATACTATATTCACCCACTCAATGTGTACCTTCTGAACTGGGTATAATGACCCCAACCTGAAATCCCAGCTGCTCTAAAGGCTGAGGCAAAAGGATCAAAAATTCAGGGCCAGCTACAGCAATTTAGTGAGACCCGTCTCAAAATTTTAAAAGGGCTGAGATGCAGCTCAGTTACACGGTGCTTATCTGCCACGCGTGAGGGTTCAATTCCCAATGCCACAAAAAATAAAAATAAAGTGCATATTCCAGTAGCTTTAAAGGTGTTGCAAGTTGGGCAACTTTCATCACCCCTCAAAACTCTCCATAATCCTTAGTAGTCATCCCTTGTTTCTCTCACCTACCTATCCTCTCTCCACCACTACTCCTTTAGCTTATAAAATTCTAACTCTATAATTCTTTTTGTTTTTGAAACAGGATCCTGCTATGTAATTCAGACCAGCTATGCTATGTAGCTCAGGCTGCCCTCAAACTCCACAACCCTCCAGCCTCAGTCTCCTGAATGCTGGGATTATAGCCATGCACCCCCTATGCCCAGCCCCCTGACCAGTCTGGCTCTCACTATCTAGCCCTGGATGACTTGAATTTGTGATCTTCGTGCCTCAGCCTATCAAGTGCTGTGATTATAGGCATGTGCCATCATGCCTGCCCAATCTTTCTTCCCATTGGTTCCCCTTTATATACTACCTTCCACTTGTATGAGGAGCATATAATCAAGCTTGGATTGATTCCAAAATACCCTCAAGGCTCCCCTGACAGCTTTATTGTTGGCTTCCTGGATGTGGATAATAGCTAACAATGCTGGACTATAATACAATCCTACATGCAACTGTTAAATACTGTGTGTATTCAACACAATCAGTACAAAAACTGAAAAGAGATGATAAACAGTAAATATACTCTCTGACTTCATCTTGAAGATTTCTGTATGACTTATGTATTTATTAAGGAAATGCACTCTGGGGCTAGGGATATAGCTCAGTGGCATAAGCACCTGCCTGGCAAGCGCAAGGTCGTGAGTTCAATACCCAGTACCACAAAAAAAAAAAAAAAAAAAAAGCGGGAGGAGGGCCCCCAGCACCCAGGAAGCTGCACGGTGGGGAGTGCTGGCCCTTGGGCCGGCTCCCAGCCTCCCAGGAGCCTGGGAGGAGGGCCCCTGGCGCCCGGAAAGCTGCACAAGGCGAGTGCCAGCCCTCGGGCTGGCTTCCAGCCTCATAGCCACTCGGAGGGGGGACCCCAGTGCCCGGGAAGCCACACAGCGGGGAGCGCCGGCCCTCAGGCTGGACATCAGCCCAGCAGGCGCCCAGGAGGGGGGGCTCCCCCGGCGCCCAGGAAGCCACGCAGCAGTACGCACTGGCGCGCGCCAGCCCTTACCCAGCCACCACCATGCAATTGAGAACTATCGTGGCACAGAGAAACAATGACACAATTGGCCCACCATGCACCAGCTGCGGAGGCCGCCCACAGACGTGCGAGAATCATTCCGACATGGAGAAACCCCTGGGAATACATGCCACACAGCGGGTTGCTCTTGTCCCTGCCACTGAGAACCAGAAAGGTCCACAGTCAGCGGAAGAGCTGCTGCTGAACAAGGACTTGGAGAACGTGAGAATACAGACTAAGCCCGAGGAGTCAGAGGTCTAGTGGACCAGCATCAGGAGAGCCATTTGCAAGCTGTAAACCAGGAGGACCTTGTACAATACCTTGGAAGACCCCCTGGAAGCCATTCTTCCCTTAACAGTACAGGCTGCGGTGGAGGAGTGCGTGGAGCCCCGGAGAGGTCTGCACTGAGATTCCTGCTGTTTGTGCTGACGGTTGGGGAGAGGCCACTAACTGGTTGTGGGGTCCCAATGCAATGGGAGGCTGGAGAGAAAAAGGTACAAAAAATGGCTTTTGCCCCAGACGGCTCACTTGAGATGTCAGTAAGAATTGCCTCCTCAGTATTCTATAGCTGTGACAAGGAGGCGGCCAAGGAGAGAAAACAAAGAGACCAAGAAAAAGCAGCTGCTTTTGCTGCAGCACTAAGAGAAACAGACCCTAAGTCTGATTCTCAGGGGCCCAAGAAGAACTCATTGACTATATTCATCTGCTACCACTGTTAAAAGCCAGGCCACCTCAAGAGGGACTGCCGTACGAGGCCCCCTGGGCCATGCCCTGAATGCAAAGGTGACCACTGGAGATCGGTCTGTCCTCTGAAGTGGAGGCCCCAGAGCTCAGACCCAGCCTACCAGTTAGTCCAACAGGAATGAGGGGGCCTGGGGCATACTCTGCCTTCTCCCTCTGGCCAGACTGTCATCTCCATGGAGGAGCCCCGGGTAACCATGACTATGGAGGAATAAGAAAACAGCCTGTTGCTAGACACAGGTGCAAGTCTCTCAGTCCTTCTTTTCAATCTTGGCCTTCCTTCCAGCCATCACACCTCAATGAAAGAAGTCAATGAAGAGGTAATACACTATTTTTTGACAGCCCTTAGGCTGTAACTACTTGTTAGATCCTTCTTGCATATCTGTATCTTCCTGAGAAACCACTTTGAAACTACGATCATGTACTACAGCAGCCATTGATATTTTCCTACTAATCTGTCCATAACTCTGCAATGTTTGTATTGTTCCTATGCTATTTCGTAAATGGATGTTTTGTGTTTCCTACAACAACCATTGAGAATAGTTAATGATTATTCAATTGGTCACTCATGTATAGCTCTATTTATTTTCTTTAAAAGCCACTTTGAAAATACCAAAGTGTAGTAGAATAACTATTGATAATCTCCTACCTCTTTTGTCTGTAACTCACTGTTATTTGTCTATTTGTTTTCCTGAGAAACTATCTTGTAGATAACAATATATGAAACAATAACCATTGATAATTTCCTACCACTTTGCCTGTAATTTGGTAAGCCCCCCCATGACTATGTTATCCTTCTTTTACTCTTTAAAATAAAAATTTAAAAAAAGGAAATGCACTCTAACTTTCAGTATAGTTTATAAAAGTAACACTTATTAAAAGACAAATTAAAATGTATCTCCAGCACACCTATAACTCCAGCCCTTGGGAGGCTAAGGCAGGAGGATCATCACAAGTTTGAGGTCAGTCTGAACTACATAGTGAGACTCTGTCTCAACAAAAACAAAACAACAAAACAACAAAAGTAAAATGTATCTCCATACTGAGAAACTTGCCTAGTGCTGGATAGATACTGACAGCTTTCAATCTAATCCCATTAAGATCCTAATAAGCACCTGATAAAAGCTATCTATGACAAACCAACAGCCAAGATCATCCTAAATGGAGAGAAGTTAAAAGAAATAGGGCTGGGGATTTAGCTCAGCGGCAAAAAGCGCCTGCCTGGCAAGCGCAAGGTCGTGAGTTCGGTTCCTGGTACCGGAAAAAAAAAAAAAAAAAAAAAAAAAAAAAAAAGAAATGAGGACCAAGACAAGTATGTCTATTATCACCACTCCTGTTCAATACAGGTCTCAAAACATTAACCAGAGCAATTAGACAAGAGAAAAAAATAAAGGGATATGGATAGGAAAGGAAGAAGTTAAATTATTATTAGCAGATGACATGATCCTCTACATAGAAGACCTCAAAAATTCCACCAAAAGACTTCCAGAATTAATAAATTCAGTAGCATAGCAGATAGGAAGTCAAAAACCAAAACTATTCTTGTATACCAATAACATACTGAGAGAGACAGTAGGGAAACAATACCTTTCACAATAGTATAAAGAAAATTTAAATATTTAGGAATTAACCTAAACATGGAAATGAAAACCCCATACAATGAAAACTACAGTACTCTGAAAAAGGAGATCAAAGAAGATATCAGAAAATGGAAAGACATCCCCTGTTCTTAGATAGGCAGAAAAAAACATAGACAAAGTGGCCATAATTCCAAAACTGTTATACAGATTTAATGCAATCCCAATCAAAACACCAGTAGCATTTCTCACAGAACTGGAGAAAACAATCTCTAATAGTCTTTTCTTTTTTTGGTACCAGGAATCGAACTCATGACCTTGTGCTTGCCAGGCAGGCCCTGTGATGCTGAGCTTATCCCTGGTCCATAAGTCCTAATATTCGTATGGACCCAGAAGGGACCTAGAGTAGCAAAAACAACTCTGGAAAACAAGGGGGAAACAGGGGACATCACGACCCAGACTTCAAGTTATACTACAAAGCTACAGTGATTAAAAAAACAGCATAGTATAGGAAAAAAAATGTGGATCAGTGGGACAGAATACAGGGTGCAGATACAAATTCAGGAACACTGAGCTACCTTATCTTTGGCGAACGGACCAAATACTTTCACTGGAGGAAAGATAGTGGTGCTAGGAAGACTGACTCCACATGCCAAAGATTGAACCCGTCTCTTTCACTATGTACTAAACTAAAATCAAAATGGATCAAAGCTTAAAATATTAAAACAGAAATACAAGCAGGGAGTGGTGGCACATGTCTATAATCCTAGTACTGGACAGGCTGAGGCAGGAGATCAGTGTGAGGTGAAGAACAGCTTAACTATATAGCAAGATCCTGTCTCAAAAAAAAATCAAATTAAATAAATAAATAAATAAAAATAAAACAGAAGCCAAGCATGGTGGCACACACCTGTAATCCCAGCACTTGGGAGGCTGAGGCAGGTGGATCGTTGTGAGTTCCAGGTCAGCCTGGGCTACAACGTAAGCTCAAGGCCAGCCTGAACTGCACAGTGAGACCTTGTTGCAAAAAGACAAAAATAAATAAATTTTTAAAAATGAAATAAAACAGAAATACTTAATCTTGTGGAAGAGAATCCTGGCTGCACAAGAAATACCAAGAATCAACAAATAGGAATACATCAATTTAAAAAGCTTCTACACAGTCAAGGAAACTACCAAATGAGTGATGAAACAACCTACAGAATGGGAAAAAAATGTTACTACCTACTCTTCAGACAAAGGACTAATATCTAGAAATATAAAGAGCTCAAAACAATTAGACCCCCTAAATTTAAAGACTCAATCATAAAATGGGCACCTACCCAGGTGGCACACCAGTAATCCCAGCACTTAGGAGGCTGAGCCAGAAGGATCATTACAAGTTCAAGCCAGCCTATACTACAAAGTGAGACCCTGTCTCCAAAACAAAACAACTTCCCAGATGAAGGAGTACACTTGGCCAATAAATACATTAAAAAATGTTTAACACTGCTGGCTGTTCAAAAAATGCAAATGAGCCAGGCATAGTGGCGAAAGGCTGTGAGGCATGAGGATGAGGCAGGAGAATCACCAAGAGTTTGAGGCCAGCCTGGGCTACATATTGAGTTCAAGATCAGCCTGAACTGAGGCCTAGCCTCAAAGGGAGAAAAAAAGCCTCTGCAACTTTTTCTAGAGAATCCCTACATAGTGTTAGAGATTCAAAACAAAACAAAGTAACTGCACAGGCCTACTGCTAAACACAATTATACTGCAAATGAATAAAATAATCAAAACAGTGACTGGATTTTCTATATTAAGGAATTATTGTCATTACTTAGATGTGATAATACTTTTGCGGGGTTTTTAAAAATATTACTTATCTTTTAGGGCTACACACTAAAATATTTATAGATGAATTGATGTGACATCTAGAATTAGCGTCAAAACAATACAGGATGAGAGAGAGTGAAAGGGAACACAGATAAAGCAAGACTGACTAAGACCTAACTGTCACTGAAATGGAGGGGAGAAAAGTCTGCATAAACTAAGCACAGTATAAACAGAAATAGAGAGAGAAGGGCACCATCTTGGGCCTTGGATCTAGAAAAAAGGTTGTTCAAGGAGTCCACATAACAATCTCTGAAGTCATAAAAAGAAGGGAAGGTTGGAAAGAAAAGCTGTCAGGGCTGTGTTTGATCTGTTTGTCCTCTCAAAATTCAGAGATTAACAAGTCAGGCATGGCCTTTAGCAGTATGCAGAGCTGTGGGTTTGATTCCTAGCACTGCAGAAGGAAAAGAAAATCTTCTAACCACACAGTATCTTCTGCTGTAGAAGCCTGCTCATGATACATCATTTGAGCCCAGCTACAGACAGGGCTTCAGTAATGTTCTAAGAGCTTCACCTTTAACACTAGACTTATTTAGGCAAAATGACATCACTGAGGAAGAAAAGTGCATTTCCTCTCTGGTTTTTGTTTTGCTCTGTTTTGTTTTGGACAGTGTTTTACTATGTAGTACAGGCTGGCCTCAAACTCATGACAATCCTCCTGCCTCAGCTGGAGTAACAGGCATGTGTACTACATCTGGCTCTTTTCTCTCTAGTTTTAAGCATCTGCATACTCACTCTCTTCTTCCAAAATGACCTCTTTTCTCCCCTACTAACCTTTGGCAGCAAATCATGAAAAAGAAGAGAAGTCCCAGGAGTCAAACTCCTGTATCTCGGGATGCCCTGGGCTATATAAGCAAACTCTAGTGAACCACTACGGTGCTTCAGAGGAGGAACTAGCACAGATCTAAGGTTGGCACATGGCACCCACGCATAACACACAGTACACACTGACACTGATTGAATAAAGGAATATATCATCTACGGACTCAATCCAGAATGCTCACGATAGAAGTGTTGAATAAAATTATGGCTATTTTCTATGTTTCCCCTAAATTCTACCTGCATTAATTTTCACATATTTCAGCTTCAAACAAGATTACAATCAGCAGGTCAGTACCTTCCACATAGCACTGTTTTCATATTTTTGAGTGTGTTCCTGAGCTCTTTGTTTTTTTAATGGGTTTGGTCAGGCAGCACCCTGAGGTAGTCAAATAGGACAAAGCAGCTTCAAGCTCTTTGAGTTGCTAATATTTTCATATAACAAAACAAGCCTAGAGGATGGAGTTTCTGTTTTTAACACTCATTCCTGCCTGTGTAGAAAATGTTTTCTGGCAGTCATACTGCTAGGAGCAAGTTTCCTGTTTTTAGTATTGTTTAGTCTGAATGGGTCTCTTGGGATTTTTTTTTTTTTTTTTGCATTATTAGGGATTGAATCCAGGGAACACTGAGCTATATCCCCACCCCTTTTTATTTTTTACATTGAGACAAGGCCTCACTGAACTGCCCAGGCTGGGCCCAAATTTGTGATCCTCCTGCCTCAGCTCCCAGGTAGCTGGGATTACAGGTGTGTGCCACCATGCCTGGATCAAGACCAATCTTAATACTAATGAAGCAAGAAAGCCAAGCCCCCCAAAATACTTCTGGTTTCACAGATGAGCATATATAAAGCCTGTATCATTCTCAGCCACCCAAGGCCTGATTAAAGAGATTCGTGCTGTGTTGTTCTGAGCAGCATCCACCTCAGAGCATCTTCTTCCCTCAAGCAGCACTCGCCTCCTCCAATCCTACAGGCTGTGTACTCGAGGGAAATGGTGCACACCAGAATCACACCATCTCTAAGCACACTGGTCCAAGGCCACTTCCTCCACTTCAGCCCCTTACCCAAGTCATTTCAACCAAGCAAACAGCCTGACTGCAGCATTAGCCAATGTTCGTGGGACAAGGTGATTCTCAAGGTTGTCTCAGACACTTACAAAGGTCGTGCAAACAATAAAAATAAGATCGCAGGAGAGATCCATGGTGGAGCAGTCAGCTGAATAACTTAAAGATATGACACAAACCTGGATGATCACTTAGGAACTTGGAATTGATTTGTGCATGTGTGATGGTCGGGTATTGGAGACTGAACTGGGGCCTTCACACTGAGCTGCATCCCAGGTTTTTGTTTACTTGTTTGTTCTTTAGAGATAGGCTCTCACTAAACTGCTAAATTACCTAGGCTTACTGCAAACTTGCAATTCTCCTGCCTCGGTCTCCCAGAGCATTGGGATTACAGTTGTACATCACTACACCTGGCTAGGATTGATTTTCAGAGAAGCAACGTTGGATAGTAAGCCTCAAATTCCAATGAAGCGAACAGAAGCCTAAGAGATTCATCTTCTCTGTTATACAATACTTCTACTGGGAAAGCACTGATTAGCAGAGGTTCATGATGGCTAAAAAAAAAAGGTGGAATTTAGGATAAACCTAGAAAGCATTGTAGGATTTAATTTAACTCAAAAATGTCTATTAATCATTTCCGGATTCAGCTTGAAGGTGATGATGCGTTCACTCTTTTGCCCCTGATATGAAGCTGGGCTCCCTTCTTCACAGATGAAGAACCCATGCAGAAGAGGTGCCAGGAAGTGCTATGCTGTGGTGGGAAGAAAAAGGAGCACAACAGCTCCAGGGTTAGTGCACAGCCCCAACACCCTCGTGGCACCTCTGGTTACGCTGAGATGCACTCCCACTCCCAGCCTGGGGAAGAATGGGTGAAATAATGCATGACATGCTAGGCATATAAGCTAGTCAGAATTTTTTTTTTTTTTTTTGAGACAGGGTCTTCATTTGTAATTCAGGCAGGCTTTGAACTCACTATGTAGCTAAGGCTGGCCTTGAAATCACAGCAATCCTCTTGCCTCACCCTCCCTAGTGCTGGGACTACAGGCGTGAGCCACCACAACTAGTTCAGAAAAAAAATTTTTTTTGTCTTTTTGAGACAGGGTCTCGCTATGCAGTTCAGGCTGGCCTTGAGCTCACTTTGTAGCCCAGGCTGGTCTTGAACTCGCAAGGATCCTCCTGCCTCAGCCTCCCAAGTGCTGGGATTATAGGTGTGTGCCACCACACCCAGCTAGCTCAGAAAATTTAAAACAAAACCCCTGACTGCATCACAGACAGGACTTATTCCAGACACAAAACTAAAAATAGGGGGTATTCTCCCTGTCTCAGAAAAAGGAGTCAATATGAAAACTGGAAAACCCTTATTCCTTATTAATGACTTTCAGTCCTTTCCTAAAGTAAACTCAAGATTTAATGCTGCAATATTTCCTGTCAGTTAACTAAACTCACATTGTTTTTTTATAAGCACATAGTGAAGGGGAGAAAAGAGTGAGTTTGTACAGCAAATAGCAGTGCACAGCGAGGGGAGCAAGGGGTTTGGAGGCAGCAGACCCCATTTAAATTTAGCCTCCACCTCTTAGTAAGGGTTAGTCAACTAACCTTGCTGAGATTTCATTTCACATCTATAAAATAGAGATGATAATGACTCACTTACAAGTCAGCTGTGAAGAATGAATGAGGTAGTGTAAGTCAAATTCCCATTTCGGGACCTGGAACAGAGTAGATTCTTTGAAATGTTTTTCCTTTTTTTGGTTCATGTTTGTTTGTTTGTTTGTTTGAGATAAGGTCTCGCTATATAGTTCAGGCTGGCCTTGAACCCACTATGTACCCCCAAGCTGGCCCTGAACTGCAGCAACCCTCCTCCTGCCTCAGCTTCCAGAACTCTAAGATTACAGGCATGTGCCACCATGCTTGCCTCAAAAACACTATTTTCTTTTTTCCCTTCCCACTATAGGGAACTGATTATAAGAACATTTTCCAAAATTAAATACAACTTTTCCAAACCCTGAAATTGAATCTCTAGCTCACAGGAATGTTTCCAGACGCTTTGAGAACAAGGAAGTTGCTTCTCTGATGTGAGAAAAAAGGAAAAGTAACACCAGCCAGAGACCACTACATGTTCCTACTTTGGACATCACCACACAAGAAACCGTGGTTAGTTTAATGGGGAAGAAAGAGCAAGGTAAGAAGTGTAAGTAAGGGTTTCCACCCCTCTCAGATCTCTCAACAGAACCACTATCTTTATCAACCTTCCTCCTCTATCATTTGCGCAAACATCCCTAGAAAGTGTTTGCATCTAATTGTCTAACAAGAGAGACAAGACTTAAGCAATGGAGTGACTGACAAAGAAATGATCGCCCACCTCTACAAAGAGGAGCAAAAAAAGTTTAAAAGCCAGGTTTGGGGGCACACCCTATAATTTCAGCATTTGGGAGGCAGGAGATCACAATGAGTTCAATGCCAGCCTGAGTTACATAGTGAGTTCAAAGCCTGACTGAATAACATAGTGAGATCCTGTCTCAAAGGAAAAAAAGAGAAGAAAGTCTGAGCATACTCCTCTGCTTCCTCTTCCACATTTAAGGACCAGCTATTTACGGGGCTATGGGTAACCAGCCATGGTGGCGCATGCCTGTAATCCTAGCACACCACCCTGGGAGGCTGAGGTAGGAGGATTGAAATTTTGAGCCCAGCTTGGGCAACTCAGTAACTCAGAGACCTATCTCAAAATAAAAAATAAAAAGAGCTAGGGTGCTATCTCAGCGCAAAGGCACTAGATTTGATCCCCTCAGTACCACAAAAAGAGAAGACCACTTGTATTCTGACAGTGATCTTTGAGCCTGAGTCTACTGCTTCTGCCTGAGACGAAACTCCAGAGGTTCCTTTTTACAACTTCAAATTTCCCTTTTACAACTTCAAATTCAAAACTGGGGAGCCAGACATGGTGGTACCCACCTACAATCCTGACTATTCAGGGGGGTAAGGCAGTAGTATTGCCAAGTTTGAAGTCAGCCTGGACAATTTAATCAAACCTTGTCTTAAAATAAATATAAATAAATAAAGCGGCTATGAAATAGCTTAGGAGTACCTCTTGGCTTAGCATGCACAAGGCCTTAGGTCAAATTCTCAGTACTGAAAAATAAGAAAAAGAAGGAAGGTGTTACTAATCTTAGGTCATATTTATGGCATATAACGTCCACATTCAATAATTTTTTTAAAAAAAGGAAGGAAGGAAGGGAGGGAAGGAGGGAGGGACGGAGGCAGGAAGGAAGGGGCTTTAAATGTTAAATAATAACATTTCTACCATTCTGAAACAAGAACAGATTTGCACAATACCTCCTGGGCAGGTTCCTGAAGAGAGCAAATGCGAGATACTGTGGTCCCAAGCCCAGGGTTTGGAAAGTAAGGAAAATAGGTCTCTAACCAACAGCAGGGTGGACAGAAAGATGATATGGGCATTTATAGCTCATTAGAACATCTAAAAAGAAGAAACCCTGAATGAGATATTAAGAGTTGCTCAAAACCTGATGTTTGCATGCATGTCTACTATGGTGAACATGTAGTTCTTTTGTTTAAGGGGCCACTCTTCATTTTCTGTTCTCGTTTAAATGATTTTACAATTGGATTTTCTCCCAAAGACTGTTAAACCAATTAACACCATCATCATATTTCTCATAGTCAAGCAACTGACGATCTGTTTAAACCATGGGATAAACCCAAGCGTGGGGGCAGAGAGGTAACAGAAGGAAATGTCTCAGCACTGCAGAAACAATCAAAAGATAACTATCTCAAGAACTCTGTATTTATGCTTAGGCTACACTATTTCTACAAGTGACTACGAAGTTTTGAGTATGCCTTCCCTGCAAATAACCTCTCTCTTCAGGCTAGATCTGAAGGGTTCCAGCTACAACCAAGAATTCCTATTACCCTTGATTCACAGGGGCAACAATCCAAACAAACTTTCCATTTTACAAGAATTCTCAGCCAGGCAGGTAAGCACACAGTTGCAATCCCAGCACTTAAGAGGCTGCAGGAGGAGTATTGCTGGAAGTTCAAGGCCAGCCTGGGCTAGAACTCCTGGCAATCCTCCTGCCTCAGCCTCCCAAGCGCTGGGATTATAGGCATGCGCCACCACAACAGGCTCTAGTTTCTATGGTTCATTTGTACATAGGCATTTGGCACCAGCAGCAAACATTTAATTGTCAAGGATCTCTGTCCTTCAAATGTTTCTTTGAGTCTGAAAGCTAGATTTTAATGATTCACAGTCAAGTTTGTAAAGGGGGAAAAATAAGTTCCACAAAGCCAAAAAGAATGACCTTATTCCTTTAAAATCTAGTCCATGGAAATAAATGCTTTGGGGAGCTGTGCAGTTGTGCTGCTGGCACAGAGAACACAATGAAATGAAACACTCATGGTAATCTCCCTTCCCCCACTCAGGCCAGCAGAGCCCCATCCAACTATTGCACAAAAAGGCTTTTTCATATTATTGTCTTTCCCTCTATTTTTGTCTCCATTTTGACTGGAAAAAAACAGCACTAGTGATGGAATGTACACATCTCTGCAAATATTCATGAGAAAATGCTTTAACACCCACATGATCCCAGCCCCCCTAGCAGTGCTTCTATAACCAGAGCAAACTGGAAGGCTTCTCAAAACAGGCAGTAAATTCAAGGAGGGAGATCTGAGGGTATAGCTCAATGGTAGAGCATGTGCCCAGCATGCTAAAGGCCCTAAGTTCAATTTGCAATACCATACACACATACACACATAAACAACCCAGGAAAAAAACTCAAGTAAGCAGAGTTCCATCTTGTCCATCATATCACTAATTGACTAATTAATCCAATAGCCAGTGCTGCATACTGGAAATACAGAAATAAACCTGCATGTGTGTGCGAAGTGAAAGCCTGAACTCCAGATTCACGATGTCAAGGGTCTGAGTACTGGTCCTACCACTCAGCTGTGACCATAAGTAAGCTACTAATCTCAGTTTATTCTTCCCCTTCAAATGAAGATAATAATTATCTGCACTGCTGCAAAAAGTGATACAACAACTGAGCATAACGGCACATGCCTATAACCCCAACACTCAGAAGGCTGAGACAGGAGGATCATCTGGAGTTCAAAGCCAGCCTGGGCTACGTAGGGAATTCAAGTCCAGTCTGCACTATACAGTGAGACCTGTCTCAAAAAAAAAAAAAAAAAGTGATATAGTCCTAATAGTATCTACCCCTCTGTAAGTGCTCAAATTCCTCCTCATTGTAGTTTCTCATGTTCCCCACTCCTTTTGATCTTCCAAGGTCCCTTTGCAGTTTCAGTAACTCTTCTACCTTCTTTATTCTTTCCGCAAAGCCTTCACACTCCATGTTCAGGAAACACAAGAGACAGGAGACACAAAAAAAGTGAGGGTCATACTCCTTTCTACTTCACCCTTACTTTTTTTTTAAATTTTATTTTGTTTTCTTGAGACAGGGTCTCATTGTGTAATTCAGGCTGACCTTCAAATCACTATGTAACCCAGGCTGGCCTTAAACTCGTGGTGATCCTCATGCCTCAGTCTCCCAGTGCTGGGATTACAGGTGTGCACCACCATGCCTGGCACCCTACTTATTTTCTTGAGGCAGCAGACAATAGATCATTTGCCTTCCTCTTGTAATACATTGAGGTCTCCAGACAGAAACTATGTTTCTATGGCAAGAATATCTAATCACAGCCTGGTCCCACTAGGCAGCCTGTAACAGGCACTCAATACTCTCCCATACTACTGGATCGTGATAGTGCCATTTCTTCATCTTGACTGACTACAGAGCTGGGAACAGGTCTGGTCTAAAAAAAATAAAATCTCTCCTTGGGATTCTGCTAGCAGCACATTATCTACCATGCTAGACCTTTGTGTTTGCAACTCATGGCTTCCACCACTAAAATAAGCAACAGGCATTTTCCTGCAACCTGAAGAACAGTTCTGGACTAAAAAGAAAAAAAATCTGTAACTGCTATTTTGTTTCTGTAAGCCATCCCCCGCTTGACGGTGCAGTACTGGCAATTAAACCAACAATCCTCAAACTGAACTACATCCCCAGCTCTTTTTGTATTTTGCGATGGGTCTTGCTGAGTTATTATGTTGCCCAGGTTGCGCTTGAATTTGTGATCCTCCTGCCTCAGTCTCCCAGAGTTGGGATGACAGGCATATACCATTACACCTAGCTTTAGGCCATCATCTTTTTGTTTGTTTTTGTTGCTGTTTTTTCTTTGAAACAGGGTCTTACTATGTAATGCAAGCTGTCCTTGAACTCACTTCAATCCTGTCTCAGCCTTCTGCCTCAGCCTTCCGAGTACTGGAACTGTGCTCGCTTCAGCAGCACATATACTAAAATTGGGATGAGTGCTAGGATTACAGGTGTGCATCACCATGCTAAGCTAGGTCTTCATCTTTAAAATAAGCATCTTGAAAGTTCCCTAGCACTTCTTCCAACATTAACACTGAAATTCTATCATCAAACTATAAATACCACATATATCAGCATTTAAAACTTCTGTGCACGTTGTTCTTTATGTCCTTTAATTACATACAATTCTTTGCAATTTAATTGAAATCCTCTATTTTAGCCTAATGGGAATGAAGACCAGCTGGCTCTCATACTCCATAAACTGTAAAACTCATCCTGTTCTATACCTAAAGAACATTATCACCTGTCTTCTCTCCCTAAACCAACATTCCTTCACTACATAACCACATGCCAAATGCACATAATATGCACTACACTAACAGCAGCTCTCTTCATGGTTCCTGCAGCCTAGTTCCTTAATCACTTTCTGGGGCATGTGTGCTTCACTTTGAAGCCCCGCAAGCTCTTGATATCCTCATGCTGAAATCCAGAACTGGTGAAAACATTCACTCAAGAATATGTGACTTGCTCCCACATGGCTCTCAGAGGGGACTCAATGCTGCACTCTGTGTGTCGTTTAGTGTTCACTGTAGCGTGAAGACCAAACAAATATAAAAACAAGCGTAAGCATCTTACTACAGTAATTTTTTCTTTTTTTGTCTAATTTTTTTGTCTGAGATGGTTTCACTATGCAGTCCAGGTTGGCCGTGAACTCACTTTGTAGCCCAGGTTGGCCTTGAACTCGCAGTGATCCTCCTGCCCCATCCTCGCAAATGCTGAGATTATAAGTATGTACCACCATGCCCAGCTGGTGATTTTCATTTTGGATTCTGTATTTGTGGGGAGAAAAATCTGCTCACTCACATTTTTTTATCGGGAAAAGTTACAAGTGTTTTATGTATTGTGTTTTAGCCAAGTTACAGGCCATTTTAAAATAAGATTCCCAGGAGAATAGGAGCGACAAAGGGCTGGGTAGCTTTTTGTTCCTGGACACACTTTTTGTTGATTCAGTCTGGATTTGTTTTGAACAGTCACATTCGGTCCAAGATGGATAAAGCTGAGCTAAGGCTCCTCATGGAAAGTTTTACAAACACACAGTCCTGTGAATACAATACACTTGAGTAGCAGATTCCTGCTCCGCAACAGATGTTCCTCACTAGGAGGAAGGGAAGTCAGTTTAGTTTTCCAAGCAGAGCATGCTGGTCCCAAAAAAGGATCATATCCAGATTCAGAGAGTAGCTTTTGAAATCTGGTTCAACTCTTAGAAAAAAGCTTGGTCCTTGCTTCTCTTATACTATTATAATGTGTATCACAACAGGGACCCAAGCCAGAGCACTCATGAATTCATGGAATAGTGTAATATTTACGTGATATGAGACTGGTTGATGTCATAACTTCCCTCTGTCCACAAGAAGCTAAAGGACTGGCAGAACTTGTAGGATAGAAAGGCAAATATATCATTTCAATAAAATGTAGGGATAATAAAAATAAGCACACTAAGATGAGAATGATCAACTGGAGAGAGGGAAGGACGTTTGATCTGAATAAGTACTCAGGAGGCTAGAAAGGATAAGGACATTCCAGAAAAGAGGAACTGCAAAAAAAGAGATGTTTATTTTATTTCAAAACTTCAAGTTAAAATTTTATTTCTTGTTTATCAAAGGAACTACAGATTTGTCATGGTTGAAGCATATGGTGTGTGGGGTGAACTGATGAGGGATAAAGCTGGACACATAGACAGGAAACAACCTTGTACGTCATGCTAGGGAGGGGTCTGGACTTTTCCCTTTGAAAGGGTGGACTCACAGAGGGTGTAAGTATGCAAAACAATAGGAGTGGAGCAGAAAATGAGAACTACTTTCTACGTCATGCTTTTAAAAGCTGATTTTGTGTATAGGTGTATGTAATAAATTAGTACAAGAATTCATTTATACAACATGTGAATATACATATTTAAGCATGTGTGTTAAAAACCTTTGTTCATCACACGATCACAAGAGCTTAGAGGTTTACTCTTGCAACGGACACAGGGCAGAGAGTGGGAGAAACGAAAGGGTTTCCATAGAGTAGCAGGATCAGATTTATTTCTTCAGCTGAGTTTTCTGGGACTACTTGTGGTAAGTTAAGTGTAGACAAGACGGTGAGACCACCAGTAGGCTAAATGGTTTTCTTGGTGGGAGGAAGTAAACTCTGAGAGTCAGTGAGCCTTAGTGGAAATGGCTTAGTGAAAGTTTAGAGATGAGCAATCTTGGATATGAATCCCTCTCTACCACTTTCTGGATAAGTGGCTTTGCTTGTTTTTTTTGTTTTGGCTTTTTTTTTTTTTTGGTCTTTTTTTGAGACCAGGTCTCGCTCTGCAGTTCAGGCTGGCTTTGCGCTCACTTTGTAGCCCAGGCTGGTCTCAAACTCACAACGATCCTCCTGCCTCAGCCTCCTGAGTGCTGGGATTACAGGCGTGTGCCACCACACCCGGCTTGTTTTGTTTTTTGAAACAGGATCCACTATGTAGCCCAGGCTGGCCTTGAACTCATGATATAGCCCAGGTTAGCCTTTCTGAGTTTCAGTTTCCTTATCTATAAAATGGAATAAGTAATACAGGTTTAACAGACATTAAATAAAATGATAAACATTTAAATTATGCCTTGCCATCAATGGGCATTTAACAAACAAAATTCCCCTAACTTATTCTCTAGTGCTCCACGGTTGTTGACATCTGATCTATTTACTCAGGTATGTTACCATTAAGGACGGGCTGTGACAACACACCAAGGATTCTTTGAAACTATCTTTTGAGACTACTAATAAACATACAAAGAGGGAGGTAAAGTGATTTAAAGCCGTGAAAGGACCACCATAACAAAGCACAGGTCCAGGCCTGCTTCGGCAGTAACTGCCTAACTAACCCATAAAAATTACATAGCTGTATTAGTAACTCGTCCAAAGATATTTCTGATTCTCATAACTGAGAGACTACCATTGACATCTAGTAGATGAAGGCCAGGAATACTGCTAAACATCCTATAATGCACAGGCCAGACCCCCACAACAAAGAATTACATGGTCAAAATGTCACTAGTGCTGAGCTTCAGAAATGCTAGACCAGATTATGAATTTCCCATCACACTCTAACAAACTAAGAGACTATGATAAGGTAGCACCAACACTGAACAGGTGACATTCTTGTCACTATCCATCTATGAATGACCCTTTATGAGAGTACTCAAAATCTCCCTAAAGCCAGACACTTGGCTATCCCTCAATAGCCACTGGATACTTTACTCTGATATAGTATCTGGATATCTACAATTAGTGCTGCATTTCTTTCTTTCTTTTTGATTTTTTTTCCCTTTTTTGAGACAGGGTCTTGCTCTTGGTTCATGCTGGCCTTGAACTCACTTTGTAGCCCAGGTTGGTCCCAAACTCGCAACAATCCTCCTGCCTCAGCCTACCAAGTGCTGGGATTACAGGTGTGTGCCACCATACCTGGCCGCTTTTTCGTTTTTTGAGATAGTGTCTCACTATATAGTTCAGGCTGGCCTTGAACTCACTAAGTAGCCCAGGTTGGCATAAAATTCATGGTGATCTTCCATGTGTGATCCTCCATGTGTGATCCTCAGCCTCCCGGATGTTAGGATTACAGGAGTACACCAACACATCTAACTCAATGTTATATTTCTAAGGGTAGTGATAGTCCTCCCTTTACACCAGTAAGAGACCCAGGGGTCAAAGAGGCACTGACCTCCAGGGACTTGGTCCCACATGTTTTGCAGTTAGAATCAGTGCATCCAAAACCATACAAGTCCATTCAGGTGAGAAGATGCTTTAAATAGCTTGAACACTTGGTGAACACAAGAGTACCGACACCCGACAACTCAGAGGTTGAGCTGACTGGGGATGCAGGAGCCATTCAGGAGCCAGAAACCAGAAGGACCTTGTGTAATACCTGGGGAGACACCCTGGAGGCCATTCTTCCCCTAACTATACAGGCTGCAGTGGAGGAGCGAGTGGAGATCTGGAGAGGTCTGCACTGAGACTTCATAGATTATATGGGTGCCCAATATTCAGATTTTGAAGAACCGCCTTCATGGACAAGGTACATATCTAGGTTACCTGCCTGGGACACTTTGCACCTCATGGTGCTAAGACTGACTAGTGGGCCGAGGACTTCATCCCATGTTCCTGCAGCCTGTGTTGACGTTGGGGAGAGGACACTAAGTGGTTAGGGGATCCCAATGCGCTGGGAGGCTGGAGAGAACACCCCTCTGCTTTCTTACACAAGAGGCATTGATAAAGCATACTTCTCTGGATTCCAGTTCAGTAGAGGGACAAACTATTCTGAAAGATAAGTTTATTACTCAGTCACCCCCAAATAGTAGAAAAAAGCTACAAAAAATGGCTTTTGCTCCAGACAGCTCACTTGAGATGTTAGTAAGAATTGCCTCCTCAGTATTTTATAGCTGTGAGGAGGAGGTGGCCAAGGAGAGAAAACAAAGAGACCAAGAAAAAACAGCTGCCTTTGTTGCAGCACTAAGAGAAACAGACCCTAAGTCTGATTCTCAGGGCCCCAAGAAGAACTCATTGACTATATTCATCTGCTACCGCTGTCAAAAGCCAGACCACCTCAAAAGGGACTGCCCTAAGAAGCCCCTTGGGCCACGCCCTGACTGTAAAGGTGACCACTAGAGGTCGGGCTGCCCTCTGAAGTGAAGGCCCCAGAGCTCAGACCCCTCCTACCAGCTGGTCCAACAGGAAGGAAGGGGCCCAGGGCATACTCTGCCTTCTCCCTCTGGCCAGACCGTTATCTTCAAGGAGGAGCCCCAAGTAATCATGACTATAGAGGAAAAAGTAAACAGCCTATTGCTGGACACTGGTGCTAGTCTCTCGGTCCTTCTTTTCAATCCTGGCCTTCCTTCCAGCCATCACACCTCAGTGAAAGGAGTCACTGATAAGGAGGTAATTTGCTATTTTTCACAACCCTTAGGCTGTAACTACTTGTTAGATCTTTCTTGTATATCTTTGCTTTCCTGAGAAACCACTTTGAAGATGCCAACATGTATTACAATAGCCATGGATAATTTCTTACCAATCTGTCCATAACTCTCTATTATTCCTATGCTATTTCATAAATAGATGTATGTTTATTACTATGTGTTTTCAATAACAACCATTGAGAGTAGTCAATGATTATTTAATTGATCACTCATGTATAGCTCTATTTGTTTTTCCTAGAAACCACTTTGAAGAAACCAAAGTGTAGCACAACAACTATTGATAATTTCCTACCATTTTTGTCTATAACTCACTATTATTTGTCTGTTTTCCTGAGAAACTATCTTGAAGATACCAATAGGTAAAATAACAACCATTGATATTGTCCTACCACCCTGTAATTCAGTAAATCCCCCTATTACTATGTTATCCTTCTTTTACATTTTTAAATAAATAAAAAATAAAAATAAAAATAAAATAAATAGCCTGAAAAAGGTCAGAAGAAGATGTAATACACAACAGAGATGAATCTCAAATACATTACACTAGTTGAAAGAAGCCTAACTCAAATAGCTATATGCTATGAGTCCATTTACATGGCATTCTGGAACAGCCAAAACTGGAGGGTCAGAAACAAAACAACTGTAAATCAGGAAACGGATCAGAAGTTACAAAGGGTAAAGGGTGGGGAAGAGACTACAAAGAAGGATAAAAGAATTTTGGGGATGATGGACTGTGTTTGTCAAAACTCATAGAATTACATACTGTACAATTAAAGATTGTATGATATCTAAATTATACTTTAATAATGCTGACTCCTCTCACCAAATGTGATGACAAATCCTCTAGAGAAGATAAATAGATAATATCTACATTCTTTCATTTCATTTCCATACTTGACCTCAGGGCTGATGCTGGGCTTTGATTTCTATGTTGAAGCAATGAAGCCCACTGACTGAATCATTTGGTGTTGAGTCCTGACATACTGGACCTTCGGTCCTATTCTAGCCTATGGCAGAGGCTTCCCTTCCTTCTCTCTCCTATCCTCACTCCTCCTGGAACTGGTAAGGGATTCAGATAATTAATAAACAAGACAATAAATCCCAGGAGACACTGGTTTTATCTGTTTGCACAGGCTTCCTGTCTGATCCCACTTGAACTTTTCATTAACTTTCAAATCAAGCAATAGAAAAATCGAATTTATGAATTCTTCTCCTCTACCGTCTTTTGGGTCTCCACTAGATTACTTACACAATTAAAGTACATAAATGTAAAACATAAGCCACACACAAAACTCATACATGTTGAAAATAACATACATGTTTTAACACATACACATCCCCTCCAAAATTATTGTTTTATCAAATGTTACGTAAAATAGCTAATTCTTCCTCTGCAAGTTCATTACAGGCATCAGTGTGCATGGCCAGGGAGATCTGAAACAGCTCATAATTTCTACTAACAGAAAGGCCACTGTCTCCTATGTCACAAATGCAGTTACAATGGTGTTGTGGTATAGGAGCTCCACAACCTCTTACTGAGAGTAGTTCTTTTCCTGGCTCCTCTTGGTAGATTTCAATGGAAGTGTTACAAATACCAGTAACCAGATACCTCTTACACACTGAGTGCTGGAATAAAAATCAAGGGCCACAAGACAAGCCTAGACCTGGCAGTATCCTAATATTGCAAAGGACAGAGAAGATGGGACAGGGGTCAGGTGAAGTCCACACTTCCCTTTTCTGAATATTTACAGCAAACACATTAAGACTATAAAGGTGGTGCACTCACAACAAAAAGGGCCCACAGAGACAAGAGATCCCACAGAGGCCTAGGGTTTCCATATGCTCTCCCATGGAATGGGAGAACAGGGAATGCCTCCATGGTTTAGAACTATGCAATCACTATTAGCAGTCTGCATTAGCGGAAAATCAGTGTTGTCTCCCTTGTGTAACTCAGACTTGATAATAAGAAGTTTCACAAAAGACTAAAGTCCTTGGCAGAAAACAGATGCTGGCTTTTTACTGAAAGATACAGTTTTTCACAAGAGTACCCTGGTGACTGCTGGGGTGAGTACTATCATCTGTGACCATAAAGTTGAAGGAGGTAAGGCTAACTGGCCATAATGGGGTCTACAAGCATGGTTTGTGACAATGCACAAATCAAGAGGATGCTGCTGCTTCCTAGAAACACAGAGGTCCTACGAACCCACTGGCCAAACCACCAGCTGCCTTTAAAGTAGAGAAGAGGCAAAAACTAAAAGGCACAAGAAGGATGACCAGCCACATGTGATGTCACATGCCTATAATCCTAGCACTTGGAAGGCTGAGGCAGGAGAATCACCGTGAGTTCTCAATTAGCCTGGACTACACAGATCAAAGCCAGCCTAAACTACATAGTGAGACCCTGTCTCAAAATAAACAAACGAACATACACACACAAAAAAAGGATGACCAACAGCTCAGGTGGCAATGCCTTGGTTGGTCTCAATCCCCAGCAGCAGAGAAGCAGAATTTGTTCCTATATACCTTGCAGACTGCCACACTAATGTCTAGCCCTTTCACCCTGTGCTTAGAAGCACAAGTTCAGCCCTAAGGCTCAGAGAAGAACTTCTAAGATTCCCACTCCATCCACTGCACACAATTCAAGGCTATATGCCATGTGTGGTGGCGCAGGCCTACAACCCCAGCACTCGGGAGGCTGAGGCAGGAGCACCATTGTGAGCTCAAGACCAGCCTGAACTGCACAGTGAGACCCTGTCTCAAAAAGACAAAAAAAAAAACCTCAAGACCATGTTCGAGGTGAGCCACATTTACTATCACAGGATCCGAATACCACATGGGCTAACGTACCATCGGAATTATGCTGAGACTCAAGCCTATATGAGCACTAGCCAGTTTCATGCCCTGACTAACCAGTCTTCTCCCACCTCCTTTGGTTCAATCATTATCTTTTTTTAGACCAAAACAACATTAGTTTGTGACCAAGATATCTTAAGTAAGGAACAGCCAAGAGCCAGATTCTATGCTAATTTATCAGTAATTATTCAGTCACGAAGAACTAAGAAATTACACAATGAGATTTATGCATCTGAAATAAGTTTCTTTTGTTAACATGACCATAGAAATAATATTTGAAAAGGCCAATGGTTTTTTGTTGTACTGAATTTTTTTCATTTTTAAAAACCTGGCACTTTGTATGAAGTCTGAAGTATCAATTAGAATACTCCCAATCTGTGTAATTGTGTCATAATGACCTTGAAAAGTACTCTATGATAAATATTTTTTTAAAGATCTGAGAAGCCAAGTGTCACGGTGCATGCCTGTAATCCCAGCACACTGGGAGACTGAAGCAGAAGGATTCCAAATTTGAGCCCTTCCCAGGCAACTTAGTGACTTAACAAGACCCTCATTCAAAAATAAAAATATAAAAGGGCTGGGGATACAGTTCAGTGCAAGGCCCTGGACTCAATCCCCAGTATCAGTATCAAAAAAAAAAAAAAAAAAAAAAAAAAAAACAAAGAAAAGAAAAAAACAATTGAGGAACATGAAGGAAAAAGGACATTACCACATCTTGAGATGCATACTGAGGGTCTTCTGGGTTAACTGACCAGTAGCAGTAATCAAAGCTGAACGCCACAACCTTCTCCCGGGAGTCTCCAAAGCTATCAGGTCGACTGTCCACCTAAAATTAAACAGAGTCCAATTCTCCATTACAATGTCAGACACTGGCTAGTGACACTTGTCTACTCTATACTATTCAAGTGTTGGGGACATCTAAGTGTTCCCCAAAAGGCTCACATGTTCAGGGGTGAGATTTCTGAAAAGTGGTTAGATCTCAGGGGCATTAACCTCATGGACAGAGCAGCCCTTCACCAGGTTCATAAATGAATGTGAAGTGAACACCTTTCCTCACTACCCACTTTGCCCATGATAGCTCTGTCTTGCAGCCAGCCAACCATGGACTGAATCCTCTGAAAATTGCCAGGCAAAATAAACTTTTTCTCCTTCAAGTTGCGTATGTTAGGTATTTTGTCTCAGCAACAGAAATATGACTAATACCACTAGAGAGACCTGGACTGGCCATGGGAATGGTTATGATATCTGCAAAAAAAAAAAAAAAAGAGCAGCCTTTGTCTCCGTCTCATTAGGTACACAGTCCCAGAGAACTAAACATGTCTATCACACTCTCATGTAGCTGTTTGTACCTGCACCAGCCATATGAGACTGACATACAAGGCACTTCAGAGTTTAAAAAAGCCTGTTCCTCTCTGGACACCTTCACCACTAGCATTCTTCTCTCAGTAATCCCATGGAGGATAATGGGAGTATATGAGTAGTTCATCCCCTGGGTCTGACAAGGATTGCTGAGTTTGAGGCCAGCCTGGGCTACACAAGTGAGTTCAAGTCCAGCCTGAACTGCCTAGCAAAACCTTGTCTTAAACAAAACAAAACAAAAAAACTACATCAGTGCCAGGTACAGTGGCACATCCCTACAATCCCAGCACTCTGAAAGCCCTAGCTGGGCAACTTAGTGAGATCGTGCATTAAAATAAAAAGGGCTTTGCTTACTGCAAAGACCCTGGGTTCAATCCCCAATAACATCTCCAGAAACACAGGTGTTGTGGTGCATTCCCATAATGCCAACTACTCAAGCTACTCAAGAGGCTGATGCAGGAGAGTCAGGGCTCCTTGGTCTCTCGGTGGTCCCCAGGAGAAAACAACAAGGTGATTGAGAAAATAAAGACAAGAGACAAGAGCTGAGGTCAGGTGGTGGCCTCTTACCTGATGGGAAAGAGGACTGAACAACAACAGTTGGGGCATTTATTTATACTTTTGCAAAGTTAGTATCACCAGACACAAGGTTGCCTAGCAACTAATGACTAAAATTGTCCAGTCAGGATGTTCTTCTCAAGACTGAGGTATTCTGACTGCTTTAGCCACTCTGGCTCTGTCCTGCCCTCACACATATGACCAATTTCCAGCTTCAGCCACTCCCAACATCTCTCTTTTTGTTTTTGTGTATGTGATGGGTGTTCAGTTGTATCTGGAGGATCTGTGTTTGGAGAACTCTGCAGAGGTCCTTTTAATTTTTGATGAACTTACTCTTTTAGGATAAAGATTTCCAGTCCAAGGATTTTTGGTACCTGTATACAGCAATTTAACCTTATACAGTCCAATAATCCATAACAGTATTGAGTTACCAGTATCACTAGGAATTGTCAGAAGTTGTTAGTGATTTGAACCTTTTACAGCTAGCATATTATTATGGCATTGTTTTCCACATCTTGTGGTTATACTTTTCTGCTGGATGTTTAAGACCAAGTTAAGGTGAGACCTGTATTAATCAATTTTTTGTTATCTATCAAGGTCAGTTTAGTCTTCTCAGGAATCACCTTGGAACCAAGTACAGCACCTCTAGATTCACTGTCAGTATGGGCCATCTGGATGAGTTATGGCCTTTGTTTGACCAAGTTGTTTTTTGTGAAAGCTTGAGAGATTTTTTTTTCTGGTGACTCTCCTTAGGCACACTATACATCATAGAATCACTTTTTGTGTGGTCCCATAGTTTCCTTGATCAGAAGATTAGGGACTCAACTGAGATATAGGATGTCACAGCAGAGGTTCTCTTATATCATGGGCCTCACTGACTTGAGAGGGCTAGTGCCAAAATACTGGCTTTCCTCTTAGTTCAACCTACCTCTAATTCTTGGTCTCTAAACCTCAGTTGTTAAACATCCAGAAGAGAAGAGTAATGACATTACAGTGTAAGGGAGGCAATAAGCTTAATATTATTATCTTATCTGAATATCAAATACCTTAGAACATAAAATAGAACCATTATTTTCTAACAGCCATAGATATCCTAATATTTAAACCCTTATAGAATGTTAACAGACAACAGTTACATATTTTTACACAAAAACTCAAAAATCAAAATCATACATAACAATGCAGCATGACAATCATGATGACATTTTGTAACATACCTAATTTTTCATTTTGACATAATATAACCCTTTTAACCAGTCATCTCTATGTAATACATAAGAAGCTTTCTACCTAATTTGTTGTCCTTTAACGGGACATACATCACATAAGTTTTTTGTTAAAGGCAGAGGTCTGAATTTGAAGAAAAGTCTTATCAGAATAAACAATCTTTGTTTTACATTTTGGAAGACTTGTACATCTGGAATTATGAATGCATTTAATACACCATGAGATTAACAATAATGAACTATCATACACATGTGAAACCCTTTGTTTCTTAATTTAGTTTTGTATCAAGAGCACCTTTTATGAGAAAATCTTACTAGAATTTTTACTGAAAAACTTTATCTTTTGATCAAATGACCAAATTATTTGGGTGTCTCCCAAGAGACTATGGAGATTATTGGGGGCTCTTTATTAATGAACCAAAGTTGGCCACCCCTCTATTCATCAATTGGAGTCCTGTCCAACAATCTCTTTCCACCTTAAGAAATTTTTGTTAATTACCTTAAATTTTTTGATGACCTGTGAGTAAACCAATTTTGATATCACTTAGACTAGCTGGTAACTCAGATGAAAGCATGCTTTTAAGTCTATAACCCAAATTGTATTATGATCAAAAAAGAGGAAATCTGTTGAGCTCAAATAAAAAGGGAACAGCTATTCATGGAATGACAGACAAATAGACAAGTAACAAGTACACAGAACAAACATCTTTACAAAATCAAGCAAACGTCTTTACAAAATATATTGAAATACATTTTGACCAAATTGAAGTATAGCAAGTCTATTACAATTTTAGAAATTTATAAACAGACTAGTCAAATTTTGTTGTTCATCAATTAGCAGAGATCTCATCAGAAAAATTCGGAAGGAACAGAATCTTTTATCTATAATTAATATACATTTTTAAATATTTTATTTTGTCTTAGAATACTAGTAACTTTCAGTTCAGTTATCTCTATCACCTATTTAGACCTTAGATTTCCATTTTGTCAGTTTCTTTGTTTTTTTCTGGTACCAGAAATCGAACTCACAACCTTGCGCTTACCAGGCAAGCGCTGTGCCAATGAGCTAAATCCCTAACCCTTGTCCATTTCTTTAACAGGCCCCAGGTTGAATCTAGCTTTATCACTGTCGAATTCTTGTCCAGATCTGGCTTCTTGATACAGCTGGACAGCATGCTCTAGCAAAACACAAACATACCCTCAAACCCAAATTAGCTTTTTTTTTTCACTTCACCTGATTTAACTGTCATTCTGCTGTTGTACTTCTATCTTTTGTAGAGTTTAAAAATTTAATAGTATATGTTGCCAAGTGAAGTGGGAGGGAATAATTTCCCCTTTTGTTTTTGTAATGGAGTTTTTATTGTACAGTGAGAAACCTATATCCTATATTTTGGAAGATGAAGCCATCATATAGCCTCGCTTACGCTAAGATGACCTATCTGTGAAAACAGAAACAAACTGAACTTGAGTGAAGGATAATGACAATCAATAACACCAGAGAAATTAGCCCAAAAGCTGGGTGGAGCCAATCAATATTACCAAATAAAGTCTGAAAATCATTTTAGATTGATCTGAACAGTTCGGGGCAATTTGTCTTTGTAGGATAATATAACCCAAATATGAAAAAGTTGTCATAGCTTGTACCCATTTAGAGGCTACCACTAGACCTGCCATTACAGTATTTAAATGGGATGTCAAAATCAAGTAACTGTTTTTTTGTTTTTTTTTTTTGGTATTGGAAATTGAACTCAGGACCTTGTGTTTGCCAGGCAGGCGCTCAAGTGACTGTTTAAACCCCACTGCTTTTAGATTGTACTCTAAACCTTTATATCTGTAAAATAGCAAAGCTTTTTTATACCAAATAAATTTAGGAATGTAAAATAGCAGTCAACCTTATGAGGAATCAAGAGAATTTTAAGTAATCTTTTTAAAATATCCCCATTATTGTAAATCTTAGGAAATATGATTTTTTTTAACTAAAAGCGAAGTGTTTTTATCTTGAGGATGGTTTTTTAAATTAATCACCTTAAGGGGAAAATGTAAAGGCTTCTCTTTTAGTGTCAACTGTAATGGAGAGAGAGAAAAAAAAACAAACAAACAAACAAAAAAAAAACCCTGCTCTATTCCCTATGAGGCTTTATTCCCTGTGAACAGGTATTGCCTTTTGCATACCTCCAGGTCAGCAATCTAGCACCTTTGGTACTGGAGACCTCTAGCTGCTATGCCTAGAGGACATCTGCACTTGTGTTTAAAAGCCCTTTAAAATGTTTTTCCTTTAAATAATTAATTCATATTTTTAGCCCAGTATACCCTAGGATCCCTTCTTTAAAAATTCATTTATAATTTTTAAAATTTTGTCAAGGGAAAAATGACCAGTTGAGCAATACAAGAGTCTGGGGTGATTTAAACAATGTTTTTACTAATTGAATTATAACCTTGTTTTTTTTTTTTTTCCTAGCCTGAATCAGCGACACCAGGCAAAACCTCTTTGCAGAGGCCTCTTTGCAGCCTCTGGCTACAGCTTCCACTCTATCACCTTGGGGCTGGGCAAAATGCTAGCAACAGCTTCTGTCTTAGTACTGGGAATGGGTTCCATCACCCATACTCCCCCAGCCCAAGCAGCACAGGGGTTACTGCCTCTATAGCCACCGCCGTTCTCTGGGAGTAAGGGAACAGGGATGTGTGCAGCCACTGTGCACATCAGCTGTCATTCCTGCTCTGACTGCTAGACATTTTGTTTTTGCCCAAATTCTGAACACAGGCACTGTTTGCATAACTTCCAGTACCAAAAATCACGCACACCAGTGCTGGTGGTTGCAGTGGTGGCATGGAGAGTGAGGGAGTGCCACAGTCATTTCCTATTTTTCCCCAAGTGGCCGGGCCTGTGGTTGGCATCGCACACCAACAGCCAAGGCTAGACCAGGCACGTGACGCACAGGCAGCTGGGAAATCCCAGCTGAGTCCACCTAGGACCAGAGCGTTCGGCCCTCCCTGAACCTGGTCTGTGCCCCGCCCCCAATGGCACTGTGACTCTCAGAACTAGCCATATGCAATTTAAAAGAATTTTTTGGAGCCACGTGTGGTGGTCCAGCCTGAACTGCATAGTGAGACTTTGTCTCAAAAAAGACAAAAAAAGCCTGGCATGGTGGCTCACGCCTATAATCCCAGCACTTGGGGAGGCTAAGGCAGGAGGATCATTGTGAGTCTGAGATCAGCCTGGGCTACAAAGTGAGCTCAAGGCCAGCCTGAACTGCATAGCGAGACCTTGTCTTGGAAAAAAAAAAAAAAAAACACACACACACACACACACAGAAATAAAAGAATTTATTCAAAGCTAGAGGGTTTAAGCTCTATGGTGGAACCTTTGTTTCACCCTCCTTTTTCCACTTGGGACTTCATTTTAGAATAGTACTCTGAGCTAATTCCTTCATGGTGGTCTTAAAAACTAAGGTAAATACAGGAACCAAGAAAACATTTTTATATACATCTATAAACATGTTTGTCCCATTTTTGACTTTTAGTTCAATATACCTTTCTCCTTTTTGGTTTTTCTTAAGCCTATTTTTTTTTAAGCTTGTTTATCTCTCTGGCCCTAGTGAACCCATTTCTGGCCCTAAGAGCCTCCATCTCCAAATTTTACACCTGATGTGCCAATACCACCTACATGCCTATGCTGAATGCTGGTTCTCAGCAATTCGCTTCCCTCAACCATTGCATGCACTTAGGAAGCATTCCCAGTACCCACTTTTCCCTTGCCGAGGGTCCCTGTTCGGGCACCAAATGTTGGGACTCATTGGTCTCTCAGTGGTCCCCAGGAGAGAACAGTGAGGGGCTTTAGAAAATAGACAAGAGACAAGAGCTTAAGTCAGGTGGAGGCCTCTTATCCAATGGGAAAGAGTACTGAACAACAACAGTTGGGGTGTTTATTTATACTTTTGCAAGGTTAGTATCACCAGATAGAAGGGTGCTTAGCAACTAATGACTGAAATTGTCCAGGGGGGATGTTTTTCTCCAGACTGAGGTAGCTTGACTGCTTTAGCCACTCTGGCTCTGTCCTGTCCTCACACATATGACCAATTTCTAGCCTCTGCCACTCCCAACACAGGAGCTTTACAAGTTTAACACGTTCTCACTGACTTAAACCACCAGTGGTACATGCATGACTGTCCCATCCATCTGCTTGTACACAGGTGGTACAAATAGAGTTAATCACTTTTATCAGTCTTTTTCCTAATGAAATTAATAAAAAGTTATAAATGGACCAAATCTAGTTGCTTGAGTAATTATTGCCCCAATTAAATATTAATACTGTTTTACCCATTAAAAATATAATGAACAAATTTATTAAATTAAAAAAAATTTATTTCTAGTCATGAACAGTTTATCAATTTTTTGTCTTTTTTGAGACAGTGTTTCACTGTGCAGTTCAGGCTGTCTTTGAACTCACTTTAGCCCAGACTGGCCTCAGACTTGCAGTAATCCTCTTGCTTCAGCCTCCTGAGTACTAGGATTACAAGTGTGCACCACCACGCCCAGCTTTTATCAACAATTGTCTAAATTTTAACATGGAAATCTTATGAGTACCTCACTGCTGTTGTATATCATATGCATTTATAATTGCTGTATCACAAATTAGCTGTGTTAAAATTTTTTTATACCACTTTAAGGCTTCCCTTAAAGAACTGTAATAGGATGACAAGTGGTCTACTAAATCAATACCTTTCTTTACATTACTGTAATCAAAGATTCCCTGAGAATCAGTACAAGACCTTGACAGGACAGTCACATGAGTACCGGTGATGCAAGCTGGCGGGAACAATCAAATTTAAATCAGAGCCACCTGGCAGCCAGGCATAGGAATTATGTTTTTCTTTTTTTGGTACCAGAAATCGAACTCTGGACCTTGCGCTTGCCAGGCAGGCACCTGAGCTGCTGAGCTATATCCCCAGCCCCATAGGAATTATGGTCCCATCATAAATGTGTTAAACCCAGCCTAGCAGCTTAGTGGGACTCTCTCAAATTTCTTAAATAAATAAAAAAGGCCTAGCAGCCAGGTGTGGTGGCACATGCCTGTAATTCCAGCACTAAGGAGGCTGAGGCGAACGGATTGCCATGAGTTTGAGGCCAGCATGAGTTATTTAAGCAAGTTTAAGGCCAGCCTGTACTATACAGTGAGACCCTGTCTCAGGGGGAAAAAAAAAGGCCTAGAAATGTAACTCAGTGTTCCCTGAATTCAATCTCCAATACCAAGCCCCATATACACATATACTAAAAAAAACCTACGTAAGAATGAGATTGCCAGGAGTAGGTAAGAGATTATTAGTGGATAACTGATCTTAAGAAAACAAGCAGCTGGAAGGGAAGTTGCAGTGTAGGCTGGCCTTGAACTCACAGTGATCCTCCTGCTTCAGCCTCCCAAGTTCTTGGATTAAAGGCCTGCGCCACCACGCCCAGCTAAGATTTAGTCTTAAGAAACAAAAATGACATCTCAGAGCAAACCAACTAAAGTGATTATGCAACAGAGATATAAGTAAGAGATAGCAGAAAATAAATGATCTTTTGTCCCCAGGGAGTGCCTTTTCAAAGTTTGGCAGATCCCATTCTTTCAGCAGAGAGCTTGTGAAGAGAGAAAACAGATCAAATTACAGGAGTAGGCATGGCTCTGAGGCCAGGGGACCAGATAACCCTCACTCTTGCCAGTCAAATTTCCTCAGCTCTTAGGAACGCTGGTTTCCACCTGGGAACTGACTGTAGCTGTGGTCACATGGTCAATTTCCTGTCTCTCCACGCCTCAAGACCTACAAAGGACAGAATCTTCCATCTTCCACTGGTCTGATAAATGGAGGAAGAAGATAAAGGAAATTAGCTCTAGAAAGTGGGTGGGTAGGGAAGGAAGTTCCATGTGTCTGTCCAACTATGACTCAAAGTTCAGTTATATCTATGAAAGAAAATCTGTAACAAGACTCAGCTAGCAATCAAGTCCCTTTTAAGAACTAATGCTTTTACCTGAACCTCACTATGGCCAAAACCCTACATCATCAGATACACTCTAGAATCCCTAAGGCATCTAAAGCAGAGGTGGCGAACCCATGGCACAGACGTTGATGTGGGTACACAGACCCCTCACTGTTGACAAGTGCTCCAAGTTGCCTCTAGTAGCTGAGCACTGGATAACAGTTGTTTTTTCTAAATGAAAACTCAGGGCCCATGATACAGCTCAGAGGCATAAGCACCTGCCTGGCAAGTGCAAGGTCCTGAGTGCAATTCCCAGTGCAAAAAAAAAAAAAAAAAAAAAATTCCACTTGTAAAGGAAAGCTCAGTATTCAAGTTTAATTGTAGTGTTAGCACCTTGTGATAAAAAGGGGGTTTGGGTTGCAGTGTGGGTTCTTGGTCTCTAAAAGGTTCACTACTACTACTTTAAAATGGTATCAGTTGAAAGGCTTAGAAAAGTCACAGCCAGTGGAGTTAGACAAGGAATTGCCCATTGCATGATTTAAGATAATGTTTCTAAAACACCTGAACCTATTTGATAAGACAGGCTATAGCAGCCACATTTCCTGTACTTCTGTTTTTGGCTTATTTTTTAATTTGCTTTACAATTGGTCCAAGTTTTGCCCACAATTCCCCTTACAGGTTCTTCCCTTCCCTTATCCCCCATTTTAAACACATTCACATATATACCTTCACCCCAGAATCAGCCCCTCAGTGGAAAGCAAATGGACAACACTTTCAAGCTTACCTTTAAATTTCTAATTTTTGCCACTTTGTCATCAATTTCCACAATAATTTTTCCTCCTTCTTTGGTCTCCCTAGAAAGAAAACCCAAATCTGTATGAGAAGAAACATTTTTTTAAAAAAACAATGAAAGAGATGCTGAAACCAGCACTAGGGAGAGAAACCGTTTTTCCTCCTGTTGTCTCTGTAAGTGGAGTATCTGCCTCCATAAACAGCTGCAAGCATCACACTAGGGGCTCTCCTAGCCAGCTTGCTTCCAAGATTAGTACAGTGTGACTCAGGAGCAGCTAAGTCACCAGTTACTGCTCACTCTATGTGCAAAGTACTGTATAGTATGCCTGACATATTGTACTGCATCATTTCTATCCTGCTATTTCCCAATGAAGCTTCCTTAATATATCATTTTTACAGATGGAGAACTAAAGGTTAAAGTAATTATGTAACTTGTTCAAGATCCCATAGTTAGCAGCACCAGAGTGAAGATTTAAACCTAGATGTGTCTGGGCTCTTAACTACACCTTACAAACCAGACCTGTAAACCCTAGAGAGCATCCCTGGCCCAACACACAACATGGCAGAAATCTTTCAATTTCTCTGAGATTCTGAACAGAAGTACCAATGACAAAGGTATGGGATCCCAATGTGGGCATAGTAGCACAAGCCTATAATCCCAGCACTTAGCTGAGGCAGCAGGATCATCATGAGTTCAAGACCTTCCTAGATGACATAGTCAGTTCAAGGCCATGAACTACATAGCAAAACCTTGTCTCAAAAAACAAACTAAACAAACAAAAAGGTATCAGAGTCCTCCGTATTGAGACACTGAGAAATTATTTCACAAATTCTTTCCTTATTATGCTTTTAAATCAGGACAGTCAAGATCTTAAGGATCTTTCTATATATTCCCAGCACTCACAAGGCTGAGCCTGGAGGATCAGGAGTTTTTGGTCAGCCTGGACTAGACAGCATATTCAAGACCAGGTTGAGCCCGTCTCAAAAACAAAAAGAATCTTTCTATGTTGCAGTCATACAACACTGATAACCACTAAGTAACCTCTAAACTCATTTTAATGGGTTTAATCAAGGTGACCCATACTGAAGCCCATCTTTTCTCATAACATAAAGAGTTTCTGCTAAAGTGCTCCAGGCCATGAGGCAGAGGATCGCCATGAATTTTCGAAAGATCAAACTTCAGCCTACTTTCTACACCTTTCCTCCTAGCTGGGCTACAAAACCAAGTTTAAGGCCAGCCTGCACTACACAGAAGACCCTGTCTCAAAAAAACCAAGAAGGAGGGAAGGAAGGGAAGGAAGGAAGGAAGGAAGGGAAGGAGGGAAGAAGAAGGGAAGAAGAAGGGAAGAAGGGAGGAAGGGAGGAAGGGAGGAAGGGAGGAAGGGAGGAAGGGAGGAAGGAAGGAAGGAAGGAAGGAACAAAGGGTTCAGGTTGCCCTCAAACTCTCACAGTGATGCTCCTGCTTCAGCCTCCCAAGTGGCATGAGCCACCATGCACAGCTTTCCCTCCTGCAACTCAACACTGATTTAAATTATTCCCCTTTACTAGCTACAAAAGCAGTACTACCCAGAGCATGGTAAATTTGGACAATAAGAAAAAAATCATGCAATAAAATGTTTAAGTCTATTTTTTTAAGTTTATTCTTTCATGAGGATTCATCAGGAACCTTGGCATAAAGCAAGGAAAGAAAAATTCCTGAATTTAACCTTTTAGTAGAAATATGTAACACCACAGAAGGGTGGGATGTTGCTGCCCACCAAGATCACGGCCACTGGTAATCCAGCAGTTCCAAAATAAAACATAATGAGGGCTACTTAAAGTTGAAGAAAAAGAAAATAAAGTTGAAGAAAGGCCACCAACCTTAGTTAGAGAGCTAGCTTCCAAGAGTCTATTTATTCCTTCTGAGGAGCCCTAAACAAGGCAGTGGCTGCTACTACCACTTTCCTGAAATCTACCAAGAGTTCATTTCTTACTGACTGGAGTAAGGACTGGGCATGGTCACACATAATCCCAGCACTGTAATCCCAGCATTCAGCAGGCTGGGGAAGGAGGATTGCTGAGTTTGAGGCCAGCCTGAACTACCTAGCAAGACCCTGTCTCAAAAAAACAAAAAACAAACCCCAAAAGAGAGTAAGGCTGCCTACATCAGAATTATGGGGCATGGAAGAAGGTCCAATTAATTCAATCTTTATAATAAAAAGCTAATTACAATTTCCCCAGGTAAATTTTACGCATACTATAGATGGAGAACTACTGTTCTAGAGGGGAATATAAACCGAACTGTTACTACTTAATATTTATTCCTTTTTAAACGTAAAAAAAAAAAACAGCAAAAAACAATAACAATAAAAACAGATAGCTAGGCTAGAGATACAGCTCAGCGGCATAAGCGCCTGCCTCACAAGTGCAATGTCCTAAATTCGGTTCCCTGTACCAAAAAATAAGAAGAAAAAAAAAGCTAAGTAGCGGGACCAGGGGAATAAAAAGCATCATTAAAAATCATATAGCTAACATTTTATCAGACACTTAAACCGGACGTGGTGGCACATGCCTGTAATCCTAGCACTTGGGAGGCTGAGGCAGGAGGATTGTTGTAAGTTCAAGACTAGCCTGGTCTACTACATAGATCAGTTCAAGACCAGCCTGAACTGTATAGTGAGACACTATCTCAAAAAGACCAAAAAAAAAAATCAGACACTTAAGCCAGGCTCTAAGTATTTTTAACGTATTCTTTTATTTAATCTTCAGAAAAACACAGAAGTAGTTATCCATATCTCATAGATTAAAAGAGAGGGGTAGATAGTGTGTGAAAAGTAATTTTGACAAGAGCCTATACAGACGAGGCAGAACAGACATGTTCTCTCAGTGGTGAATGATTTTGGACAAGGGGCAGCACCTATAATAACACACAGTTTAACATCATTTTCTTAACCTAATCACACTGTTATAAATTCCTTGTTCCCAAAGAACTAAGAAGTTACTATCAGGAGTGCCCATATTGTTACCCTGAGAACCCTAACAGAACAGTTTTGGAAAAAGAGGATCTACCAGAATCTATCTAGTCTAGGGTGGTAGCTGCACCTGTGAACCACTCCCTGACCCTGAGCCCACCACAACCAGTTACAGTCATGCCCTAGTACTCCACTGCTTTGAAACTCCTGGAATTTGGAACTCGACAAATTTTGACACAAAAATTTATCCGTGTACTTGTGGTTTGGTACTCCACGCACAAGTTAGAATTTGTAAATGTTGACTGCCTTGTTACTCACTACACTTTCCAGCCAAAACCATGTTTGGTACTGGTGGTGTCACCAGGACCGAATTAGTGAGTACAGCGGTACCACTCTGATTATATGCAGAAGCCTGGTGTGATAAGCCATTTACCAATCAGTTTCAGGGACAGCAGTTCAAGTACCTGCTGCGTTCCTTTTTTCTTGGTAGCATCCCCGTCTTTTCCTATTCTTTTTGTTTCTTTCCCCTCTCGGTTTTCATTGTCAGTTTCAAAGACAATCACCTCTAGATAAGAACAAATATCGTCCCAAATAATACCAATTTCTGTTACCAGAGACAGTGTCTTTCTTGACTTTTCTGTCTCCCTGTTTTGTTTTGTTTTTTGAGGCAGGGTCTTGCCAATGTAGTTCAGGCTGGTCTTAAACTCAGGTTGACCTGGCACTCACAGCAATCCTCCTGCCTCAGCCTCCCAAGTGGTGGGATTACAGGTGTGCACCACCACACCTAGCTTTCTGCCTAATTACCAAGCTATGTTATGTTCTGGAAATGTTTTAAATTTCTCAATAATTCCCGGATGTGCCTTCAGGTCTCCGCTGTCAGCTTTATCATTCCCTCCACACCAACTCCCTCTCAACCAAAATATGTTCTTAATAGCCTAAATTTTTTCTCCTGATGTTCTTTCTCCATCCAGAACTCTGTGCACTTTCTCTGTCAGCAAACTAAACTCTAGAAGTTTTCTGTTGTTTCGTTTTGGGGATGTGTTTGTTTTTGTACTGTGGTTTGAACCCAGAGCCTCCGTACTGAGTTATATCTCCAGCCCTTTTTTGAGGCACTCCCGGCTTCTAAAAGCAAAACAATTTTTAAAAGACAGTTCCACCACCAAACCTTCTGCAAAGCCTTCTGACTTCCCAAATGTACCGGTGGAAAAGAAAACACGTGGTTGCCTCCAGGGTTGCGAGGTGCAGATGCTGAGGAACGCAGGGGTGTCAGTGACGACCCTACTCCGCAGTTCCGCTCCGCTTAAGTCAGCTGTGCAGCGCAGGCCGGGCCTCGAGTTCCCACGGCCTCGCAGAGGAAACCCGCGCCGCTGCCCCGCAGCCCCTCTGCGCACACCGAGAGCCGAGAGCCGA
>NW_004955416.1:9262435-9276331 GCF_000276665.1 Chinchilla lanigera | reverse complement strand
GGCCAGCCCGGGCCCGCCCGGAGGCTCCCGCCCGCCAGGCGCTGGTTCCGGACCGAGCCCCGGTCACTTTGTGTCTGAGCGCCAGAAGCTTCCGCGACGGAGGCGGGGTCCTCGCGCAACTCTCGCTCCCTCTGTGCCTCAGGCGCCCCCTCACGCTCAGTCTCACCTCTTGCTGAGGGGCCGCACCCTCACGGCCACCCGCACGCCCGCCATCCTTCAGCCACACCCAAGACCGGCAGACCAGGTCAGCGGCCGCATCCTCGGCCCCAGCTCCAAGCACTGCCCCGGCCGCGCCCTCCACGCCCGCCACGCCCGCCCGCCAGGACTGAGCACGAGCCTCCCGGGACGCCCCGCCCAGGCCGCGCGGCTGGCTGGCAGGGGCGGGGCCCGCTGATACTTGACCAATCTGAGTCCTACGGGCGGGAGCGCACGCGGCTCCTCCCACGCTCGCCCCGCCTCCCAGGACACCACACTCGGGCTCCCGCCTCGGCCCAGGAGAGGCGGTCCCGCCTGAGCCTCGGCCAATCCTGAATAGGGTGGGCGGAGGACGTCTGGCCCGCCCTACTTTGCTCCGCCCCACATGCCTCCTGGGACGCCTCCGCCCAGACTCGCGAGGCCCCGCGATAAGGGCGGTACCCCTGAGCTTCGGCCAATCCGTAGCCTGGTGGGCGGGCAGACGCTCGGTCCCGCCCCTTACTCCGTTTTAGGCTCCTCCTTGCTGAGTTTGTTTTTCTCCGCTAGGCTTTGTTTCTTTTGAGTGAGGCTGAGACAAGTAAATCTGTTTTGTTTAAAGTCCGAAAGTCTACAAAATAATGTGATAAACTCTACTTTTGAGACAGGGTATCACTGAGTAAGTCAGCCAAGCCTTGAACTCACTATGTATCGCAGGTTTGCCTCAAACTCAGATATTCTCCTGCCTCAGCCTCCCGAGTGCTGGGATTATAGGTGTACACCACCAACCCTAGCCTTGTGCTGAGTATTTCTCTTGGCTGAGTTGGCCTGAGCTCAATACTGTAGTCGTTAAGTTTTAGGGGCAAGAACGAAATGGGCAAAGCAGATGTTCTGCGAGTCCTAGCAAGAAGCACGTGTTTGGAGTTTGAAGATGAATTTGGAGTGTTCACTGGGGACTTTCGATTCAATCTCACAACCAGCTTGGCAGTATTTATGGTAACATAGGGAATGGTATCTGACCACAGTTGGTTTATTGGTTCATTTAAGAAATAGCTATTGCACACTTACAGAGTGTCCAGGACTGACCTAAGGAGTTGAGAAAACAGTGGCCAACACAACTAAGTCCCTGTCTTCATGCAAATTAGGATCTGCAGGGAAAGGGGAAAAAAAACCTAAACATATAACATGTCAAACGATGCTAAGTATGAAAAAAAAATCAGAGAAGGGAGATACAGTAATACAGTCTGTGGAGGAAAGGTGCTATTTTATATAAGATCTTCAAGAAAGCCTTTACTGATGGACAAAGTGACATTTTAATAGATTTGAAGAAAGGAAGGAAAGGGGTGATGTAGGTACTCAATTATTTAACAAGGTCCCCTAAGAAAGCTTCCATTAGGTAGTCGTTGCTGTAGGCACTAGGGACAGCAAGGAAGAAAACAGACAAAACGTCTGGCCTCACAAGCCTGGGAAGAGAGACTAGTGATAAGTAGGTAAAACTATTTAGTAAAATAGTGTATCAGATTAGTTTTATCAGATTAGCTAAGGAGAAAAACATAAATCAGGAAAGGAGATAGGAGGTGAGAAGTGATGAAATTTTAGATAACATGACTAGGGGAGGCCTCACTGAGAAGGTGACCCTTGAGAAAAATCTGAAGGTTGTGAAAGGAGAGGCATGCAGCTGCCAGAGCAAAGGCTGAGGACCTCTTGAAATATTCTGGGAATAGGAGAAAGCCAATGGAAGTAGAGTGGACTGACAGAGGGAGAATCATGAAGGAGCATGAGGTCATGGTAGTCTTCGAGTTTTAGCCTAAGTTATCCGGGAAACAACAGCTAAGTTTTGAGGGAAAAAGTAAAATAATTTCAAAATATGTATTTCTCTCCATACTCCCGTGCTGCAGATTAAATCTTGGGGTGATCAACCATTAAGCTGCATCTTGAGCCCTTTTTTATTTTTTATTTTGGAACAGGTCTCACTGATTTACACAGGATGGCCTCAAACTTGCAATCCTCCTACCTCAGCCTGCCAAGGAGCCGGGATAGTAGGTGTGCATATCTGTACCTGCCCAGCTTTTTTGTACTGGGTGAAGTAATACATACATGTAATCCCAGCACTCTGGGAGGCTGAGGCAAGAGGGTTACAAATTTGAGTCCAGCCCAAGCAACTTGGAGACCCTGTCTCAAAATAAAACATAAAGTTAGGCATGGTGGCACACACCTGTAATCCCAGTGCTCTGGAGGCTGAAGCAGGAGGATCACTGTGAGTTTGAGGCCATCTTGGGCTACATAAGCTAGTTCAAGGCCAGCCTATACTATATAGTAAGACCTCAAGAAAATAATAATATAAAATTAAAATTAAATTAAATTAAAAAGAGCTGGAGATGTAGCTTAGTGTGAAGACCCTGGGTTCAATCCTGAGTATCTCCAAAAACAGAAAAAAGTCTCTTGTTTGAATCAGTCTCAAAATAAAATTTAGTTGGTGTGTTTTTTAATCTTTAATTCTTTTAGCTTTCTTATCCCTCTGCTTCCCAACCTCGACCCCAGCATTTACTTGTTAAAGAAACCAGGCCATTTGAGGATAACTTGCCCAGAGTCTCGGTTTTGTAAACTGGTCCTGTAGGGACATTTAAATACTGTTCTATACTCTGTATTTCCTATAAATGATAGTTCAATCCAGAGCCTTGCTTAAGTTAATAGGAATCTTTCTTTTTGAGCCGTTTGCTTTCTTTTTTTTTTTTTTTTTTTTTTTTTTTGGTTTTTCTCCGGTACCGGGAACCGAACTCACGACCTTGCGCTTGCCAGGCAGGCGCTTTTGCCGCGGAGCTAAATCCCCAGCCCCTGCTTTCTTTATAATTATCGTTTGAGCCCACTAGGTCATCATTTCATTAGGGGTTGCATGGTAATAACACTCACTTTCATTTATGAACCAAAATACTCCTGCAAAGAGAAACTTTTCATCAACTATTTGATTACTCTGAAGTACAGTTCACATAGCAAAGCTTTAATTCTTTTCCTTCATTTACCAGCTTTCAAGATATGTGAATTTCCATGCCGGGAATATAGCTCAGTGGAAACGCACCTGCTTGGCAAAATATGTGAGTTTCCTAGTATCCTCCAAAGTCCACAGGTGACTGAGTTTTTTTTAAAGTATCATTATAGGCGGGGCTGGTAGCACATGCCTATAATCTCAGTACTTGGGAGCCTGAGGCAGGAGAATCTCTGCAAGTTCCAGGCCAACCTAGTGAGTTCAAGGACAGCCTGAAACACGTAACGAGCCCCTGTCTTGAGAAAAAAAGTGGCAAAAGAAGTACACTTTGCAGAGTGAGAGTGGGACACTGGAAGAAGCTCACAGTGGCTATGAGGTTAATGACAATGGTCTTTTGTATCTCTCATTCCTCAGCCTGACATCAGATCTAGCCCATCTTGTAAAAACCCTGCTTGATTTAGTGCCAGCTGTAAATAAAGAATGGAAGATAGCATTTTCTAATTGGTCCCAGGTGCAGAATTTGGGATTTGTGTTGAGTCTATATGACTGACAAGTCACGCCTACTTTTCCAGCCAGTTTGCCCCACCCCAATCTCCTGCCTCAAGGCCGACTTCAAATTTGCTATGTTGCCCAGACTGGCTTCAAGTTCATGATTCATCTGCCTCAGCCTTCCAAATGCTGGGGTTACAGGTGTATGCCACTATACCTGGCCTCCATTTTGGATATTTTCAGTTCAATTTCAGAACCACAGAATTTTAACTTAGCCTCCTCAAAATCTTACTTCCATATATTGTCTTCTATGCTATACTACCTATTCCAGAATAATTACTCATTTGCTTTACCTCACAGTTCCAGAATAATAATATGAGCACCAATGTCAATAATGGGAGTACTGAGAATTTAACACATTCCCATTGACTTGAACCACACTAGTGGTACATGCATGACTGTGCCATTAGTAGCTTGTAGTACTGGTGATACAAATGGATAAAATCATTTTTATTAGTCTTTTTACTAATAAAATTAATAAAGTTGATAAATGGACTAAATCTATTTAGTTGCTTGAAGTTGAGTAATTAACTGCACAAATATTAATAGTATGTATACCAATTAAAACTATAATAAACAAATTTATTTCATTAAATTAAAATAAATTTATGTATATTCTTAATTATATTGTTGTATTACAAAGGCAACTAATTTGTGCAGAGTGCACAAAACATTATAATACAATTGGCTTTTTTTTTGCAGCCCCATTGCACCCATTTTTTCAGATAGTCATGCATGTGCCACCAGTCACTCAAGCCAGCAGGACAGTAAAATTGAAATCAGAGCAGCCAGAAGCAAGATATAAGAATTGTAGCCCCAGGCTGGGGATATAGCTCAGTGGCACAGCTCCTGCCTGGCAAGCGTGAGGTCATGAGTTTGAATCCCAGTACCAAAAAACAAAACAAAATTACAACCCCATAGTGAACATTTTTTTGAACCCAGGGGCTTGCACATGCTCAGTATGTACTCTATCACTGAGCCACACACCCTAGCCAAGTTGGCCTTTTATTTTATTTACTTACTTATTTATTTATTTAATGTATTTATTTAGAGACAAGGTGGGCCAGGGATCTATCTCGGTGGTATAAGTGCCTGCCTGGCAAGCTCAAGGTCCTGAGTTCAATTCCTGGTACCAAAAAATAAATAAATAAATATTTAGAGACAAGGTATCTCTATGTAGCACAGTCCAGGCTTGACCTTTTTGTTTTTACTAGTACATTTGCAATACATAATGATTACATTCATCACAGGGAGTTGGTACTTGTACATAACACATCTGAATTTTTTTATGGGCTTGAACTTGTGATCCTTGTGACTCAGCCTCCCAAATGTTGGGACTACGGGTTTATTTTTGTTCATAGAAAGTATCCCACTAGTTCTAGAAATATTCAATTTTTTTTTTTTTTTTTTTGGTACTGGGGATCAAACTCAGGACCTTGCGCTTGCCAGGCAGCCGCTTATGCCACTGAGCTGTATCCCCAGCCCCAAATTAAAGCCCTGCTTAATTCTTTTTTTTTTTTCTTTTGGCTTTTTTCCAGTACTGGGAATTGAACTCGCAACCTCACGCTTGCCAGGCAGGCACTGTGCTGCTGAGCTAAATGCCCAGCCAACAAAATATTCAAATTTATTGAACTTTGAAGTTATTTGAAAACAATATTTAGGATAATTCTTCTTCTAACTATGTAATATATTTACATAGCTCTAAAGTCAATATACAAAACAAGATCTATTCAGAGAAGTTCAGCTTCTACCCTGTTCCCTATACTCAGTTGTCTCTCTCCCCTTATAGTAACTCTTAGTCACTTCCCTTATGCTGGGACAAAATACTGTACCTTGGCCAGGCATAGTGGCATATGCCTATAGTTCCAGCACTCAGGAGGCTGAGACAAGAGGATCACCATGAGTTCAAGCCCAGCCTGTGCTATACAGTGAGACCCTGTCCCAACAACAGCAACAACAAAATACTGTACTTAACAAAGGACAGTTTTGTTTTGCTTTGTTTTGTTTTGGCTCGGCATTTGTACAGGTTTCAGTCCATAGTTGGCTGGCTTCCAGGCAGCACAGCATGGCAGAGGGGCATGGTGGAAGAAAAGGACCTTTGTGGCATGATGGCCAGGAAACAGAGTGAAGGGAGATGTACCTTTCCAGCCTAGGCTCCCACTGACCTGCCCCATCAGACCAGGTGCAGCTCCCAACATCACATTTGGCTATAAACTCTTCAGTGGATTAACACACTGATGAATATCACTCCTTCAGGACCTAATCACCTCCCAAAAGCCCACCTATGTAGCATGTGAGGCTTTGGGGGTACATCGAGATATAAAGCATAATAATCCTGCCCTGGCCTCCAAAAGACTCATGTTGCGAAATGCATTTAGCCCATCTCTAAGAGTTGCCAAAGTCCTAACAGTTTTCAAGTCCAAAGTGTCCTCTGAGACTTGAGGCAAACTTAGCTGTGACAAGCCAGGAGTGGTGGTGCACGCCTGTAGTCCCAGCACTCAGGAGGCTGAGGCAGGAGGATCACTGGGAGTTCGAGACCAGCCTGGGCTACAAAGTAAGCTCAAGACAAGTGTGAACTGCATAGTGAGATCCTGTCTCAAAAAAAAAAACAAAAACAAACAAACAAACAAAAAAAAAACCAACAGCTGTGAGCGCTGGCTAAAAAGAAAAAAAATTGAAAGAAAGTTAAACACTGCTGACATTCAATAGCAGAAGGTAAACAGTCCCAGCACGAGGTCGAGAGTTCGATTCCCGGGACAGAAAAGAATGGGACCCTAAGAAATGTAACCATTATGTACCGCAAACGAGTATTAATAAAAATAAATAAAAACTGAAAAAAGAATAAGAGGAAGAGGAGGAAGACAAGGAAAAGGAAGAAAAGAAAAAAAGAAAAGAAGAGAGGGAAAAGAGGGAAAGAAAAGAAAGGAAAAGGAGGAAGATGTTGGGAGCAACTGAAGCTGGAGAATAATTACGCATGCAGGACAAAGCCAGCCTGAGAACAGGGTAGCTCCTCAAAGCACGTAAACAAGCTGTTGTAGCTTGTTCACTGATTGCTGGGCAGAGAGCCTGAACTTGATCAACCTCTTGAGGGTATAAAATAAACACTCTACTATTCTTGGGCAGTTCCTCTCCTCCATTCAGGAGAAAGAGGACCTTCACCTGATCCCAGCATTTTGTCTCTTGTCTATTTTTTCCTCATTCTCACCGCCAGTAGCAAGAACCCAATGGATCCTTACAGGAAGAGGAGAAGGAGAAAAAGAAGAAGGAAGAAGAAAAGGACCAAAGCAAGACCAAAACCCAGAAGGAAATATTAAATCCTGTATCTCCATGTGCACCACCTCAGTCAAAGTGTGAACTCCAAGGGCTTGGTCACTCCTACCCTACGCTACAACACTGCTGGTGGTTATGTTTCTCATGGCTTCTCTTTTGGGCTGGCTTTCTCACTTCTTTTTTTGTTGTTATTGTCTTTTTGAGACAGGTCTCACTATGCAGTTCAGGCTGGCCTTGAGCTCACTTTGTAGCTCAGGCTGGTCTTGAAATCATGACAATCCTCCTGCCTCAGCCTCCCAAGTGCTGGGATCACAGATGTGCACCACCATGTCCAGTGCTTTGCTTACTTCTTGTAACTTTCCTTGCAATTTTCCATTTTCCTGGCTTCTCCAACCTTCTGGGGTCTCCACTGCACCTTTAGCTTCACACACTGCCCTCTCAGGAGCACATTGCTTGGCCTCCAAGGCCTTCTGAAATCTAAGTAGAAAACTTCCTTACCCCTACAACTCTCCCATTCTGCATGCCTGTAATAGCAGGAGAATGTGGATGATGCCAAGCTCTGGCTGCCAGCTGGAGCAAGCGGCAAAGCTCTCTTGCTTCTTGCCAGTGGTTGCATAGGTCTGAGTGCCTGGATGGCTGACCATGGTGAACTGAATCCCTGGGAATCAATTCCCTAGGCAGCCCATCTCCAGCAGAGTGGCCTGGGACTCTCTTCTCAAAGCCAAGTCTTTCACTTTGGCAGGCTCAAAGTCAGGTTCCTGCTCTTTCCTGGCACACCCTCATGCCATTTTTCCCATTGTTTTGATACAAAGTATTTGGCTTTGTTTGTTTATTATTTTATTTTCAGAAAGAGTTGAAACAATTTTGTTTTTAAATTTTAAATTGTCCCTTACACATAAATCATTCACGTAAAACCAGTGTAACTATAGAAATGTAGTTAAGAAAGGGGAAAGCACAACAACCCAAGAGGCAAAGTTTGAGGTGAAGAGGAGAGTACAGTCTACATGTAACGAATGCACACATGCTGTGTGATTCACCTGCTGGGACCGGCCTCCTCAGAAGGCAAGCACGAGGACCGACTGTAAGAGGATATTTCCTCCCAAATTCTGAGAGTGTTCAATTTAAGATTAAAAAGAGAGGGCCGTGGATATAGCTCAATGGCACAGCACCTGCCCGGCAGCCGCAAGGTCCTGAATTTGGAAAAAAAAAAAAAAAAAAAAAAAAAAAAAAAAAAAAAAAAGAGAAGAAGAAAAAAAACACAACCCCAAGAACCACTCAGCCATAACCACTTTCCTTAATTGGTCATAGGCTTTTCATTTTATAAAAAGATCAATAAAAATATTGAAAAATTATTTTCTCATCTTACATTTGTAAAGATAACAGAATCCAAAAGTTTCTTAGAAAATCAACCAGAAACTGCCCTCCAGTTTCCACCCCTGTTGCTGAGGACCAGCAGGACCAGAAGTTCAGGACATTGGAGCTGCTGGTGGAGAATGGGAAGCCCAGCCAAGGAAGAGTGAGGTACGTGGGAAGTGGTTGGAAGCAACTCCACATGCCACATGGCTGTGCAAAAAAGGGCAACACAGGGGGATCAGAAAGGCCTTAAGCTCCTCCTTGACATACAAAACTGGATTTTACGAAGAGCCAAGCAGTTTGGTCTCAAACTGAGGTGAACTTTTCAATATTAACATGCCTTGCTTCCTATTTTAAGAATCAAAGTTATTTTTTTTTGGCCAGGTGTGGTGGTACATGCCTGTAATCTCAGCCCACGGGAGGCTGAGTCAGGAGGATTGTTATGAGTTTGAGACCAGCCTGGGGTTCAAAGTGAACTCAAGGCCAGCCTGAACTGCATAGCGAGACCCTGTCTCAAAAAGATAAAAAAGAATCAAAGTTGCCCAAATTAAATCTTTCTGCTACTATTACTGCATATGCCTTAAAAAAGAAAAGAAAAAAAGAAACTTTTAAAATCAGGACAAGAAGCCAGGCGGGGTGGCACACACCTGTAATCCCAGCATCCAGAAGGCTGAAGCAGGAGGGTTGCTATGAGTTTGAGGCCAGCCTGGGCTACAAGTGAGTTGAAGGCCATCTTGAACTGCATAGCGAGATCTTGTCTCAAAAAGAAAAAAAACAAAATCAAGACAAAGGAAAAGAGACTGAAAATCATCAAATTAGTCCTCTTAGCTCCAAATGAAATGAATATTAAAAATAAAACTGTTAAGCCAGGCATGGTGGTGCACACCTGTAATACCAGCATTCAGGAGGCTGAGGCAGAAGGATTGTTACAAGCTGAAGACCAGCCTGGGCTACAAAGTGAGCTCAAGGCCAGCCTGAGCTGCATAGTGAGACCCTGTCTTGAAAAGATAAAAAATAAAAAATAAATAAGTAAAACTGTTCATTTCTAATAGTGAACAAACCAAAATCAAGCATTGCACTCCCTCCCCCACAACAGCCCCCACCCCACCCAACAACTACAAATGAGAGACACAGCTCGAGTCTGACACATCACGTTCTGCTGGGAGCTGGGCCTCTGTCTAGTGGGACACGGCACCAGGGATGCTTTCCACTCTAAGAGGGTTCTGCATGACTGATGACTGATGACTGATGACTGATGTGGCGGGATGTTCAGAATCTTCTTGAGGTTCCTCTGTTCAGCTCCTCACCAGCCATCTTCCTCTCTCCCCTGGACAAGGCTCCCATCACCAGTGGACATTACTAAGTTGTGGGCTATAAATTTTCTTTCTCTTCTTTGTTTTCTGTTCCATTCTCATCACCTTCAATCACCCTTTCTGCCCCACTGAACTTGTCCTGGGTCAACTGGGGGCTGGTACTGGATTTCTGGCTCTGACCATCTGGGGAAGGCTCCTCAACTCCAGCCCTAGTTCACCTGCTTATCACTGCCTTCACCTTGGCAATTATCATGCAATTAATACTTTCTGCTTTTGGGTGTATACTCTGGACCCCATTCCTCCTCCTGGTTTCTCTTTTAAAAATTGTTGTTACCGTTATTGTCATCATTACCAGAGTACTTGCCTCTGCCCCAGCCTCTCCTTCTAGTTTGAAATTGAAAGGTTCCCCAAATTCTGCCACCACCTCTTTCACTTCTCTCTCCTCTGTCTCATCAGGATACTCTTCCACTTTGTAGGAGTGAGATGACTAGGAGGAGGGAGAGGAGGACTTGGACTGATCTTCTGTTCTCTGATGTTTCTTTGACCCTTTAAGTTTTCTGTTTTCTCAGTTGACCTTTCCCTTGAATGGCTTGAGTTGTGGGAATACACTGATTCTCTTGATTTACCTTGTTTAGAATTTCTCTTCTTATGTTTTTACAACATCCAGCATCAAGGAGGAGATCAACAGAATTATCTTTGTATTTTCCCTCAGCCTTTTAGCCAGGTTCCCAAGAACTTTTCGTTTTGTCATGAGCCAATCATATTTTCTGGCAGAAATGTCTATCTTCCTGTGTATCTCTGGATCTGTCTTGTTTTTAGCTGCTTTCTGTTCAGTTCCTCTCTTTAGGTATTTAGTAAAGCAAGCAGTCGTGCAGTGTCATTCGAGAGGCCCCAAAGTGCTGCTCTTTAACATGGTGAACAGTTACTATATGCTGGGCAAACAATTCTGAGGGGCTACGCTGAGACTGAGCGGACTGTACGTGCTGGAAAATGAAATGAAACTCCTGTTCCTTTTTGTTGCTATGGACTAGATCCTGACAATGCTTATGTTCCTGGGCCAATAAGCTACTAGGTCATGAGAGGTCGCTGTCAAACAAGTCCATCTGAACATCAAACTTAGCCTCTCGAGTAATGGAAAATGAAGATTTTCCTGAGGAAAAGTCTCTTTTGATTCTCAGAGAGCTTCCTGGGGGAAAGTGATGAGCTTTTATGTTGGACAGCCTTGTAAGTAGTCACTCGGAAATTCTTCTCAGGCACAAGACCTAGTGCCTGCTTTCTGGGCCCCTCCTCAGGCTTTCTTTTTGAATCTCTCCGTGAAAGGCTCCTCCTACAGCTCCTCTTCTTTCCTCTGCTTCTCCTTCGTTGTATACACCATGCTCTCCCACTTGCCTGACTTTTCTTCCTCCATGACTCTAGACATAAATTTGGGTACATCATCAAACCTAGATTTCATCCTTCCCTTACTTTTGTTGTTATCATGATCATCCATCTCCTCCTTGTCCATCTTCTTCTCAAAGTCATATTGCTTGTGTCTGGATGTCTCCCTCAAAGCCTCATGTGATTACAGGTGGGGCTTTTCAGAGGTGGCTGGATCTAGGCTGTGGAATGCTGGGATCAAGGATGTGATGCTGGGATTGATTCATGGTGCAATGCTAGGATTAAGGCTATGGGCGCTACCTTCCCAAAGCACAGGTAGCTTATGTAAGAATATAAGGGACAGAAAGGGATGCTGTTATGGCTTGTCACGTATTGCTTGTCACTTATTGATGCTGTTGCTTGTGTCTTGCTCTTCGATGTGCCTCTGCCATGCTACCCTGCCATGCAGCCAACCAACTATGGACAGAAACCTCTACAAACTGTCAGCCCAATAAACCTCTCCTCCTTTAACTTTGGGTTTCAGGCACTTTCCCTCAGCAATGAGAAAACTAAAGCAGTGAGACTGCCCCTACAGGGCATCTGTCAGTCTCGGAAGCAAATGAATCCAATTTCACTTTTGCATCCTCATCAGAGAAACTACCCTTTCTCCTTTCCTTTCTCTTTATCAGGATTTTTTTTTTTTTTTTTTTTTTTTTTTTTTGGTCTTTTTGAGACAGGGTCCTGACATCAGTTCAGGCTGGCCTTGAGCTCACTTTGTAGGCCAAGCTGGTCTCAAACTTGCAATGATCCTTCTGTCTCAGCCTCCCAAGTACTGGGATTACAGGCATGTGCCACCACCAGCAGGATTTGTTTGTTTTTGCTCTTTACCTTTCCTATTCTCTGTCTTCTGCTCTTCTAAATATCTCTTTGTATAAGTTGTTCCTCCTGAGCATAACACACATGGTCTGGAGTCCAGCTGCTAACGGAGCCCTTGACAAACTGAAACCAACTGAGTCTGACCTTTAATGTCTTTCCTTTTTATCAGTATCCTGGTCTTCTGAGCTCTGACTAGAATCTCCCATCCAGCTCAGCTTACAGCATTCTAGGCCTGCTTCTCCAGATGGCACCTCCAAACCTTTCCAAACTCCTCCCACAGACCAATTCCAAAGGCTTCTGAACCACATGGTCAGGTGATTCACAGCAACTCCACTTCTCTGATACTAGAATCTGTCTTAGTTACTTCCTAATCGCTGAGACAGTAAATATACTGTAATGGCTTGTATCTAGATGTCCCCCAAAGCTTCATGCACTCACAGGTGGAGCTTTTTGGAGGTGGCTGGATCTAGGGTGTGTGAATACAAGTTAAGGATGTGTGATAACAAAATTAGTCCATTGATTAGCTTAGCATACCAGCTGTGGATAATGGAAAGACCCACCCTGGGTGTGAGTGGCACTAACCAATAGGGTTGTAGCCTGTATGGGATAAAAGGGAAAGGAAGGCTTACTGCAGGATGCTTCTTGCCATACCATGAGCTGTCTCTTCTGCCATGGCCCTCTGCTAGCAGACTATGGACTGAAACCTCTATGACTGTGAGCTAAAATAAACCTTGCCTCTTTTAACTTGTGGATATTGGGTATTTTGTCCCAGCAATGACAAAGTAACTGTTATGGTTTCTGTTGGGATGTTCCCCAAAGCCTCATGTAGTCATGGGTGGGCATTTTTCAGAGGTGGCTGAATCTAATGTCTGTGATTGATTCATGGTCCAAAGCTGGACTGAGAATATGAGTGCTACACTAGCCTTAGGGAGGGGACCCTGCATATAATATAAAGGACAGAAAGAGACTTGTGTCCCTTCTGTCTCTGTTGTTGCTTTTGCTGTCTTCTGCTTCCATGAACTGTTTCCCTTCTGTCATGTGCCACCCTGCTGGTGGAGCCAGCCAATTATGGACTGAAACCTCTACAAACTGTGAGCTAAATAAAACTTTTCCCCTTTACCTTGGGTGTTGGGTATTTTGTCCCAGCAACAAAAGTAACTAAGACATATATTTCTTAGTTTGTTGCAGATGTGTGAGCACACACACACATATTAAAATCTTTCCCCTCTTTGAGTAGTAATTTATTTGCCTTAGCTTTACAGTAGATTCTGGAGACTACCCGATCAGTATATAAAAATATATTCTATACAACAGTTATCATTCCATACTCTGTAAATTACACATATAGAAATACTCCTCATTTAGTATTACAAATGCATAGTACTATATGTATTGGATAGCCACAGTTTATGTAAATTAGTCTCTCCTTTTTTTTAATCTTTTAGATTTTTTTGGGGGGGGGGTACCGGGGATCAAACTCACAACCTTGTGCTTGCCGAGCAAGTGCTTATGCCACTGAGCTATCTCCCCAGCCCCTTTTGTCTTTTTGAGATGGGGTCTTACTATGCAGTTCAGGCTGGTTTTGAGTTCACTTTGTAGCCCAGGCTGATCTCAAACTTGCAACAATTATCCTGCCTCAACTCCTGAGTGCTGGGATTACAGGCATGTGCCACCATGCCCTGCTAAATTAGTCTCTTCTTGACAGGACATTTATTTTTAGTTTTCTGCTTTCATAAATATTCCTGCTAACTCCCAGCCTCGTAGGACCCCGGAAGGAGGGCTTCTGGGGCACAGGGAGCCACGGGCGGGGAGTGCCGGTCTTCCAGCTGGCTAGCTTCCTGCCTGGTAGGCTCCCGGAGGGAGGGTCCCGGGCGCACAGGGAGCCTCGGGCGGGGAGCTCTGGTCTTCGGACGGGCGGCTCACTCCCGGCCTCGTAGGCCCCCGGAAGGAGGGTTTCTGATGCACAGGGAGCCACAGGCGGGGAGCGCCGGTCTTCTGGCTGGCTAGCTTCCTGCCTCGTAGGCT
>NW_004955416.1:9260108-9261705 GCF_000276665.1 Chinchilla lanigera | reverse complement strand
TAATGTTTGTATTGTTCCTATCCTATTTCATAAATGGATCCATGTTTATTATTATGTGTTTCCTACAAAAAAAATAAATATTCCTGCTATAAATAGTTTTGCATATCATTTTTGCTTATTTGTACCTGTATATCCTTCTATCTTTTTTTTTTTCTTTTGGTCTTTTTGAGATAGTTTCCCTATGCAGTTCAGGCTGGCCTTGAACTCATTTTGTAGGCTGGCCTCAAACTTGCAGCAATCCTCCTGCTTCAGCCTCCTAAATGCAGAGGTTGCAGGTGTGTGCCGGCACACCCAGCCTGTACCTGTCTGTATATCTTTGCAATCTATTCCTAGAAATGTAATTGTTGAGTCAAGAAAGAAATGCTTAGAGGCTGAGGCAAGAGAACTGCTGTGAGTCCAAGGCAAGCCTGGGTGACATAAGTAAGTTCAAGGCCAGCCTGCAGTACACAGTGAGATTATCTCAAAAACAACAACAAATGCTTATGTATTCTTATCACTAATGCTAAGCATGTCTGTATCTCCAAAGTCTACCCAACAAAGTTTCTGCCAGCTTTGTAGGTAAGAAATGGTAATTCAGAACTGTTACTGGTATTGCTTTGCTATGCTGGGGATGGCAAGTTATTAAGGCTTAGATAAATATCTGGCCTCCTGTACATTCTCAGCCCCAGAGATTTTAATATACATCTTTCCTATTGTAAATGAAGTTCACTGTTTGTGTTTAACCAAGGAGGTCTTTTTTCTTAGAATGACTTTATCATGATTTATATAGTAAAATTTCAAGAGATTCAGAAGTCTTTTTTTGCATTTTAATTTTTATTTATATTTATTTATTTATGCCTCTTTGAGACAGGGTCTTGCTGTGCAATTCAGGCTGGCCGTGAGCTCACTTTGTAGCCAAGGCTGGTCTCAAACTCACAATGATCCTCCTGCTTCAGCCTCCCCAGTGCTGGGATTACAGATGAGCACCACCACGCCTGGCAAGATTCAGAAGTCTTTTTAGTTAAATTGTGTTATATTCCATTGATGATGATGATGATCATGATGATGAATGTAGTGCTTGAAAGAATAAAAGGAATAGTTTAGGAAAGAAATCAGAAGTTACCAAAAAGAAAAAAAGGAAGTTACCAAAGTACTCTTTGGTTATACTGACTTAATTATAAACTAAGACCTGATTATTTATTATGTATTATATTAATCTTCTGAAGAATCCATGAGTCTACAGCCATACCACCCTGAACACACCTGATCTCATCTGAAGAATCCATGAAATTCATATTTTTATCCTTTCTATTTAAGAGATGAGGAAGTTGAGGCTGATATTAATTAGAAAGACCATTTAGCTGGTAAATAGTGGAAACTGTGAATGATGTCATGGATTATCAGTGATCCTAGGACAGGCCCTAGCCAAGGCTTCAGCCATGCATGGATTGGTCAGCATCCAGAGTGACCAGAGCAGGGTTTTTTTTTTTGTTTTTTTTGGCTTTGGTTTTGGTTTTTTTCTGGTACTGGGGATTGAACTCATGACCTTGCACTTGCTGGGCAGGCGCTGTGCCACTGAGCTAAATCCCCAGCCCCTAAACTGAGCTTTTTTTTTTTT
>NW_004955416.1:9233925-9258283 GCF_000276665.1 Chinchilla lanigera | reverse complement strand
TTTTTTCTTGGTCTCTTTGTTTTCTCTCCTTGGCCACCTCCTCCTCACAGCTATAAAATACTGAGGAGGCAATTCTTACTAACATCTCAAGTGAGCTGTCTGGAGCAAAAGCCATTTTTTGTAGCTTTTTTCTACTATTTGGGGGTGACTGAGTAATAAACTTATCTTTCAGAATAGTTTGTCCCTCTACTGAACTGGGATCCAGGGAAGTAAGCTTTATCAATGCCTCTTGTGTAAGAAAGCAGAGGGATGTTCTCTCCAGCCTCACAGCACATTGGGATCCTGAAATGACTTAGTGTCCTCTCCCCAACCATCAACACAGGCGGCAGGAACATGTGGATGAAATCCTCAGCCCGCTAGTCAGTCTCAGCACCATCAGATGCAAAGTGTCCCAGGCAGGTAACCTAGACATGTACCTTTTCTATGAAGGTGGTTCTTCAAAATCTGAATATTGGGCACCCATATAATCCATGAAGTCTTGGTGCAGACCTCTTCGGAGATCCACTTGCTCCTCCACCACAGCCTGTACATTTAGGGGAAGAATGGCCTCCAGGGGGTCTCCCCGAGTATTGCGCAAGGTCCTCCTGGTTTCCAGCTCCCAAATGGCTCCCATGTCCCCAGTCAGCTCAACCTCTGAGTCATCAGGCGTTGATACTCTCGTGTTCTCTGAGTCCTTGTTCATCAGCTGCTCCTCCGCTGACTCCAGACCTTTCTGGCTCTCAAGGGTAGGGCCAAGAGCGACCTGCCATGTGGCATGTTTTCCTAGAGGTTTCTCCATGTCAGGATGGTTCATGCAGGTCTCTGGGCGGGCCTATTGTGTCAGTGCTTCTCTGTGGCATGGCATTTCTTGACTGTGTGGTGGCAGCTGGCCCGAGGGCTGGCACATGTCTCCACGCCACTTCCTGGGCGCTTGCTGCCTGCCTTTCCGGGTGCCTGCGCGGCTGGGTGCACCGGACCCCGAAGGGCCGGCGCTCCCCAGCCACACAGCCTCCGGGAGTGGGCACCTGCAGCCTGCCTGCCTCCCCGGGTGCCTGCAAGGCCTCCCGGAGCCTCCCAGAGTGGGCACCTGTCACCTGCCTGCCTCCCTGGGTGCCTGTGAATTACCATTTCTTACCTACAAAGCTGGCAGAAACAATTTACTTTGTTGGGTAGGCTTTGGCAATACAGACATGCTTAGCAGAGCTTTTGTGCCTCCCCAACAGGCAGCTGGGGTGTCATCAATCAGAAGTGCAGTAAAGAGGAAACAAGTTTTTGAACCTCTAGGAGGTTGAGTTCAGGTCAGTTGGTTTTTGAGTCCAGAACTGGTGTCTTTGGGGAGAGGGGCTGGCTGACAGGAGCCAACTAAAGGCAGAAGAGGGCATTCTTTAGGTCCAGGCAGGTGTACCAGCAGGATATGGGTGGCAGAAGACTGAGGCAACATATACAGAGGGCAATCAAGGCAGTATTGGCAACTTGGATATCTTGAATTGGCTTTATAGGCAGGAGTGGTGTATTTCAGCAGTTTGACAGTCTATAAGTATTTTGCAGTTTTGAAACCTCTGTATGTGTGGTTGAATTTCTAGCTGAGTCTCTCATGGCATGGGATACTGTTTGATATAGGTGGGGGTTGCCCCAGGGTACAATTTGCAGTGACAGAATTGTGGAGCTGGAAGAGAAAGAGAAACAGTCTGTCTCAGTGCAGCCAAACTTGTCAGAGCGTCCCTAGAAATAGTGGGAGAGTTCCCAAACCCTTGTGGCAATTGAGTAACAATCCCAAAAGGCTGTGTGGATTGGGAAGTGCAAAATCTAAGGGGATGGCTGTGTTGTTGATGGCATGGAGATCTTGCCCAAGGTGATTAACAGTCTATCAGGCTGCTCTGTGGCTGGCTGCCTGTTTGTGTTTCTTGTGACATCTGTCAGCAACAGGGGTTGTGGTGAAGTGGCATGGTTGATGGCCAGGCCCAGAGGTGAGTCTTTATACCCCTGGAAGTCTTTATACCCCTGAAGTTTTCAGAACTTCAGGATTGCCGTTATCGGTCTCAGGCTGATGCAGGCATCATCTTTTTCTTGGGGAATAGTCAAAGTTGAAAGCACAGGGTTACATGAGAGGGAGGCTGACTGCCTTGGTGCAAAGGAGATGTTTTCCCAGGCTGTTTATGTCCAGCAGAAGGGGCAGAGGCAAGAGTCCCAGTTGCCCCAGTGATGGTAACTTTTTCAGAGGGAACTTTTTTTTTTTTTTTTTTTTTTTGGTTTTTCTCCGGTACTGGGAACCGAACTCACAACCTTGCGCTTGCCAGGCAGGTGCTTTGCCGCTGAGCTAAATCCCCAGCCCCTCAGAGGGAACTTTTGAAGGCAGAAAGTTCTGTTCCATTGTCTACCAGGGAAGTTACAGGTTCACCCTCGACTTTTGCAATGATCATGGGCTCTCAGGGGCCCAATTTGATAGAGTTCAGTCTGTCCTATCAATTCAGGCCCGACAGGCTGCAACTCATTTGCCAGGGTTGACAGTCCAATTTTTCCTCAAAATGTGGAACTCAAAAGGAACTGTTGATAGTCATCTCGGGTGGACATTAGATGATGCCATCTGACTGGGATAGGTGTGTAAGCAGGCTCTGGAGGGAGCCGAATGCAGACAATGGCCAGCTAGAACCAGTTCATTTGGCTGGAAGGAGATGAGTCGGGAGTAGAGAGTGAAGCTATAGGTGTTGGCAGGAACTGCGGCAGCCAATGAGGGTGCCAAGGTGGTATTCTCTGGAAGAATGGGCCTCTTTTTCCTTTTTTTTTTTTTTGTTTTGAGATGCAGGGAGCGGTTTGGTTTCATTTTTAACTCTGTTAAAAAGCACCTTTTCCTGCAGTCAGGGACTGTGTGTTTTAACTAAGTAGTTCCCATTCTATCTCCCTATGGTGTATGTTGTGTACCCTTGAACGACAGCACAACAGAAAAAGGGTAGGTGCCGCACAGAGATTGTTTAGATACCCACCTGGCATGCCCCTTACAGGGTCTTGGGCACGACTTAGCTAAGGAGGGTGCAAGGCCTCTATTATATGTTGACTGCCATGCAACTGCAGGTGAGGGCCCAATCAGCCACTGCAACCAGTGCTTCCCAGTCTCGGTGCACAGATGGAGCAGACTATTGCTCACACTGTTCATTCCACTCACCCAATCACTCAGCAGGCACTTACAGGTTGAACATTCCAACCCGCTTCCTTTGAGGGTGGTCTTAACAAGAGTTGAACAAGCTCTTCTGCTTGAACTGGACTGACTGGGGTGCCCCCGGGGGTCTTACTGGAATGAGGGAGGCAGGCAGACAGACAGATTATATCCTCTTGCCTTTGGGGTCTGATGTGAGCCACTTGAGCGGCAAGCCAGGAATCCTCCTCCAGACCTCTGAGAGGACTCGAGAAATCTCGAGGGCACGCCTTCCCATCAGGACCTAGAGAGGTCCTTCCTCCGTCCACAAGGGCCATGACTGGTGACCAAAGAGGTCAGCATGGTCAGTCTTCCTGGTTGAACACACTAGATGCAACAGCAAACAGAAATATAAAAACAACACTCAGGATTTGGAGACAGATTTATTTACTTTGATGGGCACTGATCAGGATCATTCCCAGAATACTGGGCCCTGACTGCTGGTGGTCTAGGGCTTATATGAGATAAGCAAGCAGGAAGTACACAGGCAGAATGGCTTGTTAACTGGGGATTGGTTTATACAATGTGCACCATAGTGACCAGTGACCATCACAATGAGCAGCTGTTTCTAAGAGACAGAAGCATCCAGAACTGGAACAGGAACTATTACCTGGGCAACTAAGAAACTGAAAGATATTGACGGGTTAGGGGGGCATATTCCTGTTACAATATGACCAGTATTTTATGCACAATTTTTTTTTTTTTTTTGAGACAAAGTCTTGCTATGTAGTTCAGGCTGTCCTTGAACTCACTATCTAGCCTAGGTCACTTCAAACTCGCATTGATTCTCCTGCCTTAGCCTCCCAAGTGCTAGCTAGGATTATAGGCATGAGCCACCACCCCCAACTCTATGAACTATTACATGAACAATAATCTCAAGTGAAATGTCTGAGCATTTTACAAGATAAACATTTAAAATATATACTATAATGTGTTGTTTCTTCTATTTGTTCTCTTCTTTGCCTGTTCCTAAGGCTGCCAGTGGACCCCTCAGGAATTGAATAGTGTATCAGGAAGTACAAGAACATGCTTTGCTATGAAGATTCACATGCCTCAGCATATCATCCTACTTACAACCACGGCCTATTACAGCAGAGCACACAAGGTAAGGGCTGAGCTACAGCACAGTGGTAGAGCAGGTGCTCCACATGCACAAGGTCCTGGTTTCAATCTAGCACCATGAACACACACACACACACACACACACACACACGCACGCACACGCACGCACACGCAGATCAAAACAGCAAAGGGAAAAGGTTCATGGGGCAAAGTCTTGGGAAAACCAGGTACAGATCCTTTGCCAGTGGAATCACACAAGACACACCTCACACCTCCAGCAAGTGAACTGTGACCACATACATGAAAAGTTATCTACCAGGGAAACCTGCTAGAGATACAATGCCTAGGGTTTTACTAGGGACTAGTCACAAAGGTTTCTTCTAACTGATACGCATTAAAAGTCTTGGGGCAACCACTTTCCAGGGCCCCGTCTGTCCCTCGCAGACAGAAGCTTTCTTCCTCTCAATAAATTCTTCCTACTCTTGGCCTCCTTTATTCCTAGAATTTATTCCTTGATTTCAGAGAACATGAACTTGGTGTTTTAGAATCTAGCAGACTGAGAGTTTCTTTCCCTTATATCACAAGCTCACTCTGTGGAACCAATTTCTCCTCTACTTTTCACTTTTACTTTCTAGAATAAACTTTGTCACTGTTTAAAAGAAAAACAATGAAATTCTCAACTCCCACAAGGAAAATAAGTGTTCTGCACAAGCTGCATTATACAATCAGCTGGGTCACACTGAGCCACTCTTGTCAGAAAGAGTAGAGGGAGCCCTCCTGACAGCTAAGACCCCATCTGGGTCAGCCAAAGACCAGCCTTATCAGCAGGACTTTCTATGGAAAACAGGCCTGCTATGTCATTCTTTCCTGCACACCGTGTCAATTCTGTAGGAATAACTGCCATAGATATTTTCAGATTCAAGAAGATAATTCAGAAAGATGATTTTTTAAAAAAAGACGTAACAGCCTGGTATGATGGTGCATGCCTGTAATCCCAGCACTCTGAAGGTTGAGGTAGGATTGTTGCAAGTTCGAGACCAGTCTGGGCTACAAAGTGAACTCCAGGCCAGCCTGAACTGCATAGTGAGAACCTGTCTCAAAAACAAAAAAAGACACACACACACAAATTTCCTACCTGAGGAACGGTTAATTCATTTATGTTAATTAATACAGCTATATTTTATTTGTATTAGCTTTCTGAAAAATACATTAAGAATACATGAAAAACAAAGGAAAAATAACTTTGGTCCTAATGAACCCTGGAATCTTGGTAGTCCAATAAAAACAGAGCTCTTTAAGTACTGGTATAAGCTAAGTCTATATTCCCATGTGTCACTCCCCCAGAAATGGACTTCATATATACATATATATGTAAGTAAAAATAAAGATGATGAGCCCTTGGCATTAATAGTTTTTTTGTCGTTGCTTTTTAGAACCAGGAATTGAACTCAGGACCTTTCACCTGCCAGGCTGGCGCTGTGCTGCAGAGCTCTACCCCTGGCCTGGCATAATACTGTCAGGTTTATAGGTATAATTTTCTTCATCTAACATTTTGGGGATACAAGAAGAAACTTCTTTCTGTTGTTCTCGCCACTTGAGTATATTCTCTGCCAGTTCCTCTGTCTCATTCACCAATATATCCATCTTGGCTAAAGCCTTGCTCTGTAACAATCGAAAGAAAGAGAAAATAGGAGATAAATCATATCTGTCATTAACTCATTATAGCAATTTCACAAATGTATATACCAAAAGCTAATACCTGAACTTTTCCCAGTCCCTTATTGCAAAATCTCCTTAAACTTGTGTTCTCTCCCTAGCTATAGTACATACCTTTTCTCTGTTCACTTCTTTGTCATCAATCATCACTAAGTGCAGATGACCTTTAACCTGCTGTTAAACCAGTTCTTTCTAAAATGCAGCACCGCCTCGATATGTAGTCCCATGTTGAAGTCCATCAACAATCTTCATCTGGATGTACATTTAGTATCTCAAACTCCATAGATCAACAAAGAACGGTTGAACATTTAATGTGCAAGACATATCAAAAACAATTCAACAATGAGTCCTTGGTTGATCAGCATTGCAAATCTATATCTGTTTTCATGAGAAGCCACTTTGAAGATATCAATATGTAATACAACAAGCATTGTTAATTTCCTACCACTTTGTAACTCTGTATTGTCTGTACTGTTCTTTTGCTATTTTGTAAAATGTTGTCTGTCTGTTAATGTTTTCCTCCTTTTATTTTCAAAATAAAAAAACAAAACAAAACAAAACAAAAACAAAAACAAAAACAACTCAAGACAGGCACAGTGGCACATGCCTATAATCCCAGCACTTGGGAGGCTGAGGCAGGAGGATTGACTGGAGTTTGAGGCCAGCCTGGGTTACATAGTGTGTGTTCACAGCCAAGCCAGCCTGAACTACATAGTGAGACTCTGTCTCAAAAAACAAAAGCAAAAACAAAACAGAAAAAAAAAAAACAAAAAAACAAAACAAAAAAAAAACAATCATTTCTTAAACACATTCATGATGGGGCTGTAATTCATATGTCTCACTGCCAGGCAGCTCTGAACCATTAGTGATACCTGTATGATTATCCCATCACTGGTGGTATACAAGCCAGCGGGAACACATTAATGTTCACTTGATGCTACTTACCACCCGCAAATTACCCAGGCTAAAAACTATACTACCTAGGGCAGGCATGGTGGTGCATACCTGTAATCCCAGCACTCGAGAGGCTGAGGCAGAAGGATCATGGGTTCAAGGCCACTGGGCTACATAGTGTATTCAAAGTCACCCTAAACTATACAGTGAGACCCTGTCTCAAAATGGACAAATAAAAAACACCACAAAAAACCTACATTACCTTGAATGAATCCCTTGTCCAAATAATGACTAAGATCTAGAAATGTGACCTTGTCCAAATAATAGTCAAGATCTGGAAATGTGACCTCAAAAATTGAAAAAAAACAACAACAACAAAAAAAAACTATATAATCCTTTGTATTTCTGTGCTTCTGTATTTTTTTATGTGAGTCTTTAAAGTAGATGACTGTAATTAGTTTTTAGGTTTCTTTATTTCTCTAATTCAAGCAGGTCATATTTTAAAATGTGCTAATACAGGAATTACTTAAAGAATTTCCTAAAAATGTAGATTTTAATCTTGAAGGTTGGAGCGAATGAAGTCTGCAATCCATTATTTCTTATTTTCTTTCTTTCTGTCTGTCTCTCTTTTCCTCCCTCCTTTCCTCTTTCTTTTTTTGGGGCAGTACTGGGAATGGACCCCTGGGCTTTATGCATGCTTAGCAAATGCTCTACCATCTTAGCTCTGTAATTCTCTTTTTTCTTTTCTTTTCTTTTTGAGACAGGGTCTTGGTATAGTTCAGGGTGGTCTTGAGCTCACTATGTAGCTCAGGCTGTCCTTGAACTTATGGCAATCCTCTTGCTTCAGCCTCCTGAGTGCTGGGATTACAGGCGTTTGAAACCATGCCCACCTAGCCGTATAATTCTGCATTTTTCACAAACTTTCAGGTGATATTGTTCTTTGCCCATACTCAGAGTAGCAAGGCTAAGTCTCCCCTATTCAGTATTTTCTCCACACTTACAGCACAATTCTAACCAAGTCACTACTCTGTACTCTTCACTAAAAAATAAATAAAATTAAATAAATAAACATTCAGCCAGCACAGAAGACAGGGTACACATCTATAATCCCAGTGCTGACAGGTTGAAGCATAAGGATCTTAAATTCAAATCCAGCCTGGGGAATTTAGTGACTTAATGAGACACTGTCTCAAGATAAAAAGAAAAGGCTAGGGATGTAGTTCAGTGTGAAGTTCCTAGATTCACTCTCCAGTGCCATCAATGAATGAATAAATGAAATACTCAATGGCTCTCCAGTATGGTAGTAAAGTCTAAAGTTCTTGGTCAGATTTTGAAGACATATCATAAACCTTATATAAAACCTTTTATACCATAAACATGATATAAAACATATCATGCCTTTAGGCAACAGCAAAAGTAAAATAACATTTTTCCTCAAACTCTGACTTCCATGTCTTCCTCACATTGGTGCATTCGCCCAAAGTATTCTTTCTGATGCAAGGCCAAATTTCACAGTTCTTCAAGATTCAGCTTTTCAAACTGGGCATAGTAGTACACACCTGTAATGCCAGCACTCAGGAGGCTGAGGGAGGAGGACTGCTGTGAATCTGAGGCCAGCCTGGGCTACAAAGTGAGTTCAAGGCCCACCTGAACTACATAGTAAAACCCTGTCTCAAAAAGACTCCCCCACCTGCCCCCCAAAATCAGCTTTCCATGAATTCCTATATAAAACCTTTTGAACTCTTCCTATACTCTATTCTACTTCCAATCCTCCACACTGGAAGTAATGCCTCTCTTCTTTGTTCTCAATAGGTAGCTTTTCCTTATGGACATTTAAAAATTTTCCTAGTATTGAAGACTGAAGTCAGGTGTGTTTTAACTTTTAAAAATTTTATTATGAGACAGAGTCTTGCTAATTTGCCTGAGATGGGCTTGAACTTGTGATCTTCCCTCAGCCTCTCAAGTAGCTGGGATTATAGGAGTAAACCATGACACCTAGCTATATCTCTTTATAATTAAAAGCTGCACTTACTATGTAAACACAGTCCTATTAGTAGAAAGGATCTTAATGCTGTATTACCATGTCTCATCCTGAGGGCAGGATTCAGGGATATGTTTCTTTTATAATACATGGATCACAGCCCTTGTACAACAAAGATAATATATTTTTACTAAATTCTGGAATAAAAAATTTATTGAAAGCCTTTCAGGTCAGGTGTGCTGGTGCATGCCTACACACCCAGCAATCAGGAGGCTGAGACAGGTTATCCAGGCTGTCCTCAAACTTGCAATCCTCTTGTCTTAGCTTCCTGAATAGTTGGGATTCAGGCATATGCCATGGTGCCTGGCCAGAAAAATACTTCTTGATTTTAAAAATCATTACCTCATAATTTTAGTGATTAAAAAGTTAAATGAGAGGATCGTTGTTATGGCTTGTATCTAGATGTCCCTCCAAAGCCTTGTGCAGTCATAGGCGGGTCCTTTTGAAGATGGGTGGGTCTAGGATGTGTGATGCTGGGATTAAGGGTGTGTCATTACTAAATCAGTCCACTGATTTCGTTAGCATAATTCTGGGTATGGATAATGAGAAGGCCCTCACTAGGTATGGACGGCACCACCCAAAAGGCAGGTAGCCTAGAAGGAATAAAAGGGAAAGGTAGGCTGCTGCTGATGCTGGCTGCTTTGTTATCTCCTGCCTGCATGCCATGGACTAGTTTTCCTCTGTGACGCCCCTCTACCATCCTACCCTGCCTTGGAACCAGCTCACTATGAACTGAAATCTCTACAAACTTTGAGCTGAAATAAACCTTTCCTTCTTTAATTTGTGGGTGTTGGGTATTTTGTCTCAGCAACAACAAAACTAAGACAATCACACATTTTGAGATTCTAGTACAAGAGAATGAAATATAGCTATATTACTACTTACCATTTTCTTCAGATTTTCATCTAAATGAGGGATATTTCTAATTGTTTCAAGATGGGTTTCCAATTTCTCAATGAAAGTCACAGCCAATTGCAGCAAATGTACTATGTATCTGAAAGATGGAGAAAAAAAAAATCAGCATTTTTTTGGTTTATGTTTCTGTTACCTTATTTTTCCTTTAATCAAGACTCTTAATTTACAATAAGAGAATACAATCAACCTAATGAGCCAATAACATCTTCTTGTATTCATAAAAATACCAATGATTGGCTGCATGTGGTGGCACATGCCTATAATCCCAGCACTCAGGAGACTGAGGCAGGAGGATTGCCAGGAATTCAAGGCCAGATTGGGCTATATATGAGTTCAAAGCTAGCCTGAACTACATAGGGAGAACCTATCTCAAAAAGAAGGAAGGAAGGAAGGAAGGAAGAAAGAAAGAAAGAGAAAGAAGGAAAAGAAGGAAAAGAGAACTTTCTCTTTGGGACAGGTAATAAATGCTTATAGTCCCATTCTAGCACTCTCAGAGGCCAAGACAAGAGGATCACAAGTTCAAACCCAGCCTGGGCAATTTAACAACTTAGCAAGACCCTGCCTTAAAATAAAAAATAAAAAACTTCTGGAGATGTAGCTCAGTGCAAAGATCCTGGGTTCAATCTCCAGCACCACAAAACTAAAAAAGAAAAGGTCCTTCTCTTTTCCTTTAAGCAACAGTTAACATCTAAGAAAAAGAAAAACAAACAAAAAACCAGAAAGACAACACTAATCATCATATCTAGAACCCAATCTAATGTTAGATAACCCTCAATGGTAATAATTTTTTCATAACGATTTTCCCTAGCTAAAATCTCATTCCATTTAAATTTCATTCTAAGTAAAAAGTGAAGATAATACAGATAAATTTCCGAGCGTGATAGCATACACCTGTAATCCCAGCACTCAGGAGGCTGAGCTCAAGGCAAGCCTGAACTGCATAGCAAGACCCTGTCTCAAAAAGACAACAAATAAATAAATAAAAGATAAATATACTACATTGAAAGTCTTCACATAAAGGTACATTGAGTATTTGAATTTGGAAAATGCTTTAAAATCACCATTCAGTTTTTCTTTGTTTTTGAGACAGGATCTCACTTTACAGTTCAGGTTGGCCTTGAATTTAGTATGTAGCCAGGATGGCCCTGAACTTGCTATGATCTTCCCCTCTCAGCCTCCTGAGTGTTAGAATCACAGACATGCATACCAGAACAGGCCCTCAGTTCTTCTCTGAAATATATAATACTATATATACATTAGTGGTTAGACACTGAATACAGCCAAAAGAACAAGGGTTGTATTATTATTTTACTACAAAATAAAAAGTTCTGACATTTAAGAGACAATAATTCTAGCCACTGAGAAGCTGATAGGAGAAACATGAGTTCAAGGCCAACCTGTGCAACATAGCAAGACTGTCTCAAAAATAAGAAAAGAGCTCAAAATGGTGGTATATGCCTATAATTTAAGCATTCAGGAGGCTGAGGCAAGAGGATCACCATTAATTTGAGGCCAGCCTGGATTACACAGTGAGTTCAAGGTCTACCTGGACTATATAGTGAGACTCTGTCTCAAAAAACCAAAAAAAACCCCCCCAAAACCAAAAAAAACAAAAAACAAAAAACCCTACCCTTCAATTTGATCTGTGTAATACCCTAATGAGGAAGAGAGCAACAAAAACCATCCCATTCTATGGATTATGAAATCGAGGCAAAAGTTGAAATCATATGCTCAAGATTTTGAAGCATAAACACAACAGAGATGAGACCAGAATCCAATTTTTTACTTCCCCATAGTTTACATTGTTTTGAGCTCTTCATGTTAAACACTTCCAACAGAACTTTTATACATGGGAAACATTAATTCAATAATAAATTTACTTCACAGAAAACAATCTGTACATAATAAAAACAATTTTTATCCACTTTGTTACATGTTTGTATCTAATTTTTTTTCATTAAAGCCATAATTTGTAATTCCCAACACACAATGGGTAAGAGAAGTCCTTTCTTTTCACCATACAATTTTTTTTTCTGTTTTTTTTTGAGACAAAGTCTCACTATGCAGTTCAGGCTGCCTCAAACTCACAGTGACCCTCCTACCTCAGCCTCCTGAGTGCTGCGATTACAGGCACGTGCCACCATGCCCAGCACATCATAGCTACAATTCTTTAAAAGCAGAGGATTTTTTTTTCTGGTTCAATTTATCAACATTAATAATGTTAACAACTATAATCAGCAATACACTGTTTCATGAAAGATGCTCTAAAGTAACTGCTAGTCTAACCAAAAACTACCCTCAGAAAACATGGAGAACTGCTCATTCCCACTCCGCAGGCTAACCTGTGGTAAACAGCTTCCATAGGTAAGTTTTCCTGGCACATGGGCTTCATCAGCCTTTGCCGGAGAGACCTCTTCTTTTTTAACACTGCTTCTAGATGAGTATTCATGCTTTGCAGGGTATGACACTTCTGAGCTACACAAACAAGAAATGGTAGTGACAGTTAGCAACAGGGCTGGTACATTTGGAATCACCAATGCTTTCTTCTTTGGTTTAGTAATAACAATGTTACAACTTAATGCAAGGCCAACTACAGGGCCAGGGCCTGTAATTTCAGTACTCAGAAAATGGGGCAGAAGAATCCTTTCAGACCAGGAGTTCAAGACCAGCCTCAGCAATATAGCAAGATCATATCTAAGAAAAAATGAATCTGCAATTTCCCTCCTAAACATCTCCCCTTTTCCCCACTGCTACCTCTAATAACCAATACTAATTTAAACTACTTTCTCTCACTTTTCCCACTGACAAACAAATACAGAGCTAAATTCTTTGTTTTTGAGCTAGAGTTTCACTGTGTAGCCCAGGCTGGCCTTCAGTTTGTGGCAGTCCCCTTGCTTCAGCCTCAAGTGTTGGGATTCATGCCTGGCTGTTACTTAGTTTTGATAGCCAGAGCCATATTCTTCACATAAAGTCTCTTTTCTTATCCTTCCTCTAGTATCCTACATAGGAGCATTACAAAGTAAATCAGGTGGGCACAGTGGTACACACCTGTCATCCCAGCACTTGAGAGGCTGAGGCAGGAGGATCAACAGTTTGAGACCAACCTAGGCTACACAGTGAGTGTGAGGCCAGCCTGGATTACATAGCAAGACCCTGTCTCAAACAAACAAACAATCCAAAAATTAAAAAAAAAAAAAAAAAAAGTAATCTTGCAAACTACTTATGATTATCATGGAATTTCCCCTAGAATTCAGGTAATGGCTGTCAACTTCCTCTTCTATGTTTTTTGTTTTGTTTTGTTTTTCGTTTTTCTTCTGGTACCAGGAATCAAACTCATGACCTTGTGCTTGCCAGGCAGGCGCTTTGCCGCTGAGCTAAATCTCCAGCCCCTACTTCCTCTTATATAAAATTTTAATTTGAAGACAGGCATGGTGATGCACGACTGTAATCCCAGCACTTAGAAGGTTGAGGCAAGAGGATCACCGCAAGTTCAAGGCCAGCCTGGGCTACACAGCAAGACCCTATCTCCAAAAAAAAATTTAATTTGAAAACATGCAAACTTACAGAAAAGGTTTTAAAACATTCTATAAACTTCCATATAGACGCACCAATTAACATCTAGAGACATTTTTTTCCTTCTGATCTCTCTCTACACTAGCACACCTACAAACACATGAACCTACCTTTTATTCTCAAAAAGATTCATTTTAGATGTTGCAGACAGCAAGATCTTTTATCCTTAAAACTTCAGCATGTTTTTTCCAAGAACAGGAACATTTCTCTTATACATACAATTACTATATAGCACATTATCAAATTCTGAAATTTTTTTCTGAAAAATTTAACATTGATATAATGTTACTATTATTTAATATAGCCTATATTTAACATTATTGGGTCACCAAGTGTCCCAATAATGTTCTTTAACCAAAAAAGCAATTTTTTTGGACTGACTATACAATCCATAATCAGACAGTGCTTAAGCTCTCATGCCAAGTTAATCACCTTTCACCTGGAAAGTTCTTCACCCTTTCTTAGTGTTCTGTCTTCTCTTGACTCTGAGGAGCAGGTATAGCTTGAATAAGGCTAGAGTGCATCACCACAGAGGTCGTGTGTCAGGAACTTAGTCTTCAAAGTGGCAGTGTTGGAGGCAGAGTGGAACCTCTAAGAGGTGAGGGCTGGCAGGAAGCAATCAGGTCGGGAGGGCACTGCCTTGGAGAAACCAGTGTGGTTCTGGGACTCTGGTTACTGGTCAATTCTCTTGGGAGGGGTGTTATAAAAATCAGCCTGACCCTTGAATCACTCTCTGGCTTCCTGTCTTGCCACACACCCTGTCCTTGCCAAGCACTCCACCACTGTGATGCCATCCACCTTACCAGAGCCAGCCAGTACCATGTCCTCAGCCCTCTGAACTGTGTATTCACTAAACCTCTTTTCTTTATATATTATCCAGCATCAGATATTCTGGTAAAGCAACAGAAAACAGACTAATATAGGAGTTAGCTCAGTCACTTTTTTTTGTTTTGTTTTGTTTTTGGGGTTTTTTTGTTCTTTTTCAGACAGGGTCTTGATATGCAGTTCAGGCTGGCCTTGAGCTCACTTTGTAGCCCAGGCTGGTCTCAAACTCACAATGATCTTCCTGCCTCAGCCTCCCAAGTGCTGGAACTATAGGCATGTGTCACCACACCCAGCCTTTCAGTCATATTTTAGACTATTTGCACTAGTCAGGTCAACAGGACTTATATTTGTGCAGAGAAATAGAAATTTCTTTTTGTCCTTTTTTTTTTGTTTTTGGAACTGGGAATTGAACTCAGGACTTCATGCTTGCCAGGCAGGCGCCATGCCACTGAACTATATCCCTGGCCCCCATTTTTGTCTTTTTAAGACACTGTTTCACTATGCAGTTTAGGCTGGCCTCGAACTTGCAGCAATCTTCCTGCCTCAGCCTCCTGAGTGCTGGGATTATAGGGGAGCACCATGGAGAAACAGAATTCTTTGGGAGCTACAAGGCAATACCTGGAACAAACATAGCACAGCAAACTTTTGCTGGCGGTAATCCAAGAAAAAGTTGAAATTCCAATGATTATGTACTCAACCAAATCACTTACCCAAATAGGAAGGATGAACAACATCTGCTGTTTCTTTTTCCAGTTCCAAAAGTTCAATTTCCAGGTTTTTCTACATTAGCAACAGAAGTAGTAACATTCAGCTTACTCAGAGAGTATTCTGAGGCCAAAGGCTCAAGCATTAATAAAAATGCAGTCTTGGGCACCCACTACACAGAAGTGGTCCCTGTGTCCCTGCTACCCCCTGCCCTGCCTCCCATCTCATGCTGTCTGCTTTAACTTGCTGTGTTTTCCCTGCCCTAATCTTGTTCATTGACGAGGACAGGAGACCCTGAAATGGGGAGAGGGAGTTAGTTGTACAATCAAGGTTCCTGGGGCACAAAATACAAGGCAGTGAGTACACAGGCCAGAACATTTAGCACTCTGCAAGGCCTGGAAAGGCTCAGATTTCCCGTGTGCTCTGAACGGGGCAGTGATGGGATCCAAATTCCATTTTTAAGCAGCTTGCCACAGCCAGGCATGATATCACACACCTGTAATCCTGGCACTCTGGGAGGTTGAAGCACGAGGACCACAGATTCTAGCCCAGCCTGGGTAATTTACCAATTTAGCAAGGCACTGTCTAAAAAAAATTAAAAAATAAAATATGGGCTGGGTATGTAGCTCAGTGTGAAGGCCCTGGGTTCAATCCCTACCAGAAAATGTATGTGTAGGGGGAGGATCCCTCTGAAGCAAGGCATGGCAGTACACACCTGTAATCCTTTTTTTTGAGACAAGGTCTGCCTATGTAGTGCAGGCTGGCCTTCACTCACTATGGAGCCAGACTGGTCTCGAACTCACAGTGATACTCCTGACTCAGCCTCCCAAGTGCTAGGATTACAGGCCTGCACACCATACTTGGCTACAACTGTAGTCCTTGCACTCAGGGAGGATGAGGCAAGAGGACTAGAAATTCAACACCATCCTAGACCATTCCGGGAGGCCCTGTGATGGGAAGATCTATGCATGTAGGAGTCCAGGTGATTTAAGAAAGCTTTTTATTTTACTGTCATTGCCCTCCTGTGGCTACTGTTAGGTCTTGTTAATTTACCCAAACTGGGTTTAAACCTGTGATCCTCTAGCATTAGCCTCCCCGACAGTGCTGGGATTACAGGCATGCACCACTATGCCTACCTTGTTCTACTTCAGCTGAGAATCAAAACCAGTACCTTACATATGCCATGCATCTACACTACCACTGAACTACATCCCAACTTAAGGATTGTTTCCCCCTGCCCCCCGGAGAAGTAGGAAGTGAAAAGTTCAACATAAATTACCTGGTAGATTTCAGCTTGAATATCTGTGGTCTGCTGTAGTCTGGAGAAGTTTACAAAGCAAGGAGCTGTTTTCTTCGATATGTTTAACATCTCCTATTGGTATATAAAGAGGGAAAGCAGGAGTATGTGACAGGAAGTTTCTATGTATGTTGGAATAGCATGCCCATAGGACTAAAAAAAGACATTATGGGGCTGGGGATATAGCTCAGCGGCACAGCACCTGCCTGGCAAGCACAAGGTCCTGAGTTCAATTCTCAGTACAAAAAAAAAAGACATTACGTCCAACCCTGGCCCTAAACACGAAACATAGAGCAAAACAGTAATATACATTTCTTGTTTCTAGGATCTTCATCGTCACAAATCTCTTGCCTAAATGCATGAAAAGTGAGACAAGACTATTAGTACTATTTCCTAAAGCCCACAAGCTAGCCCTAGATAAAATGAGCAAAAAATAAATGTCACTGGGAAGCTTCTTTGAAAAGGAGGAAAGAAAGCAGAAGACTCTGACTGCCAACGAAAAGAAAGTTACATTTAAAAGAAAATACCAGGAGTCCTGGTAAATTATAGTTCATTCCTACAGGTGATTCACATTCACATTTAAGGATTACAACTTTGTCCTACATTATAAAAAAAAGAGAAAAAAAAAAGCAGAAATTGGAGAATACCAGAAGATCCTTACCTTCAGTAACTGATACTATATATTATATACTTTACATGCTACTGGGATAAAGGGATCTGAAAGTGAAAGGATTCTAAGCAAAAGGAGAAGTCCATGTAGGACATAGGACATTCCTGTTTACTCTGTAGCTAGGCACAATAAGAAGTTAGAATCCAAGCCCTTATGTTTAATGTAAGAACCTTCACGCCAGGTACGGTGGTGCATACCTGTAATCCCAGCGCTAGGAAGGCTGTTGCAGGAGTATCCTGAGTTCAAGACCAGCCTAGGCTACATAGTGAGACTCTGTCTCAGGGTGTGGGAGAGGGGGGGACGCAGCATAGCAAAGCAGTTAGGAAGAGGTTCTTGACAGGTGTAATGGTGCAGCCTGTAATCCCAGCACTCTGGAAGGCTGACGGAGAAGTCTAGCCTGAGCAATTTAAGGACTTAGGTTCTGTCTCAAAAATTAATACAAATAAAAAGGCCCAGCGATATAGTTCAGTGGGAAGAGCATGGTTCAATCTCCAATACTGCAAATAAATAAATTAAAAATTAATTTTTAACATTAATTTTTAAAAGAGTTACCCTGGGTTCAATTCTCAGTACCACAAGAGGGAGAGAGAGTAGCTGTTCTCAAATAGAGAAGAGAGTGGAGAAGACAGTAGGACGCAGATGGAGAAATTAGTAGTAGACTCAAAGATTTTTTTTGTAGGTCCAGATCCTTAAACACTGCCAGCAGAAGAAACTTGACTAAGACTATGATTCAGTCAAGCTTGCTAGAAAACACCCATAATGTAAGGCCACTACAGCAATTCTAGAGGCATAAACTAAAGCAAATACCTTATTATCCTACATACAGTTAAACCTACCTTTCTTTCAACAAATCATTCTCCCAATGAACACAGAAATCAATAGTGTACCTGTACATCACTAATGAACTCACTAAGAAATACCTTAGGAAAATAATACTATTCACAATAGCATCAAGAAAAATTAAATACTGAGGAATTAACCTAATCAAGGAAGTGAAAGACCTCTATAATGAAAACTACAGTACTCTGAAAAAGGATACTGAAGAGTCCATCAGAAAATGGAAAGATATCTCCTTTCAGGATAGGTGGAACCAACATAGTCAAATGGCCATACTTCCAAAATGACAGATTTAACACAATCTCAATAAAGATACCAAGAGCATTCCTCATTGAACTAGAGAAAACAATCATAAAATTCATATGGAACCAGAAGAGACCCAGAACAGCAAAAGCAACCCTGGGTGACAAGGGCAAAGCAGAAGGGATCACAATCTCAGATTTGAAGTTACATCACCAAGTTACAATGATAAAGACAACATAGTTCTGGCACAAAACATAGACATGTGAATCCATGGAATAGAAAGAGGAAGCAGAAACAATCCCAGGCACATTCAGCTATTTGATCTTCAAGAAAGGAGCTAAAAACATACACTGGAAGAAAGGTAGCCTCTTTAAAAAATGGTGCTGGAAGAATTGGCTAGCTATATGCAAAAGACTGAATATAGATATGTGTATCTCACCATATATTAAATTAAAATCAAAATGGACCTAAGATCTAGATGTTAAAACTGAAACACTTCATCTGCTGGAAGAAAAAATAGGTAAAACTGTTGACTGAAGTCATAAGCATAGGCAAGGACTTTTGGAACAAAACCCCCATGGTTCAGGAAGTACACGGAGAATCAACAAATGGGATCATACCAAATTAAAAAGCTTCTGCATAGCAAAGGGAACAACCAACAAAGAAACAACCTACAGAATGAGAAAAAATTTTTGCCACCTATTACTAAGGAAGCGGCCTCTTCAATAGATGAATGGATAAAGAAAATGTGGCATTAATATACAATGGAATACTTCCCTACCATGAAGAAGGATAAACTTGAGTCATCTGCATGAAAGTGGATGAAATAAATCTGATGCACAAGCTTAAATACTGCCCAATTTCCCTTATATGAGATACCTACAATCTAAATATAAAGGAAAATAAAAAATAGGTAAGAGAAATAAGATGTGTTAAGTACATGTACGGATGCCACTCAAGGAATGCAATCATGTAATGAAAGCATGTACTACTAAAAAAAAAATTTCATCAAGTTATGTTTTTGAGAAGAAACTATGACACCAAAATTTTAACCAAACTGTTGGTATCTCTTCCACCTCACTCTTCTTCCTTTTCTTTTTTCTTCAATACTACCACAGGAATTAAACCCAGGGCCTGGGCATTCTAGGCAAGTGCTACCTTAAACAGGGTTCTGAAGCTTGCTGTGGTGGCCATCACCTGTAATCCCAGCACTCAGGGAGGCTGAGGGAGGAAGGACTGCCACAGTTTGAGGCCAGCCTGGGCTACACAGTGCATTCAAGGCCAGCCTGCCTTACAAAATGAGACCCTGTCTCAAAAAATCAAACACCCTGAAAAAAGGATTCTGCTAAGTTGCCCAGGCTGGCCTCAAACTTGAGATTCTCCTGCCTCAGCTTCCCAAGTAGCTGGGATTACAAGTGTGCACCATCATACCAGGCCAGCAATGGGTCTTCAAAACAAGTCTAAAATCTTTCAAGACAGTATCTTATCAGTTCTTAAGAGGTGATATAATGTGTCGAAAAGAGCTCTAAGATCTCAGTTTCTTTAAAAATACCTCAAGAGTTTGGGGACACAGCTCAGTAGTAGAGGGCTTCCCTGGCATGCCCTGGATTCCATCCCCAGCACCATAAATAATGCCCCGTATTGTAATGAATCTTCTAAGTACAAAAAAATTGTAATTTCCCATAAATTTTTCATCATGTTTGTATTGCTTGTTTCTGCAGAATTTTAACTTTTCTCGATTTCCTTTTTAGTGAAATTCCTCAACTTTCTCTTTATACATCAAAATTTCTTTTCCTCAGCCTCAAGGCTCTTGTTCCCATTCATATTCCATTAGTCCCTCGCAGGTTCAGTTTAACCCTCTACTGGCTGCTTCCCCCTCGCCTATGAACATGCTCTTCTTGCCCAACTTAAAACGAATCTTTCTACTCTCCGAAAAATTCATCCTTTCCTGATTCACATAACCAAGTCTTTTATACAGTACCCTTTTCGCCAGTACTTTTCATTTTGGGAAGGGGGATTATAGGGTGCCAAGAGAAGAGCTACCCCTGGCGTTCTACAGTCAGCCCCTCCTGCCCCAAATTGACATCAGTTCTTCCCACAAATAAGAGTGGTTGAGAATGCCTGTTTTACTCCTGATCCCACCGCACCTACAATCTACAGTAAGTATCAACAGGGTGACAGTACTCTAACTATCTCCCACAAACGGGTCTGGGTAATTTGTATAGAAGCACTCAAAACCTTCTACTCCCAACACCGTCTAGTCGGATCGTCGTTTTTAAAGAATCCAGGGCAGGCTCCCTAGCTTGGTCACTACTCCCAACGGCCACTCCTTCCACCTCACAACCACATCCCGTCGCCGCCGTGGGCACCGCTTTGATGACGACGCTCCAACGCACCTGAGTGACAATTCCTGAGGAGACAAGGCGGCCCAGCAGTAGCCCAGCGGCGTTGGGCTCGGTCGCCGGGTCCCAGGGGTTAGCAGCGGCCATGCTCCAGCCCGCCTCCTGGGAGCGCGCCGGGAATGAGGCGATCGTAGGGCGTAGGCTCGGCGCGAGAAGATGACGCCACTGCGCGGTCCGGCGCGGGCGGAAGCCCTGGGAGCGCATCCCGGACTAGCTCGGGTGCAGGGCATTCTGCTGAGGAGTGCTCTCTCTTCCGAGCGGTGAGCAGTCGGTAGCGATCCGGGGATTCCTGGTCCTTCAAAGGCTCTAAGAGACGTGCTTCACTGAAGCCTCAAAAGCTGCAGGACTGGGCGCTCGGGCTGAGTGTTCTTCCCTTTCTTCCTTGTCCCTCTTGGCTGGCGCCGAGGAGCCAGGGATCGGCAGAAGGTGACACCTGAGGTGGACACTGTAACGGGAGACCGACGGGGTGCGGCTGGACGGGGTGACAGCAGCAGGTCCCCTCCTTCCTACAGGGACCTGAAGCGCGGCACTAAGATGGGAAACAGTGCCCTCCGAGCTCATGTGGAAACGGCGCAGAAAACGGGTGTCTTTCAGCTTAAGGATCGTGGACTGACCGAGGTGAGACGGGGAGGGACCAGACCTGGGACCTTGCAGGGAGAGGGGCCAGGGGCGGTGAAGTTAATCAGGGTGGGGCTCTGCCCGCTGTCGACTCCTTTCTCCAGTTCCCCGCAGAGTTGCAGAAGCTGACGAGCAACCTTAGGACTATCGACTTGTCCAACAACAAGATCGAGAATCTCCCGCCTCTGCTGATAGGGAAGTTCACTCTGCTGAAGAGCCTGTCCCTGAACAGCAACAAACTGAGTATGGCTTCTGTGCCTAGTAATCAGCGGTGACAAGGGGTAGTTTTTCTGTTGCAAGCTGATTTTTTTGTTATAAAACTATTCAGAGGACTCAAGATAGAGAATGCCAAATTCCTGGAAACTTTTATCTGTTATTGTATCTTCAAGCCTCCGTGGGTGGTATGATTATTACTGGGCTAACTTGGACTTGAAAGGGAAGATCTTTGGGATGTGATGTAAACAAAGTTACCTAATTTACAAGGGGGGATGGAACAGGCTTTCCCGCTCTCGCAAAACTGCTGTCAGATTGTGCCTGGGCCTCTTTACAAAGGAGCCCCTTGTACACACAAATGCTGCTGCGTTTGGATGGCACCATCACCTTCTGAACATCGTTTGGTAAAATGCAGTACCTAAAGTGGCACATGTGATAATGCACCATTCATTAGCAAGAGGGGAAGCAGGCTGCTGTGTAGTCTTTATAAACTTCATCAAAGGTTTTCAATTTTATTGGGTTTAAAATTTTTTTTCTTTACCAGCTGTTCTACCGGATGAGTTATGCAATCTGAAAAAACTTGAGACGCTTAGCCTAAACAACAATCTCCTAAGAGAACTGCCAGCTACCTTTGGGCAGCTCTCTGCCCTCAAGACCCTGAGCCTGTCTGGGAACCAACTGGGAGCACTGCCACCCCAACTTTGTAGCCTCCGGCACCTGGATGTGATGGATCTCTCTAAGAACCGGATTCGGAGTATACCTGACCTAGTCGGGGAGCTGCAGGTCATTGAGCTCAACCTCAACCAGAACCAGGTCTAGAGCTTATTGTTTTGGGTTGTTTTTGTTTTTCTCCTTAGTGTATGTTTGGGTGTATGGTCTCCTGATAACCTCTTGTCCTCTAAACTGTAATCATGGAATTGAGTATAAGAGGCTAGATGAGAGTTATTGTCTACAAACTGAGTTTTTTTTTTTGGGGGGGTACTGGGAATCGAACTCAGGACCTTGTGCTTGCCACTTGTGCCACTGAGCTATATCCCCAGCCCCTGAATTAATTTCAAAGTCCACAGTGCCATGGAGTTGGGACACTGGATGTGTTTGCTCTGTAGGTGTTTGGGGAGGGTAGGAAAGGTAACAGTAAAATAATTTCAAAAGTTGCTAAAAGTCGTGTGTGTGTGTGTGTGTGTGTGTGTGTGCGCGCGCACGGATGGGGATCAAACCTAGGACCTTGGCCATGGTAGGCAAATGCTCTACCACTGAGCTACATCCCCAGCTCATAAACATTATTTAAATAGTATAATCGCCAAGCATGGTGGTGCATACCTGTAATCCCAGCACTTAGGAGGCTGAGGCATGAGGATTACCACAAGTTCAAAGCCAGCCTGAGCTACACAGTGAGACCCTGGCTCAAAAAGACAAAAGCAAGCAAACAAAAGTAATAAATACTACAGTCTTTCCTTTGATACACATGGTGCCATGGTGTGAGTGCTGTGTTGTTTTGATTTTTTTGAGATGGGACCCTCACTCTGTTGCCCAAGGAGACAATGAATTTGCAGGCCTTCTGCTTCAGCCTCTGGAGTAGCTGGGATTACAGCCAGGCATCATCACCACCATGCCCACCAGTCCCACAGATCTTGAAAAGTTCTTTAGGACTCCTTGAACATGCCCCTACCCATCTAGTGAGGAGTTGTGCTAGAGATATAGTGTGGGAATGAGGCTCAAACTCATAGGTTCTCGGTTGGACATCAGAGGTTGTCAGTTCGCTTTTTATATGACTGTTAAATATGTGTCCTCCTTTTTCTGAAAAGTCTTGACAGGCTTTCTAGAGTTAGTCCATTTTTTGGATAGCTGTATTTAAAATTTGTTTCCATTACTTCGGAGAAGTTTGGTTATTTATCTATCTGGAGGAAAAAAAATTTGGTCTAAACGTAAGACACAAGTGACATTAAACATTGTGAGATTAGATGGCCTCTAGTTTTTCTAGCAGCTACTCCTTTCTAGATCTTCATGGTCAAATACAGAAGCTATTAGCCACATGTGATTGATTAGTTTTAGATTGTTATTGACCTTCCTTGTAATTAGTCTCATTTTTCTGTAAATTTTTTTGGGAAGCCAGGTGTGGTGATACACCCCTGTAATCCCAGCACTTAGAAGGTTGAGGTGGGAAGACCACTCAGTTTGAGGCCACATAGTGAGTTTAAGGCCAACCTGAACTACATAGCAAGACCCTGTCTCAAAAAACCAAACCAAACCGAAAGGACTGGGGATGCGCCCTTATCCTTAGTTTCTGATTAAGTGTGGGATGATGTCTAAGAATGTGCATTTCTGGTAAGTTCCCGGGGTGGTCTGTAATGCCATCCCATGGAATGTGGTAAGTTGGAGGTAGAGATGTAGCTCCGCGGTAAAGCACTGGTTTAGCATGTTTGTGAGACCCCCAGGTTCCCAGTCTCTAGAACAGGTAAAAAAAAAAGCATATAGACAAAGGAGGTGAATAAATCAAAGAGAACTGTTTGGTATTTTGAGAGCCTAAAGCAGTGATGGTGAACCTTTTAGAGCTTTAAGTCATATAAACAGCCCGCTGTAGCATGCATGCCATAGGTTCACCACCACTGGCCTAAAGGAACAGTAGTTCTGAAATCATATACTCAAAGTTGATGATTGGAAATGTTTTACTTTCAGTCAAAGACATAAAAGTGAAATAGAGATGAGCAGATAGGAATGCAGATACAGATTTTGAATAACTGAAGTATAGCTTTAATGATAACTAGCTTTCTAGATGGGTTCAAAGAGAAGATCAAATATGAAGCATTAGAGACTACTGCTTGAAAAACATCCACACAGAAGGTAAAAATCTGGGATAATTCAAAAGATAGGAAGAAAAATCAAGTACGTATGTACAAATAGAGGGGCTTTCAAGAAAGGGATAGATCCTGAAAGAGTTAAAAGCATGTAAGTCATACATGCATACCCATGTTTATAGCAGCACAATTTATAATTGCTGAATCTTGGAAGCGGCCTATGTGTCCACCAACAGATGAATGGATAAAGAAAATATTATTTGCCGGGCGTGGTGGCACACACCTATAAACCCAGCGCTCAGGAACCTGAGGCAGGAGGAATCGTTGTGAGTTCGAGACCAGCCTGGGCTACAAAGTGAGCTCAAGGCCAGCCTGAACTGCAT
>NW_004955416.1:9176636-9233785 GCF_000276665.1 Chinchilla lanigera | reverse complement strand
AAAAAAAAATCAAAATGACAAAAAAAAAAAAAAAATTATTTATATACAAAGGAGTACTATTCTGCCATAAAGGATAAATCTGATTCATCTGTAGGCAAATGGATAGACCTTGAGACAATATTAAGTGCATTAAGGCAGACATGCAGGGTTAAATATTACATGGTTTCTCTTATGTGAGAAAGTATAGTTAAAGAGCAAATAAAAGAGGTAATAAAAAACGGAGACAGATCTTTTGGAAATGGGAAGGGAACCAAGAGATGGAAGGAGAGGAGAGTGGAGGGTATAGGAAAGTAAAAAGAATTAAGATGCGTTATGTACACGTATCAACTCATGATGAGTGTAATCATTATGTCCTGAAACATGCACTAATACATTTTTTTTTCCCCCGGTACCGGAAATCGAACTCATGACCTTGCACTTGTTAAGACAGGCGCTGTGCTGCTAAGCTAAATCCCCAGGCCCCTAATACAATTTTTCTTAAAAGAGATGAATAATACAAATGCAAAAGAAAATGAAGTTAAACATTTACTAATAAAAAAAAGAACAAGAACAATGGATCCTCGGATATGGCAGTGAAGTGGTTGGTGTCTTTGTACATGCAATGGGATGGCAGTAAATGTACCAAAATGTTTATGATGGTTATTTCTGGGTGGTAGATTGCAGGTGAATTTTCTTTTTTAAACTTATGTGATTCCCACATTTTCCATAATGAACATTCTCTTCTTACAAAATTTTGTTTCCAAAACGCCTCTAATGACCTTCAGAAAAACATTTTATTTTGGAAGTGGAGGAGTAGTAACAGAAGGTATATAAGGGAGGCTTCTGCAGTGAGTAGGTTGTGAGAAAACGGAGGTGGGAAAAGAAAAAAGAACTAGGACAAATAGTCAAGATGTTTTGTTTTGTTTTGATGTAATAAAAAGTAATCATGGGCTGGGGATTTAGCTCAGTGGCATAGTGCCTGCCCGGCAAGGTACCAAAAAAAAAAAAAGTTATCATTACAAAGCTTATGTTTTTCCCTTTATTGTTTTGCTGTTATTATTGTTCAATAGATATCTCAGATCTCAGTAAAGATATCTTGCTGTCCTCGCCTTAAAGTTCTTCGCCTGGAGGAGAACTGTCTGGAACTCAGCATGCTTCCACAGAGCATCCTCAGTGATTCCCAGATCTGTCTGCTCGCTGTGGAAGGCAATCTTTTTGAAATAAAGAAACTTCGAGAACTGGAAGGCTATGATAAGGTATGTATTGAGTCAGTGTGCGGTGGACCCTTGAAATTCCCGGGGGTTATGTTCCTAGAGCACCTATGAAAGGTGAAAAATCACAAATTTTAGCTATAGTCAGAAAAATGCCTACAAATGCCTATTGTGCTACTGCGGCATAACTTTTAGTTCCCAGAGCAAATCTAGTAGTTCAACCTCCTGGAGTATTTTATATTTTATTTTATTTTATTTTTTTAAATTTTATTTATCTAGTCTTTTTGAGACAGGGTCTTCCTATGCATTTCAGGCTGGCCTTGAGCTCACTTTGTAGCCCAGGCTGGTCTCGAACTCACAACAGTCCTCCTCCCTCAGCCTCCCAAGTGCTGGGATTATAGGCGTGCACCACAACCCCTGGCATTATATTTTAAATTTATGCCATTTAGGTTCACTGTCAGAAGCCTTAGACAGTGCAGGACATTTTGGTGTGGGATTTTAGCCCTTTAATAACAACAAAACCAGAGACACTTGAGATAGCTGTAGGTGGTACAGCAGCCTATTATGCTGCAGGGGATGCTAGCGCATCTGCCAGAAATGGGTTACATAGGGCAGTAGCGAATTAGCAGTAAGAACTGAATAATGCTCTCAGATTGGCTACTTGCAAACCTCCTGCTCCCCTCCCCCGAAAAAAACTGTGGAGGGTATTTCTTGAGGTTTCTACGAACAATTAGTAGTTAGGGTCTAAGGAAAAATCTGAGAATGACCAAGGCCATTTTTGTTTTGTTTTTTAAGACAGAATCTCACTATGTAGTTCAGGCTGGCCTTGAGTTCACTATGGAGAGCCCAGGCTGGCCTCGAATTGGGAGCAATCCTCCCACCTCTGCCTCTGGGGTGCTGAGATTACAGGAGTGTGCCACCATGCCCAGCTAGCTAACAAGTTTTGTTCTTCCCCATTTTGTAGGTGGTGGAAGGAACTAGGCAAGTGGTATTGTACCAAGCTATAAGACAGCTCACTGTAAATCATCTTTGATAGGTTTCCTATTAAAATACAATTTTTAAAAAATTACATGCTTTAGATTTACATTTAGAATTAGGTTTTGTAGAAAATGGATCAAATCCAAGAGAAACAAAAGTGAAGAATACAGAGATGTAGCTCAGTGGTAGACACATGTTTAGTTTGCATGAGGCTCTGAGTTTAATTCCTAGCACTACGAAGGGGAAAAATTATACAACAAAAACAAAATCAAAGCAACCTAAGAAAGAAGCAGGCTTATGTTCTCATGCCAAAATATCACATCTCTACTCTTCTTTCATGATTTTCAGTACATGGAGAGGTTCACAGCCACCAAGAAGAAGTTTGCATGATCTCCAGGTCTGTGGGAACCTGACATGGAACCCTGCTTGGAAACTGGCTGCATCAGAGACTCCTGTTGTGCATGCAGGATATTTGCAGTAAGAAGATGACACTCCAGGAGATCATATTTCACTCAATAATCTTCCTTTTCAGGGCTATCTCACATAAGCCAAAAGAAAAGGAGTCAGGAGACATAAAGAGTGCTCCACTTCGAGTCACGGATAGGCAATGGACAGTGTTGCTCCTCAACACCAGTATGTAGTTGCTATTTATGAGGTGCGGGATGCTGCCTAACAGAATAGCTGCACCACAGCTTGAGACTGCTTTATTTCAATGTGAGCTTTCATAAAGTTGGCTGCCATTCCACCTCTGTGTTCGTACTTCATATTTTTATGACATTCATGTAAGTTGTGAGAAGCTGGTATAGTTAATCCTAGGATTTATTATTCCAGTACATCAGTTCAGTTGCAGTGTTTATACTTTGAGTTTGGGATGTATCTGTATGGCTGTCTTGACTAAAGTGTGCTTTAATTAGAAAAGCACCAATACTACACTAAGAGATGCTCCTGAAGGCTGCAGTAGCAATTTGTTTACTATTGCAGGTGCCTTACTGGTGGAGGGCTCTGAAAAGCTAAAACTGTATATGCAACACTTATAAAATATAAGAGAGATTGTAATAATCAAGATTTTCTTGAAGCTTTGTTAAACAAATTATGTCTTATTTCTGGTAGTCTTTCCTCATTTTTGTATTTATAACTCTACTAATAAAATTACCTTCAGAAAATAATTGCTATAATATTTTTAAGATGACCTATGTTTATTAAGTTTATTCTCTGAATGAGAATGATTCTTTACTAAATAAATAATTTTTAATGAACTTTGGATGTAAGATTGTTTAAAGAAGACAAACATTACCTTATAAATGGTCCTTTGTTCTCTGATCATTAGCTGCCTGTACTCTGGAAGCTGAGGGAGGAGGATCACAAAGTCAAGGCCTGCCTAGACACTTAGTGAGATCTCATCTCAGAAAATAAAAAAGTGCTACACATCCTAGCACTCTGGAGGCTGAGGCAGGAGGATTACTGAATTCAGAGGCCAGTCTGGGCTACACAGTGAATTCAAGGCCAGGCTGAACTACATAGCAAGAGCTGTCTCAAAAAAACAGAAAGGAAAAAACCACCTGCAAAAATAAAAATTCTGGCCAACAATTTAAGGGCTACGGATGTTGCTTAGCAGTAGAGTGCCCCTGGCCTCAGTATCACAAAAAAATAATAAATTTTTTAAAAAAGTAAACTAGGAAGAAATGTTTCAGACTCTTGTTCAGGTTTTGTGAATAGTGGAATGCCCTTATGTGACTGATCACAAACTTTTTGGGGTATCCAATCATGCTTATTACTAGCATCTAATGGTACAAGGATAGAGAACTTCAGACTCACTAACGTGAACATTTGAGAAACTACCATTTTCATTTTCCAAAGTTTTAATTTTACCTAAGTATATTGACAGTTTTCAAAAATGGTTAAACCTAGCTTGAAGTCATTAAATCATAAGAGCCTGCTTATTTGTATGACTTCTCTGTATGGTCTAGGTATTTTCTTCTGTATGCTATTTTCCCTGTTTCTCAATTTGGGTATGGGGGGGGTACCAGTTTATCAGGATCAACTGAGTTTTGTTTTTTACTAAACATTAATGTTTATTACACTTGATAAATTGAATAGCTTTCCTTTAAATATTTTATAAGTATTTCTCATCTAATAAATCAGAACTTACAAATGTAACAACTTAAATGCACCTATTTAATTGTAATAGTAGTGTTCCACCTAGTGAACATGGTGGCACACACCTGTAATCCCCGTACTCAGGAGGCTGAGGCAAGAGGATCACTGTAAGTTTGAGGCCAGCCTGAGCTACATAGTGAGATCTTGTCTCAAAAAAAAATGTTCCCCACCCCTGTCAGACTCAGTGACTATCACCCTTTGTGATTAGGACAGTCTTCTTTTCAGATGTCTTTTCTTAACTCATTTGCCTACCCAACCATACCAGATGATTCCGCTCCTTAAGCCTATGGTGCATCGTCTCTCCTTGGGCTTCCTTTGTGTTCAGCCAGAAATGCCCTCCGTGATGAACATGCTCCTTTCCTATGTCTGAGCTCCTTCCCTAAGTCTAAGCCGAATAAACTGTTCCCCCATCTGCCACTGTAATAGCTCTTCCATTCTATATTTATCTCTTTCCAGACTGAATGACATGAGGTCAGGGGCTATATAAAGAACTATGCCAGATGGGTGTGGTAGCACACAACTGTCATCCTAGCACTCTAAGAGGCTGAGTCAGGGAGATTGCAAGTTTGAGGCCAGCCTGAAGTATAGTGTGGGAAGAGAGAGAGGAGACACCTAAAGTTACAGTGAACATGAGTTAGACTTATTTATGGGCTAACTTATGAGTTAACAAAGTAGACTGACTTGTAGAGACCCTGACTAGCTTGCCAACCAGCCTGTGTCACCTTAAATGAAGTCAGTATAGCACACTGAGTAAGATAATGGGCCCTGGAGTCAGAAAGATGCAGTCTGAATAGAAAGTCCTCACTTTATAGCTTTTTTGAGCAATTTGCTCTCATCTATAAATATGCAGACTACATTCTACCTCTTATGCATGTCACAAAAGTATGGTGAAAAGATGCACAAAAGCAGTAGACAGTGCTCATGACAGAATGACCACCCAATAAATCACACCATTTATCTAATTTATGAGGCATCAAAGTACAACTCAGCAAGTTGTAAAGGAACAGAAGGCTGGGAGCTAGCACTGCATTAAAGGATAAAAATGGTTACAGTATAAGGAACTTGATCATCAGTCTGAGAAACATAAATCTGATAAGGAATGTAACTGGATAACCTAGAATTTTGGTAAGAGTAACCTAAGGAAAACACCATTTAAAGAAGCTAATTCTAAGTGTACACAATATAGGATTTTTGGGGTGTACAATTTTTTTAAGAAAAAAAATTCAAAACAATGGGATAACAATGGTTAATACATTACATATTGTTATCTTTAGTTACTCAGAGTACAAGATATCAGCATTTAATTGTCCAAACAATATTAGCACAAACCTTTCTTTTCATTGAACTAAGAGAAATTAGTAGTATTTATATATATATTTTTTTTTGCTTTTCCCTCCCTTTTCTCCATTCCCCCCCCTCCTAGTTTCTCTCTCCTTTTAAAGTTTCTTCCTATGTTACAATATTTATTGTACATTTTGGATCTTATTTACTCTTTCAGCTTCTCACACTAGGGAAACAACATGTACACATGTGAGTATGGTTTATTTCACTTGGGAGTATGGTCTTGAGTTGTTCCCACTTACTTATAAAATTCTCCAGTTTATCCTTCTTTATGGCCAACTAGTGCTCCACTGTATAAAAAGACCACATCTTTTTTGTCCATTCCTCGGTTGATGGCATTTGGGTTGTTTCCAAGATCTAGCTATTACCAGTTTATGCTGCCATAAACATGGGTGCCCATATATTGCTGCAGTACGGTATTTTTAATGCTTCTGGGAAGATACCTAGAAGGGAAATAGCTGGATCAAATGGGACCTCCAATCCTAGCTCTTTGAGGAATCTCCACACTGATTTTCACAGTGGTTACATCAGTCTAAACTTCCACCAGCAGTGAAGAAGGGTTCCTTTTTCCTCACAGCCCCTCCAGCATCTGTTATTGGTTGATTTCTTAATAATAGCCATTCTTCCTGGGGTGAGATGGAATCTCAGCATTGTTTTAATTTGCATCTCTCAAATGACCAGTGATGTTGAGCATTTTTCATATATTTATTTGCTGTTTGTATTTGTTCATCTGAGAACTGCATATTCATCTCAGATTTGGGGAGTACATATTTATGCTTAGCAGAGACTGAGTCATAACCTATCCAGGACATGGAAAGATACAGAGTTGAGGATAAATTAAAGGATAAATTAAAACTGAAGAAAAAAATAGGTGCAGTTATATAGGATAAAGATCTCTGTCCTACTAAGTGTGGTAGTACACACCTATAAGCCCAGCTATTTAGGTGGAGGCAGGACACTAAGTACAAAATTTCCAGTGTTACAGGACAGAAAATGAAAAAGTTACTTTAAGTCAATACGTTCCATTTTGAGTACATTATTATGGGCCTAATTTCTAGGGCCTCAGTTCTCTCCTTCTTCAGTAGCAGAAGCTGTAGAAAAGTTTGCAACCTGGGGTCTATGGGTGGACTTTCAAGACCTTAATGATTCTCATTATGCAAGATTTACATTTGTGGGAAGACATGTGTTATCTTTCATTAAATTCACAAAGGGATCTTGAAAACAAATAAATGAACAAATAAAAGATTCTACCTCAGAAAGCAGCAGCTATCATGTATTAAGCTCTTACACTTTCCAGGCACTATCCTAAGAGCTTCACAGACATTACCACTGTAATTCTAAGTAGGAATCACTAAGCCACATTAACAGACAAGGAAACCAAGGCACAGAAATGAGCTTAGAGTACCTCCAACCCCAGTTAGAGTCTAAATCCAGACAATTTAGTGCCTTAGTACATACCTCTAAGAAACTATTTTCAGTCACTAGCTTACTTTAAGAAAACCTGCAGAAGTTGCAAAATAGTGACAAAGGACAAAAATATTGTGCATAATGACCCAGCTATCCCCCTTCTAGGTATCTTCCTGAAAGCGTTAAAATCATTATAGCAAAGTCATGTTTACTGCAACACAATTTCTAATTTCTTTGGTGTTTTTGTTTTTGTTTTTCTGTACCAGGGATGAAACTCATGACCTTGCACTTGCCAGTCAGGCACTTATGCCACTGAGCTATATCCCCAGCTGTAATTTCTAATACTAAATCTTAGAAACGGCCCATATGTCCATCAACAGATGAATGGATAAAGAAAATGTATTTATATACAATGGAAACTTTAGGCATTTTTAGGTAAGCGGATGTACCTTCAAGACCATAATCTCAAATGAAATGAATCAGACACACAAGTTTAAAAATCACATTGCTTCTCTTATGTGAGAAAAGCAAAGTATAAATGAGGAACAAAACAGAGGATAGGTATTAGGAAGTAGGATGAACAGTTTCAAATGGCAAGGGGAACAAGAGATGGGGGAGGGATAAAGGGGGGAAAGCAAAAAGGGATCTAAAGCAAAGAAAATTCAAGGGAAAAAGAATGGAAATAGAGGTTTTATTTTTTTCTTTTCCCGGTACCGGGAACAGAACTCACAACCTCGCGCTTGCCAGGCAGGTGCTGTGCTGCTGAGCTAAGATCCCAGCCCTGGAAATAGAGGTTTTATAAAAGAGGAAGAGAAGAAGGGTTGGAGGGAGGGGACAAAGAATTAAAATGTGTTACGTACATGTATAAATTCCCCATGATGAATATATTCATTATGTACTGCTAACATATACTAATATAAAATATTGTGTATAGAAGTTCCAAAACCAAGTACTATCCTTAATTGGTGAAAACTTCAACTTAAATAAAAAACTAAATATTGTTAGATCTTTATTGAGGCTATGCAACATTTTGTTTCGTGGCCTGCACATTTTTACTGAGGTAACAATCCCCCTCTTTTTTTTCAGACAAGGTCTTGTTATGTAGGTTAGGCTAGCCTTGAATTCACTATATAGGCCAGGCTGGCCTCAAATTTGCTGCAATCCTCCTGCCTCAGCCTCCTGAGTGTTGGAGTTAGAACTGGGCAGCCATATCCAGCTCCTGTAAATATTTCTGATAAAAACTGGAAAGAAGCCAATGGTGGGTATATATCGGAGCACTTTTGTTTTTGGGGGGTCTTTCTGCAGTATTGGGGTTCAACCCAGGGCTTCATGTATGATAGGAAAGTGTTGTGCCACTGAGCTATATTCCAACCTCTTTTTGTTTAACGAAGTTAAAAGTTGCTCAGGCTGGGCTGGAACTTGTGATCCTCCTGCCTCACTGTCCCAAGTAGCTGGGATTATAGGCATATACCACCACATTCAGCTTCAAGTATTTTTTGATTTATGGAATTCTGCTTTACTCAGTTTGTTAAACGAAAGCTAATGAAATTATTGCCTCTAAAACAACAGGCACAGAGACAAGTACCTATTTGAAAGAAGAAGACCATTAGTCAGTTACAAAATTTAATTATAAGAATCAAAGAGTGGTTATTGGTGGAACGAATCCACACTGACAGCTCTGAGGTGTGCAAATGCTAATTTTTAAATAAAGGTAACAAATACTGATTATATTCCCATAACAATGTTTGGGATCTACATACAACTCAATTCTGGACATAGTTCGCTACACAAGGCTAAAAGAATAACAGTGAAATCACCAATAATTAAGCCAAAGATGTAATTTCCAAATCATTTTTAGTAGGACAATAAGTCCATTCTAACTTTTGAAACATAGAAAGCTAGATAAAACTGAAAGAAATCTATTTTTCTACCTGAGATCAAAGTAAGTTTGCTGTTTCCTGTCGAAACATAATTCTTAGCATTGAGGTAAATCTGAATTCATGTATTTTGTCAACTTTTCCAAAAAAAATTTAAGCCTTGCTTTAGAGATTCTTGTGTTACACACATATATTTACATTTTTTCTTCAAACTTTAGTGACTAGCTTATGTGGTTAATAGGTCTGTAAAGGGGCTGTGAAACTACTACTAATATGAAAATAAAAAGCCACACATCTGTACAAAGTGTTCCTGCATGTGCAATATGAACTGGGATCACAGAATCTATATACATGGATGAATTTCTAGAATTCAAAATGCTCTGAACTCAAGGCTCGCCTTGAGCTTGTGGTGATCCTCCTACCTCAAGCTCCCAATGGCTGAGATTACAGGTGTGCACCACCATGTCCAGCTAAGCTTGAGAAAGAACACATTTTCTTCAACTCTTTGAGGCAGGGGTTACAAAATGGTGATGTAGGATAAAGATACTGTGTATAAAAGTTCCAAGACCAAGAACTAACCTTAATTGGCAAAAACAGCAACTTAAATAAAAAACTGAACATGACTAGGACTTTATTGTGGCTATGCAACTTTTTGTTTTGTGGCCTGCATATTTTTACTGAGGTAACAACCTCTTCTCTCTTGTCCTTCACTTACTACAAACCAAAGCCAACAAACAAAAACAAAAAATACCTCCACAGCTGCCTTCTTTAAGGCTATCTTTGGCAATGCTTCCAAATCGTGAAAGCAAAAGAACCTGCTGAGGCGAAGAGGATGATATTTCTCCTTTCCCACTAGATGTGACGTATGAAAACCAATCTAAGAATATGAATAGAAAAAGAAAATAGTGAAGGCTGAGCATATTCTACCCTCAAGAGAAACAAAAAATAAAGTAGAAAGGCTGTTACTCCACCGGCCCTTCTACATTACCTCCCAATTAGCACAAAATTTCAGATTAGATCAAAATTTCCAACTCTGAAAAGGCAATGGCGAGGAGGAGCAAATGGAGAAGCAAATAAATGGTAAGGAAGTACAGCAGTAGCTTTAGCTGTCAATGAGTTTCTTTGCTTTGGTATTGGCAACGTCAATACGATCTTTGCTGACTTCAACCTGAAAAAAAGAAAAAGATAATCAGCATTACTGCACAAGTAAGCCACTTTAACAAAAGTAAAGTTTAGGCTAGGGATGTAGGTCAGGGGAGAGTGCACACTGTGCGAGTGTAAGGCCCTGGGTTTAATCCTCAGCACCAGGGGGAAAAGTTAAACTTCATGAACTTGGAGCACTTGACACACTAAGAAAATACAAGAAACACTTTAAGTCACATTACAGAACTCATTTTGGTAAGAAGTGAAAGAATATGAAACTTGTTTGGGAAAACCCTAGTATATAAATACAACAAAGGTGTAACAAAAGAATTCTCCAGTACTTTATCAATTCTTTTTCTTTTTTTCCCTTGGTTTTTTGAGACAGGGTCTCAAATTCACTATATTGTTTAGGCTGGCCTTGAAGTCATTATGTAGCCCAAGCTGGCCTCAAACTCACAGCAATCATCTTGCCTCAGCTTCCCAAGTGCTAGGATTATAGGCATGCACCCATGCACCCAGCTCAGTATTTTATCAATTCTATAATGCATTTTTTCATAGTTTAACATGTCTGAAATAGAGCTACATCTTATAATCAATGGGTTGTTATATTTTATATTTTATTTATTGACTGATTGAGAGGGGTCTCAGTATGTAGTCCAAGCTGGCCTTGAATGTTCAGTGATCCCCCTGCCTCAGCCTCCTCAGTGCTGGGATTTTAGGTATGCACCATCATGCCTGGCTTTAAAGTGTGACATTTTGATGTGACTCATCCAAACACTGAAAAGCATTTGTCTTTCAGTATCTTTTTTCTTTTTTTGAGACAGGGTCTCGCCTTGTAGTCCAGGCTGGCCTCAAAGTCACAGCAATCCTCCTTTCTCAGCCTCCCAAGAGCTGGGATTATAGGCATCAGTATCTTTTATATCATGTAAAATTTTTTAAAAAGGAATCACAATTTTTATTTACTCTTATGACTGTTTTTTGTCTCCTGTACAAGGACTATTTTGCAGAACTGCTTCTTGCTCTTTCCTGAGATGTGAATTCTGTAACTTATTACTAATTAGTACTTAACAATAAAACTAGCCAGGCATGATGGTGTATGCCTGTAATCCTAGCACTCAGGTGGCTAAGGCCGGAAGATCACTGTGAGGCTACCCAGTGAGTTCAAGGCTAGCCTGAACTGCATAGTGAAACCTTGTCTCAAAATAAACAAACAAACAAATGAATAAACACTAAAAGCTAACAGCCACTGGTGAGGTGTAGGGGAAGACACTCAACTGCTAGATTCTAAACTTTATGTGTCAAAGTTTAAATAAAACAACTTCATTCCAAGACTGTGGCTTCAAAATGAACCAAGTGACATAAGATGAGATAACTCGGCTTCTGTTTTTTCAATGTGTTAGAAGCTTTTCACCAAAACTCATCAAAATTATAGGTCCTATAAACACAAGAATGTCTCCTGCTGTTCTCCTCTACAGTACCTATCACAGGGGACCATTCCTAAAATATTTACCAAACTGAATGTCTCATTTTCTTGTGGCTATAAATGAGTTTTACCTTTTTCGCGAGCAAGTCTATTTGTCGATTTTGAGCTTCAATTTCGTTGCCCATGTCCAAGGCCATGTTCTTTAGGTTTCCCAGGATACTCCCCACTTGAGTCAGGTTCTCCTCCATCTCCTCCTCTCTGGCATCATTGGTTATACTACCACAAACAGACAAGTGAGTTCAGTACTTCTTATAATGTAACAGTCTCATTCTGGATTTAATTTTCATAAAAATAAGTAACCAAAGTGATACTCAACAAATGTTAAATCCAAGGGGTAACAGGCTTCTATTCTTTCTAGGAAAATTTTCTATAGTTTAAAACTGTGATTCCCAGCATCACCTAGGCACCTGTTAGACACAGGAACAAGCCAGTTGTCACACTCCATCCCGGAACTGCTCAATCAGAAACTGTGAGTGGATGGATCCCAGCATCTGCTTTTGTTGTTTTTATCAGGGGGGTCTTGCCGTGTTGTTTGGGCTGGCCTTGAGCTCCTGAGCTCAAGCTATTTTCCTGCCTCAGTCTCTGAGTAGCTAGGACTAAAAAAGCAGGCCAACACTCCAAACTCAAACTGGGTTTTTTTTGGTGTGATTTGTTTTTTTGAGACAGGATCTCACTATGTAGCCCAGGCTGGCCTCAAACTCATGTCAATCCTCCTGACTCAGCCTCCAAAGTGCTGGGATTCTAAGTGTGCACCATCACACCCAGATGGTTTTTTTTAAACAAGATCTTGCTATGTAGCTCAGGTTGGCCTTAAACCTGTGATCCACTTTGCTTCCACCTCCTGAATGCTAGGATTATATGTGTGCACCACTAATCCTGGCTTTATTCTGTTTTAATAAACCCTCAAATGAGAATCTTTTTCTTTTTAGTGGTGCTAGGGATTACACTCAAGTCCTTAAGCACGCTAAGCAGTACTCTGCTATTAAGCTATATCCACAACCCTTCTCTACTTTATTGAGTCCAGGTCTTGTTCATTTGCCTTGAACTTGTGATCCTCCTGCCTCACTCAGCATCTTGAATAGCTGGAATTACTGGCATGCAACACCACAGCTGGTCCTCAAATGATCCTAATACACGCTTAGATCTAAAATATATGGCTCTGAACTAGGTTGGAAAATTTTGGCCAGAGGGCTGAATCTGGCCTGCAACCTGATTTTATAAAGTTTTATTCAAATGAAGTCTCTCACTCCTTCACTCTTCAAGACAGGGTCTTGTTATGTAGTTCAAGCTGTCCTTGAACTCATAGTCACCCTCCTGCCTTAGCCTCCCAAGTGCTGTGATTTTAGGTGTGCACACCACCCCAGGCTTCTGTTACTCTTTTTTTACATATTATCTCTGGCTGCTTTAACCTCATAACAACTGAGTTTAGTAATTGCAACAAAGACTATATAATCTGATCAATCCGAAATAGTTACTACCTGGCCCTTAACCAATATCCTTACAGGAATATAGCCAATCCCTGCTCTAGATAATATGTCTTGCAACATATTTTCCTCTTTATAAAAGTAAACAGGTCTATGTTAATACTTTGAATTTCTTTTGTTTGTTTGTTTGTTTTTCCGGTACCGGGAATCGAACTCATGTCCTTGCACTTACCAAGCAGATGCTGTGCCGCTAAGCTAAATCCCTAGCCCCCAATACTTTGAATTTCTTCATCTGAGAAGTATTCATCTCAGATGCCCATTTTCGGACTGTGTCTTTAAATTTGGGAGGTCTGATTTTTTTGAGGTCTTTATATGTTCTCGATAGTAATCCTTTGTCTGAGGAAGAGCTGTCAAACGTTTTTTCCCAGATTGTGGCTTCTCTCTTTGCTGTTGGTGGTTTCCCTTGCTGTAAAAAAGCTGTTTATTAAGATGAGATCCCAGTTGTTGATTCTCTACGATAGTTCCTATGCAACTGGGGTTTTATTCATAAAGTCTTTGCCTGCACCAATGTCTTCAAGAGTTGTTTTTTTTTTTTTTTTTTTTTGGTTTTTCTCCAGTACCGGGAACCGAACTCACGACCTTGCACTTGCCAGGCAGGTGCTTTGCCGCTGAGCTAAATCCCCAGCCCCTGTCTTCAAGAGTTTTACCTATTCTATTTTCCAGCAGATTTAATGTTTCTCTTTTAATATTTCGATCTTTGATCCATTTCATATTTAGTTTAGAGCATGATGAAAGATATGGGTCCAATTTTAACCTTTGGCATGTGCAGAGCCGTTTTTCCTGCACCATTTATTAAAGAGGCTATCTTTCTTCCAGTGAATGTGTTTGGCACCTCTGTCAAAGATAAGTGAGTGTGTCTGGAGCTGTTTTTACATCTTCTAATCTATTCCATTGATTTTCTACACTTCTGTTTTATTGCCAGCACCACAATGATTTTATCACAGCAGTTTTGTAGTATAATTTCACATCAGGGATTGTGATGCCCCCCCTGCCTTGCCTTTGTTACCCAGAACTGCCTTTGCTATTCTAGATCTACTCTGGTTCCAAATGAATTTTAGGATTGTTTTCTCCAATTCTGTGAAATATGCTGTTGGAATTTTGATTGGAATTACATTAAATCTGTATAACAGTTTTGGAACTATGGCCACAATACTTTGAAAAGCATAAATTTGGACAATAACCATAGTCAACATTTTGTCAATTGGCACGTATTTAAAAGCAGTTTCAATGGAATAGATATTATTTCTATTTGGTGAAACAGGGTGCATTCATAGCTCCTAAAGTGAGCCAGCACTCACTAGGAAAGATGCAGAAACATGGGAGGTGTACCGTTTAATGTATCCGCCGCTGGTGGCTCCAGTGGCTGGCTGCTGAGGCTGCCCGTTTGTGACACGGGCTGGCTGCGTGGATACCACATTGCTAGGTGAGTTGCCTCCACCTTCTCCCCATGTTGTCTTATAGGCCTTGCCAGACTCAAAGTTCTTCGTCCTATGGAAGAGTTAGGAGAGGGACAGTTGTAATTATTAATACTCATCACCTTAAGGATGTCCCTAACACCTTTAGCAGAAAAACTGCACAGAGCTAAATCTAGATTATCTATGCCTCACAGCAATATACGACAAGAAAAGGATTCTTTGTAAACACACTGATGTTAAATCCTTTTTTTTTTTTTTTTTTTAATAATTTTTATTTTTTGAGACAAGGTCTCGTTACATAGTTCAGACTGGCCTCAGAATCACAGTGATCCTCCTGCCACAGACTCTCAAATGCTGGGATTATAAGTGTGTGTCACCACACTTGGCTATAAATCTTTTTTTTTTTTGTCTTTTTGAGACAGGGTCTTGCTATGCTGTTCAGGCTGTCCTTGAGCTCCCTTTGTAGGCCAGGCTGGTCTTGAACTTGCAATGATCCTCCTGCCTCAGCCTCCCGAGTGCTGGGATTACAGGTGTGTGCCACCACACCCAGCTCATTTTAAATCATTTTTACAAGGCCCAAATCTTCACTACCAAATCTTTACTAAGCTATAGCAAGTAGTAAAATGCAAATATTTGATTTTTAAAGTTCCTTGGGGGTTAACGAAGAGTTTTAAAAAAAAGTGTCAGGTTCTTGGACGGCATCTCAGGTTCCTGGAACAAGGTGGGATATGCAATTTTTAAATGAGTATTTTCATATACTATCTATTAGTTTAGTGAAGCCAATTTACATGCATTCTGTATTAATGATAGGTCCCTGGGAAAATTCTAAAGCAGAGTAATGGTACAAAAGGAAACAATATATTAGCTTATTAGAAAGCAAGTAACTGTAAGATTTCGTTTTTGGAGCCTACAGATTGAACCCAGGGCCTCACACTTGCTTAGGCATGCACTCTACCACTAAGCCACACCCCCAACCTGGGGCTTTTGTTAGGGCATTAGACTGTGGAATGGATGGGAGACAGAGTGTCTGAGTTCAAAGTAACTAAAGAGACAGCAGGTTTCTCAGTCTTAGCACACAAAGACAGTAGGCCGAGGCAGGACTATATAGGTCCCTGGTCTACCAAGGTTCCAACCTCAACTCTACCCATAGCTTATAGTTCATTCCCGTTAAGCGCACAGATTACCAGTGAGTATGTTTACTTCCTCACCCACTGATACACCTTAGCTCTGAGATCTACTTGTAGCTGAAAACAGTTAGAATATGACCACAGAAGGGACATCTAGGTCTAAGCTGTTTTAAGAAAAATGGTTCTGACCTGACAAGACTTGTAAGATAAAGTTTACAGCCCCTTCTGGGAAAGAATTAGCCTACATCATAAAATTTTTAATCAAATTAAAAAAAAAAAAAATTATGTCCCGGTACCGGAGAAAAACCAAAAAAAAAAACCAAAAAAAAAAAAAAAAATTATGATTAATTTTAATGAGATAATTCCATCCGAAAAGGTAGAGATTTACAGTTAAAGATTAAAGATTTACACCTGATTGTTAGTTTTCAGAGATCTAATTTTTTTCGAGTACTGGGGATTGACTCCAAGGCTTTCGTGTTGAGCTACATCTCTAACCCCTTGTTATTTCTTGAGACAGAATCTTGCTGCATTGCCCTGGCCAAGCTCAATCCTGAAAGCATCCCAGAGTACTGGGATCACACACTCAGCTAAAATCTAATCATGTTTAGCTATCACTTTTTTTCACTTAAACGCCTCATTTATTAAGAATGGTAAGGTTTAAAGAAGGATTTTAGGGGCCAGAGATATAGCTTAGTGGCACAGCACCTGCAAGGTCCTGAGTTCAATTCCCAGTACCAAAAAAAAAAAAGATTTTAAATATCTCTTAATGAATTCAAGAAGCTGCTATAAAAGCAGAAAACATAGTTGTCAAGACATAGGAACAAAAACTTTAAATTTCTTTCCCTAGTTCTGACTGCCATCATTAGCACCGAATAAAAATAACGAAAGGAAAACCAAATATTACCTATTATTCTTTTATAGTAAGGAGAAAGGAGATTATACAAATATGACTTATAATATGGGGGGAGAGAGAGATCAGAGTGTTAGATGATTGAATAATAGGAAAGGAAAAAAAGGCAGAAAATAAAAGGTACATTCAGATACTTCATTTTTTTACATTTAATCACAGTCTTTTATAATTCTCATAAAGATCCAAAACCAAGGAGGGAAAAAAAAAAATCAAGGAGACATTACAGTATACATTAAAGTAACTAAAGAGTTTACTCTCATGAAAAAATTAAGAATAGTTAGCTCTGTATTAATTGAACACAAAATCATAGCAAGCTATGATGTGATATAATAAGAATTATGGAACAAATTATAACGTGTAGGGAAAGGAATCTACTTTTATGTAATTTATTTATTTTTGAGACAGGCTCTCTATGTAATTCACATACATAAAAAGGGGATTATACACATATGAATTATCATATGAGAGGGAGGGAGGCCTTGAGGTCACTATGTAGCCGAGGCTGGCCTTAGAACTCGAGGCAATACCCCTGCCTCTGCCTCCCAAGTGCTGGGATTATAGACGTGCACCACTATGCCTGGTGGGAATCTTTTCTGTTCTTGTTGTCTTTTTTTGAGACAGGGTCTCTCTATGCAGTTCAGGCTGGCCTTAAGCTCACTTTGTAGCCCAGGTTGGGCTCGAACTTGCAACGATCCTCCTGCCTCAGCCTCCCGAGTATGCCCAGCTTGGGAATATTTATTTTAAAAGAGAAGATATTACATATGACAATATTTAAAATTTATATCCCACCTTATTCTAAATAGGATTTAGGATGACTAGATTGTCAATTGGTAGACAATTAGATTGTCTTCATTTGGTAGTGCTCTAAATCATGGAGAATTTCAATCATTAGAAGCAACACTTTAAGAAAGAAAATCTTGATTCAGGAACCAGAAATCAAGCTCCTATTGAGAGACAGGCATTTAGCCTGAATTTCTTTACTTTTGACAAGAACTAGACTGCAGAAGTAGACCAACCTATTTTAAATTTAGGAACCTTGAGAAGTGTTTTTATTTTGGTAACATTAATGTCATCTACCAAAACACTTTAGTGGAGCCATTGGCCAAAGGGAGTTTTTATATACCAAGATTCTTTCATCAAGTCCCCCTTTTGTCAGCATCCCCAGAGAACAAATTCACTTTACATAGCACAGCACAGCACAGCACAGTTGCAGACAGTCTCCACCACTCACAAAACCATGCACATGCACAGCAAAGCCATTAAAGCATCACCTTGAAAGAGCAGGTTAGCAGCCCACACTGCGCCACAACTGCATCTTAAAGTTCCCTTTCATCAGTAACTGAGCCCGGCTTCTGATGTTAAATCTTCATTTTAGTAAGCAGATTAGAAAGGAAGAGATTAGGTGAGAGAATGAAACACAGAAAACAGTAAATGCCAGTCAAACAGAACAGAAGCAGGTTTAAAAACATAACACATTCCAATTCCTGCCTGGTTTCCCAGAAACAACCTACATCTGAGAGTCTGGATAAAAAGAAAACAAGAGAACTATTTAAACCAAAGTACACTTCATTTTTCCTTAAAATGTTCAAGTGATATCATTTCTTAAAATTATAAAAATTAGGAGAAAAGGCAAATACTAATGGTGACATTCACTCCCTAGGGAATACAGATTTCTCTTAATTACTATTACATATTTTATTTGCACTGTAATTTTTTAAAATCTTTTTTTACGTCTAACTTTCTCACCAGCCAACAAGTTTTTCAAGAACAGTCAATTCACAAGTATTTATTGAATACATGTCACATACCATTGAGGCATAAAAACATAAAGTAATTATAAACAAACACACAGGGCCACAGGTATACCTTACTCATACCTTTGTATTTTCAGTAAGTAGGTCAGAGGAAGCACTTATTGTCAAATGAAATATAACTCAGTATTTATTTTAATCATGCATGGCTGAAATTTTACATCCCAACATGACCAAAGATTAGAACAGTAGAAAACCTGTAATACAGTTTTGAACTTCATTTCAAATCATTTAGAAATACTCATCTTGCTTCAAATTACATGTCATTATGTTAGACTTTTTTTTTTCCTGCAAGCTAGATAGTGAACCCAAGCCTGCATTCTAACACTGAGCCATACCCCAAACACTTTTTTCAATTTGAGACATGGAGTTGCTAAGTTGTCCCAGCTGGCCTCAATTTTGCAATCCTCCTGCCTCAGCCTCTAAGTACTGGGACTATAGGCTTGTGCTACTATGTCCAGCTCAATGTTAATAGACTTTATCGTTAATGTAAGAGATGCAACTTAGGACAGAACAACATCTTACTAAGAATGGTTAACTGAGACATCGAGCAGTTTACTACTCTGACACGTTCCAGTCTGCCTCTTCGAGAGTCTGAGGCAGGAGAATTGCAAGTCTGACGCCAGCCTGGACAATTTAGTGAGACTCTGTCTCAAAATGACAACAACAAAAAAAGGGCTTGGGATATAGCTCAATGGTACGTGTGAGAGCCCTGGGTTCAACGCTCAACACAACAACAACCAAAACAAAAAAGGAGAAAATACAGACATATGGTTAGGGGGAAAAAAGCAAAAAATACATAAAAATAAACAACAATTCATGTAAGACTTAAAAAAAGGATTTGTGGTGTTTTACTTTTAGAATTTAAATGTAGCAAGCTAACACATGTTTTCTTTCTTCTTTTTGTGGTACAGGGATTGAGCCCAGGATCTTCTCACTGAACTACATTCACCCCCACCCCTTTGAAACAGGGCCCAGTCCCAAACTCAGTGAACCTCCTGCCTCAGCCTCCTGAGGGGCACGCACCATCACACCTGGTTCATAATCCTTTATTTTTTATTTTGACACAAGGTCTTACTAAGTCACTAAATTGCTCAGTCTAGCCTCAAATTTGGTTTGTTTGGTTTTTTTTTCCGGTATCAGGAATCGAACTCACGACCTTGTGCTTGCCAGGCAGGCGCTGTGCCACTGAGTTAAATCCCCAGCCTGGGCTCAAATTTGGGATCCTCCAGCATCAGATACAGTAGCATTTATGTATAATTTTAAACTTCAATCCTGGTAGTTTGTTATTAAATTCTACTAGTTCTTTAGAAAAAAATCAGCTGCAGTTAAATTTTCTTTCTAAATTAAGCTATTTCTATGTCTTAAATAAAAAGATTTGCTAACATGGCTTCAGTGACTCTGTTGAAGAGACCTCACAACAATTACATGTGAATCCAAAAGAGAAGCAATGAGGGGAGGAGCGAGGGAGGAGAGGGTGAGGCGAAGTAAAAAGAATTAAGTTGTGATACATACACGTGCCAACTCTCCATGAGGACTGGAATCACTATGGACTAATAAAAATGGACTAATAAAAATTTTACATGAGCCAGGCATGGTAACGCACACCTGTAATACCAACACTTGGGAGGCTAAGGTAAACCATGAATTTGAGACCAGCCTGGGCTACACAGTGAGTTCAAGGCCAGCATGGACTACATAGTGAGACCTTGTCTCAAACACAAATTTTTAAAAATGAAAATAAGAGAGCCAGGCATGGTAGTATACGCCTATAATCCCAGCACTTGGGAGGCTGAGGCAGGAGGATTGTTATGAGCTTGAGACTAGCCTGGGCTACAAAGTGAGCTCAAGACCAGCCTGAACTGCATAGCGAGACCCTGTCTCAAAAAAAAAAGAAAGAAAATAAGAGAGAGGAAGGAGAGACACACACATGGATGTATACCTATAGTCCCAGCACTTTGGGAAGCTAAAACAGGATTTCAAATTCAAGCCCAGCCTGGGAAATTTAGTGACTTTTTTAAACAAAAAACAAAAAACAAAAAAACAAGGTTTTACTATATGGTTCACTTTGTAGCCCAGGCTGGCCTCAAACTTGCAGCAATCCTCCTGCCTCTGCCTCCCGAAGGCTGGGATTACAGGCGTGTACCGCCATGCCGGGGCAGTGACTTAGAAAGACCCTATCCTATTACACAAAAAAGGCATAGAGGTATAGCTCACAGTGAAGATCCAGGTTCATTCTCCAGTACTAGAAAGAAAGAGAGAGAGAGAGAGAGAGAAGGAAGGAAGGAAGAAAAGGAAGGAAGGAAGGGAAGGAAGGAAGGAAGGAAGGAAGGAAGGAAGGAAGGAAGGAAGGAAGGAAGGAAGGAAAAGAGAAGAGAATAGAAAAAAGAAAAGAAAAGAAAAGAAAGAAAAAAAAGCAAAGAAAAAGAAACAGATACACAGATTAGGGACCTATGTTGTTACTACTACCAGTTCTGTAATCCTAGCACTTGGGAGGCTGAAGCAGGAGGATCACCATGAGTTTGAGGCCAGCTTAGCCTACATAGTGAGCTCAAGGGCAACATGAACTACATAGCAAGGTCCTGTCTCTAAAAAACAAAAAAAGTAGGTCAAAGAAAGGCTATTGAAATTAGGTATCATTAAGCTGGAACATTCGTCTCCCCTTTTTAGGATGCAACTGCTGTGACAGCAGCCCCTTGATTGGCTCAGTTAAGAAGTGCCTTCTCTGGATCCACTAAGACAAGGTGCTACTGCGGGCAGAGGCTGTAGACTGCTTCACGACCACAGTCTACCTCCTCTCCCACCTGTGTCCGAGAACAGCTTGCCTCTGCTTGACTGAGAAGCACTAGAGAAAGAAAATACTGCTGCCGCAGCTCCATTTCCACACTTCTGTATCTGCGACCATCTTAGGATTCATTGCTCTTCATCAATCCATGACTGATAGCTGATCCTGCTCTAGACTCGACAGAGGACTTCTTCCTTCTTGCTCTTCCCCCAGCACAGCATCTCTAAGAAACTGATACACTTTCACACCCTCACTCTTCCCAGAGGGAACATGGAACACAGGAGAAAGGCATAACACATTTGCAAAACACAGCTAAGAGTTCGAAGCATATAGTCTAGGCATTTGCTAGGCATGGTGGCACACACCTGTAATCCCAATGCTCAGGAGGCTGAAGCAGGAGCATTGCCAATGTAGGCTCCACTCAGGCATGACTTTCCCATGACTTTTCCCAACCTATTTGTCAGTGGTGGCATTGTTCTCAGAGAAAGCTCAGCTCAGCACCAGTGCTGTTGCCCTTGGCAAACACAGGATGCCATAAAAAGAGCAAAAGTGGGGCATGAAATCTGCCATGTGCCAGGACATCTGAGGACATCCATATACTTACATCAAATGCCCTGAGGACTTTGACCACTGAGCCACCGCACATCTGGAGAACTTTGACCAAGGGTGTTTGCTCAGATCTCACCCTAAGACCCTGACCCCCTTACCAGATACCTTGCCTGAGCTACCCACTTGATCCCCTTTGTCTAAGACCTATAAAAAAAAGGCTCTGATTTTCTCTGTACCCTCTACCAGACAGCCTTTTCACACACTGTCTGCCTACACCCAGGCACAATAAATTGCACGTCATGTTGCCTGCAAACCTGGTGGTCCCTGCTGGTCTCTGACTCACGCCATTCCTTACAGCCATGAGTTTGAGGCCAGCCTGGAATACATAGTGACTTCAAGGCCAGCCTGAACTACACAGCACGACTCTGTCTCAAAAAACCAAAACCAAACAAAAGCGCTGCACTTATAACTTGTTAGCTGACTGTGTAACTTGAATAAACCTTGACTGATAAATCACAGCTATTAAAATATGGATTTTCAGAGAGTCAACTAAGGTCTAAACAGATCAAGCTACCTGTATTAAAAGAGAAAGCCAATGGACCAGGCTAGAAAGAACACTGTCAAATCTTAATTCCTCATGGCCAAAACAAAATCTAAAGCTGACTAGCAAGCAACTTAACTCTATTTATCTAATAGAAATGGCACAGAAAATGTTGTCACTTGAAAACATTAATCTGAAACTACAACAGTTTAACAAAAGCATTCCCATTCCTAACTCCTTTGAGGAGAGAAATGCTGAGAGTTATAGACCCTTGAGTGGCACTCTTCATTTACCAGACCACTTGGGACAACTCTATGCAAGTGCTGATGCTTAGGAAGCTCTTCAAAAACAACCCTTTCAGCAGTAAGTATAGTCGCTCAGTCTCCAAACACTGTCATTTCAACTAAGAGTAAAGTTCAAAATTGTTTTGTTAATGATTTTTAAAAAAAAACACAGATGAACTCCTTCTAACAGAAGAGAACATAATGGTTAACTCCCTCAGTCCAAATTTCATTTTTGTCTGAACATATACAGTTTACCCATAGATAAGTAGAGAATGTAAATACCCATAACAGATTAATTAAAAAGAGTGAATTCCTTTGTGTCAAGCATAATCTCATACAGTATACACCAACATCTTGAAAACCTTTCATCTCAGTTTACTACATTCCAAATCTCCAGCTGCCTTTGATTCTTCCCTCTTATATTGCATATGCAGTCAGTTTCCTCTTATACTGCTTATGAATTCTCCTTCACTTACACTTTCTTTGCTAACTCGCTGATCAAGTCTTACCTCATGAGTCTCACCCTACATTACAAAAGGTTTTTAACTAGCACGATCATGGGATAAGGTCACACAGCTCAATTTGGTTTCTTCCACTACCTGCTTATTTTCCACTCCTCTTCTACATGAATCATGTAGCTTAGTTGGGTCAAGCTCTTCTTCACTGTTTGTTTACTCTGAATATCTCCCAAGGAATGTCCTCCACCTCCCATTTTTTTCTTTTTTGTTGTTGTTGCTCAGTTCCTGGGGACTGCACCCATTGCCTCCCACTGAGCTTTTATTCCCTAGATCCCCTCTTCCTCCATGTTCACTTGAAGCCCAGCTCATGTCCTGCCTCCTTGAGATGTTCTCTAACCTGACTTTTACCAGTTCCGCACCTTAGTCAGTATCACATGATCTAACACCACATTTACGTGTCTTTTGCCATTCTTTCTCACATATCCAAGCACATGACAAGTCTTTTAAAGATAGTGCCCAAGTCCTTCACTTCCTTGGCCATCTCTCATATGCCCTGGCAGAATACTCCTGCCACAGTGTTAATACTCCTTGTTTTAAAGTAAAAAACACTAACTGTTATACTTTGTGTCTGGATGTCCCCCCAAAGCCTCATGCAGTCATAGGGTGGGCTTCTAGAGTTTTTGATCGACTCATGGTCAATGCTGGGATTATGGGTGTGTGTGCTACACTCACCCTAGAGTGGGCAGCCTGCATACAATGTAAGGGAGGGAAAGAGGCTTGCTCTCTGCTGCTGTTCCTCCCTTCTTGCTTTTGTTGCTTTTGCTGTTTTCTGCCACCATGAACGGTTGCCCGCTGCCATGTGCCACTCAACGTTGAGCCAGCTGAGTGTGGACAGAAATCTCTACAAACTGAGCTAAATAAACCTTTCCTTCCTTAATTTTGGGCATTAGGTATTTTGTCTCACCAATGAGAGAAAAGTAACCAAAACACTAACTCCATCCTATTCCATAACATCCAGATGTATACATTTCTCAACTGTTCCATGTCCAAATTAAAATTGGGACTTCGTCCTGGGCAAGCCTGGTCAAATTTAAGGCATAGTTTTCTGTGAATGATTCTATTTACATGAAAAGCTTGATCTTCCTGAAGGAGAACTTTTTTTGGTCCCCCATACTGAATGTGAACCTTCCCATTGAACTGCATCTCCAGCTTTTTTTTTTTCTTTATTTCATTTATGTTGACATAAGGTCTTGCTAAGTTGCTAACTAGCCCAGGCTGAGCTCAAACTTGTAGTCCTCCTGCTTCAGTCTCTCAGAGTGCTGGGATTATAGGCATGCACCACCAACCTAGGCTGAGCACTTTTTTTCATGGTATTGGTAACTGTACCCAGGGCCTTTGCACTGAGCTACATCCCTAGCCCTATTTTTTTTTTTTTTTTCTTTTTTTCTGAAAGAGGATTTCCTAAACTGCTAAATTTATTAGGCTGGGCTCAAACGTTTGATCCTCCTGCCTCATCCTCTCAGAGTGCTAAGATTATAGGCATGCACTACCATGCCAAATTAAGGGGAAAATACCTTAAATATGTCTATATCAAAGTTCCTCATTTAGGTCTAATCATATTTCTGACCTTATTTGGTGAAGGAGCCTGTGGGTCAGAAGGTAGGCATAGCTATCCATCCATCATCCATCCATCCATCCATCCATCCATCCATCCATCCATCCATCCATTCTCCCTCCCTTCTCTTTCTTTCAAAAGGTCTTGGTTTATCAACTCACCTGTTACATGGACAGACACAAAGCCCACAGCACTTGTTGAGTTCTGTTAAAGTCTTCTCTGTCTCTCTCATGTCTTTATTTATCTGGTCCATGCCTTCTTCTATGCGGTTTAGTTGTTCTAAGAATGAGTTGTGGCAGTTAAGTTTTGTGTTACATTCACAATCTCAACAAAAATGTCCTATTATTATAAAGCTGCAAACTGTAACCTTAAATCTACCCTGCCATACTGAATATACCAGTGTCAGAAGATATTACAAACCATTCAACGTGAAAGAATCTTTCACATACTGATCCTGTAACTGAACTAATCTTGCGATCCTGATTTAGCCCTTACTATAGAAAGATTTATTCTAAAGAAATTTGTACTGGGTGTAGTGGTGCACACCTGCAATCCTAGCACTTAGGAGGCTAAAGCAGGAGGATCACAAGTTCAAGGCCAGCTTGGACTATACAGTGAGTTCAAGGTCAGCATGAACTACATGGTGAGACTCTGTCTCCAAAAAAAAAAAAGGAAGAGAGAGACAGAGAAGGTAAGAGGAGAGGGAAAGGGAGTGGAGGGGAAGAGAAAGGAGGGAGGAGAGGAGAGGAGCAGAAGGATGAGCTTAGGAGGATGGCTCAGAGGTACTCTTGCAACCAAGTTAAGTATACTTTGACCAGACCAAATGCCAGTATTTCTATCACTTAATGGGCTCAAAACCTGAGGACTGTCACAAGACTAATAAAAACTGGATCACATTACTTATGGCCAACTTAGATTGAATACTCAGTCATCCCTCACTATACTGCAGTTCACTTATTGTAGCTTCATTGTTATCATGGGTTTTTTAAAAAAAATATCTAATTCTGTATCATGAAGTTTTCACTATATTGCGGGATTTTGCAGTATACAAAATAATAAATAAAAATATTTATTATTTTAATTTTTTTGCCTAAAAAATTTAAAACAATATAAAAATGTTAATTCAAACACATTAAAAGAATATCAAATCAAAATAAAATACAGTATGTATTTCATCAGCGGATGAAAACCATAGTGTACACAATGGAAATGCAGTACACCACCACCGCTTGCACAAGTTTGTCAACGTGAGATTATACATGGCACACTATTGGCTGATGGAATGGAAGGCAACCAACCACAGCACTGTGTTCTCTATCCTGGCCACTGATTGGCTCGGTGACAGTAGCATCAGTCTATTTGCTCTCCCACACTATGCCCATAGTTCAGCATCTCTCCTTGTCCACTTTACATCAAGTACCCATATCGAATTTTACATGTTGTTAAAATTACATAGGTTTAAGGGTGTAGAAAGTGTTTAAGAGCATATGAAGTGTTTATAAGAGTGTAGGAAAGGTTAATAAGAAAGTTGGAAAGGTTTATAGAGTGTGGAAAGGGTTTATAAAGCCTTAAAATATATATAAATAAACGTAACGCCCCCACTTCACATATTTTTACCTATGGTGGGAGTCTCTGGAACGTATCTTGTGCAATAGGTGAGGGAATCACTGTATTTTTTTCTTTTTCTTTTTATTATTTACTTATTTTTGGATTTTTGAGACAGGGTCTCACTGTACAGTTCAGAGTAGCCTTGAACTCACTATGTAGCCTAGGTTGGCATTGCACTCATGATGATCCTCCTGGCTCAGCCTCTTGAATGCTGGGATAACAGGCATGTGCCACCACACCTAGATCCTTATTTTGATTTTTGAGATAGGGTCTTGCTATGTAGTACAGGCTGGCCTTAAACTCACTATGCAGCCCAGGCTAGCCTCGAACTCATGACAATCTTTCTGCCTTAGCCTCCCAAGAATGGGATTATAGGCATGCACTACCATGCTTGGCCCAAATTGAATATTTCTAAACCCTTCAGAATTTAGATTTGCTTTAGGACTTAACTTTGATTGCTGAAGATGATGCAATATCGTCACATCTAATCTTCATAACCAGTGCCTCCAATACATCATGCTGGCCTAACACGTATCTAACAGACATCTGGGCACTGTTGCCTCCTATCCCAAACCAGCAAGAAAAGTGGTATAATTCAAATCAGAGGAAAGAAACATATCCCTCTTATCTTACAAAAAGAAGGTACCCCCAAATTTATAAGTAGGGGATTTGACAGGGTTTTCTGGCACTGTACGTCAAAAAGTTTCTACCAATTATTTCAACTCACCCCCTTGTTCATCCAGCATAGTGATAGTCTTGATTCCTGCATCCTGAGACTAAAAAAAGAGGAGGAAAGCTGATGATACAACAAAACAAACCCACAATAACAGAAACCAAACCTACGTAGACTGACAAATGGAATCATTTAGAAACAAGTCTTAAGCCAATGTACTTTAATATATTAATTCCCCAAAACAATTAAGTCACAAAGTCATGATGAAGTCAACTTCCCTGTCATACTCCAATACTGTCAAAGGGAAAAAACAGAAAAGGCCCATTAGTGTATGACTTAATTTCAGCAACTTCTGCTTTCAGATAATAAGGTGTACTGACATGATACCCTTTAACACCAACTCCAGTTCATGCAATTAAAATCCTACCTATAAGTTTCTGTATTTAATGCAATAACTGTACACTTCTTGGCTGGGCATGGTGGCACACGCCTGTAATCTCAGCTTTGGGGAAGCCAAGGCCAGCCTGGGCTACAAAGTAAGTTCAACTCCAGCCTGAACTACATAGTGAAACCCTGTCTCAAAAAGACCAAAAAAATAAACAAACAAATAGACAAAAACCACTTCTTACCTGAATGGCTAAATCCAGGATTTTCCTTGTACTCTCCAGAGACTAAGAAAAAAACAGTTTTAATATTCAAAAATATGAAAACAAACAAAAACATAGATCACAGTCTACATTTATGATGCTACTCTAATTTTAAAAGCTGTTAGGCCATTCTTCTCTTTAAAATAAAACAAAGTTGATCTTCCTACCAGATGCTCTTTAAGAGAATAATTTAGATGGTAGGGTTAATAAAGAACATAAAAATTTAATATTGGCAGAAATCTAAGTATATTACACAGATATTAGGAAACAAAAGCTTAGAGTATCTTTGTTGCAAGTAACTGTTTTAGAGGGGCTGGGGATATAGCTCAGTGGCGTAAGCGCCTGCCTGGCAAGCGCAAGGTCGTGAGTTCAATCCCCATAATGCAAAAAAAATGAAACTGTTTAGAAATGACTACCTAAAAAGAAAAAAAATTATGAATCACTTTCACTTATGCAATTTTTTTGTGAGTTAGAAAGAAAAAGGTAGTGATGGTACTATAGGATAAATGTGTTCTTTGATATAAAAGGATCAGGAAGAGGCTAAAATGAGTTCTAGGAAGGCCCTGTCACTTCTCTACTGTGAAAACTGAGACAGAATCATTATTATTTTGCTTTACCTCATCAGTAAGCTGGTTAGCCCTCAGCTGAATATCTTCGGGTGACAGATGATCCATGATGAATCAAAATTCTACAAGGCACAGTGGTGGAAATGTAGATATTCTATAAGAATAAGGATGCACAAAAGTTTGAACAGAGTATACAGGTATGGAATTTGGGTAATTATCAGGCAAACAGGACGAAGATCTGATCTAGTTACCAACACACATACACATACCCCGCAGGTAAGGAATTAAGCTAAGAGAGGATAAAAGGATATTTAAGGTTAATTAGTACTAAAGGTGAGATACCCTTTTCAGTGGAAAAGTAATCCCACTACTTGAGAAACCAAGCATCACTGGAAAACAAGCTCTGAGAGAGACAAAGTAAATTCTCAGCTCTATGTTTTTCATATGTTGTCTGAACAAGGTTAAGCAATGAAGTGAAGAAGTCAGCTGGAGGCAGTGGTGCACACCTGTAAGCCCAGCTACTTGGGAGGATTACAGGTGTGCACCACTGTAATCCTTGGGAGGACTGACTGAGGCAAGAGGAGCTCAAGTTTAAAGCCATCCTGGTCAATTTTAGTATTTAAATTTTAAATAAAAAATTATTCTATCTTTTTCTTTTTGGTACCGGAAATCAAACTTGGGACCTTGTGCTTGCCAGGTTAAATATAAAATTTAAAAAGGGCGTGAAGCCTTGGGTTCAATCACTAGTACTGCCACAAAACAAAACGAAAGTCCAAGCAAGTCCATTTCTTTCTTTTCTTTCCTTTCTTTCCTTTCTTTCCTTTCTTTCTTTCTTTTTGAGACAGGGTCTCGCTAGGCTGGCCTTGAGCTCACTTTATAGTTCAGGCTGGCCTCGAACTCACAAGGATCCTCCTGCCTCAGCCTCCCCAGTGCTGGGACAGGCATGCACCAGCACACCCAGCAAGTCCATTTCAAAGTAAAGTAATTCAAAATCACGCGAATGAAAAACACTGGAATCACTTTCTTTTTCAGAGTTCCAGAGAAAGTGGTTTACTGTTTTGCTTTTAGAAAATAATATATTCCTGGAACTAAGATATTCTTAGAACTGTGTTGTCAGCTGATGAAACAGCACTTTCTTAATGCAATAACCGGGTGCAGGCAGGTGCCTGGGCCATGCGGCACTGCTGTGATGAGGTCGTGTGGTTGCAGCATGTACTGACGGTCAGGTGGGACTTCAGGCACTGACTCCCTGGCCCCTCCTCCTCCTCCAGCTCCCATTATTGGCTCCCCCTCATCACACCCACTGGAAAATCCTGTATGGGACCCCAAGGGGGCCATGCTACTTTGGGGACAGGGTAGTGCCTTGTGGTGGTGCACGTCTGTAATCCCAGCACTCAGCAAGCTGAGGCAAGTGGATTGCTGTGAATTCAAGGCCAGCCTGGGCTACATAATGAGATCCCTGTCTAAATCAATCAACCAATCAATCAATCAATCATAAAAAAGGCCTGAGATGCAGCTTAGTGCAAAGGCCCTGGGTTCAAATCGCAGCACCACTAAGCAAACAAACAAAACATTTAGTCAGGTTTATTCTGTGCCACTATGTGAAATCACAAACAGTAACAAGTGCTGCAGTATAGATCTAGGTTCTTTTCATTACATTTGCTAACTCTGTATTAAATTTTTATAAACTACTTATCAAAGCTTCTTGTCATCAATGCACATAAAAGTCTGGTTCACATTCTAGATTTGTTCTCAGGCACCTAGCAATGTCTGGAGACATATTTTATTGTTACAACTTTGGGTTGAAGATGCTCCTGGAAGCTAGTGGGTAGAGGCCAGGGAAGCTATTAAACACCCCATTTGCTTTGTGAAAGCCTTTCAACAAAGAATGATCAGGCCTAAAATGTCAAAGTGCCTCGGTGAGAACACTGCTTATGGAGTTTGCTCACTAATAAGCACAGAACCTAGCTACCCAAGGAGGCATTACGAGACTGAACGCTTGGTGTGGAGGGATGTGCTCTTCTTTCATCTCTAGTATCTATCACGGTCTGACATCAGGTACTCAGAAAGTATCTACAGAGTGCACAAGAAAGTATAAAAACAGCCCATCCTCTCAAAATAAAGTGGCTCTTACTAAAAAGCTACACATGATGGTATCACCAAGCCTCCAAACAACTACTAGAACTACAGACCCAAAGCTACCATTGCATGTTAATGATATGGAACAGCCTGCCGGTCACACACAAATCCTTTGTATTAGGGCTGGGGGGTTGCAGTTCAGTGACACAGCCCTCACCTAGTATGTGAGAAGCCTTGGGTTCAAACCCTATCACCATAAAAGCACAAAACACCGAACCAATAACAACAAAACCTTTTTAGCCATGTTCAATAAAATTACTATTAGCCATCACTTTTAATAAAATCTTTTTTAAAAAACATGCATTTCCAGTATATGGATTACACTGGAGTTACTGCAAGGCAGGCATGGTGGCACACGGCTGTGACCCCAACTCTTTGGGAGGCTGAGGCAGTAGTATGCCAAGTTTGAGCACAACTTGGGCAATTTGGCAACCAGTGAGACCCTGTCTCAAAATAAAAAATAAAATAAAATAAAAACAGCTGCAGGGGCTGGGGATTTAGCTCAGCAGCAAAGTGCCTGCCTGGCAAGCACAAGGTCATGAGTTCGATTCCCAGTACCAGAAAAACAAAAACAAAACCAAAACAAAAACAGCTGGGGATCTAGCTTATTGCCAAGGCCCTCAGTTCAATCCCAGTATTGCAAAAATACAGATGTTCCTCTTTAACAACTTGTCGTAACAACTTTTCAAACTTATGACCTGCTGCTAGAACTTATAATCTTTTTGTGTGTGTGTGCACAGTTCTGTACATTTTCATTATAGAGCCTCAAGTCTTTTTTTGAACAGCATACCTTGTTTATAGGGCACTGTAATTTTTGCTGATTGTACTGTACAGTACAGTACTATAGTTTTACATTGTTATGTATTACAGTAATGCATGTAAGTCATACAAAAAGAACAGAGTCATCAAATTGGAGTTTCCTTTGACCATTTCTTTGTTCTGAATATTGTAATGTACATACTATATCCAATTCCTCATTTAGCTACCAATTCAATTAACAACCTCGTCACAGGAACACCACTCAGCCATTAAATGAGAAATGTCTGTAAATGAATACAAAGGCACTGCAACTAGAGTCCTGTTTACAAATCTATTATAGCTAAATTTTTTAAGGTTTAATGTGTATGTGCGGGGGGGGAGGTGCAGGGGCTCAAATCCAGGGCCTCACACATTTAATTAAGATTTTAAGTCTTGAGAAAGGCTCATGAAAAAAGTCTTTAAGTTCAAATTTTAACTTTATATCTTTCATATCTGTGGTAAAGGCCAAAAGATTAATACACTGAAATAGGTAATCAACATATAAAGACCTAGGCCAGATGTGGTGGCTCATACAGCACTCAGGAGGTTGAGGCAGGAGCACTACTTCAAGTTCCAGGCCAGCCTGAAGTGCATACCAAAAATCTGTCTCTAAATTAATTAATTAATTAATTTTAAAAGCCAGATTTAATTAATTTTATTTTATTTTTAAATTAATTTTAAAAGCCAGATTAATTTTAAAAGTCTGTTTAAAAAAAGATACAAAGGCCTTTCTTGAATTAACAACTGTTCATGCATTAGACATAAGCACAAATAGAACCATGCAGTTTATTAATCTGCTAATCACTTATGAGACTTCAGCTTTTATCACACACCTCATGCCACCGCTCCTCTTTAGCCAACCTTGTACATTTACAACAATGAAAAGGAAGGGGTTTTTGTTTCTTTGGTTTTTTCACTACTGGGGATTAAACCCATGGCCTTTATATTATGTTCACAGCCCTTTTTATTTTTCATTTTGAGATAGGGTCTCACAAAGTTACTAAGTTGCCAGGCTGAAATTGAACTTGTGATCCTTCTGCCTCATCCTCCCAGAGTGCTGGGATTACAGGTATGCACCATCTATCACACCTAGCAGAAAAGGAACTACATAGTGAGGCTCTGTCTCAAAAAAATAAAGAAAAAGAAAACTGAAGACTTCAAGAGTACATATCAAACAAAACAAAACTCCTAAAACCACAGATACAGTTGAAAACTATAGACAGCTGGGGAGTAAACGTGAAGAATCACTCCTGTGAAGGCAGTGAGGTCATTCTGAAGAACACATCCTTTCAGTGAACTCAGATCTGCTCAGTACTTCTTTTTTTTAATTCCTTAAGCAGATGACACACAAAACCAAGTCTGGAAACCTGTGAAGTTCTCACACACATGGCATGCAGACACTAGACCACAGACGCTGAAGAAGTCTCTACTTTGGATTCCTGGGGGTGGTAAACACATGATCATGGTATGTGGAAATCACAAAAACAGTCGAATTGTAAGGGAAGGACAAAGAGAAACAAGATTCAATACTCTTCAGACTCATACAAGACTGTGCAAAGCTGCTCACAGGTGTCCGGTGTCACCTACAATTAGCTACACAGCTTTATTATATTTGTTATCACCAGAAGGTATGTATGTATGTATGTATGTATGTGTGTATTTTTTGAGACAGGGTCTTACTACGTATCCCATTACCATGGGCTCCAACTCTCAGCAGTGATTCTTCTGCCTCAGGCTCCCGAGCACTGAGATTACAGGCATGCACCACCACACCCGGCACCAGGTTTTTATTTATGGACAATGCTACCCAGAATGCCGGGAAAAAGAACTGGTAGAGGGTGAGTGTAGTGGCACACACTTGTAATCCCAGAAATTGGGAGGCTGGAGCAGGAGGATCACTGCAAGTTCAGGGCCAGCCTGAACTACATAGCTGAAAACCAAAACACAACCTAACATAAAGAAGCTATTAAATTTATTATTCTCAAATTTAATGTAATAGGTTAAATATTTGTATTATTTTTTTCAACAGTCCTGGAAACTTAATATACTACACTGTGTGCCTTTGAAAGGAAAATACAAAGTATTTCTCAATGCTTTTTTTATACCCTGTTTTCCTCACTATGGTTCACTAGGGGTTAATCCCAAGACTCCTAATTTAACTTTCTTCTTTTAATTACTTTTTATTTTTGCCATACTAGGGATGGAATCCAGGGCACTCTATCACTAAGCTACATCCTCAGCCCTTTTTAAAAACATGTTTTTGAGGCTGTGCCTTGCTGAATTGCCAAGGCAGGGCTCCAACTAGCAATCCTCCTGCCTCAGCCTCCTTATAGGTGTGTGCCACTGCTTCTTTGCTATTTTAAACCTGGGTGGAGGAAAAAATGTTCATAGCATATCTACTGTATGCCGTGTAGTTACTAGTTATATACATCACTGTCTCCATTATACGCTTTCATAGATGGGGAAACTAAGGCTCGGTTTAAGTAATTTGCCTAGGGTGACTAAGTCAGTAGGAACAGATTCTTCCAGTCTGATCTACTCTGAAACCAGGGTTAACCAGGCATAGTGGTGCACACTTGTAATCCCAGTACTCGAGAGGCTAAGGCAGGAAGATGACTGTGAGTTGAGACTAATCTGGGCTACACAGTGAGTTCAAGCCCAGCCTGAACTACATAGCAAGACCCTGTCTCAAGAAAAAAGAGCGAGGGCCGGGCATATAGCTCAGTGGCATAAGCACCTGCCTGGCAAGTGCAAGGTCCTGAGTTCGATTCCCGGTACCAAAAAAAGGAAAAAAAGAAAAGAAAAAAGAGAGAGAAAAGAAACCAGGGTTAGCTCATGATCTCGTAAATAGGTTTACTGTTGACTCTAACTTCCTTAAGAACTATGAGACCATACGAGATCCAATGAATATTGCAAAATAATCTGAACAATCCTACCGGATGGCTCATGTCTAAATTTCAGGTGGCTTCTAAAAGATCACAGAATCTCACCGGGCGTAGTGGTGCACATCTGTAATCCCAGCACTCAGGAGGCTGAGGCAGGAGGATTGCTGTAAATTCAAGACCAGTCTGGGCTACAAAGTGAGCTCAAGGCCAGCCTGAACTGCATAGCAAGGCCCTGTCTCAAAAAGACCAAAAAAAAAAAAAAAAAAAAACCAAAACAAAACAAAAAAATTCACAGAATCTTATCTTTTCCAGAGTCAAATATGGTAAGTTAAAGGAAGAAACAACAGAAAGTCCTGAATAATCATGGTTTTCAATTGCTATCTAGTATTTTAAAACCTGAAAATATGGGCTAGGGTTGAGGTCAGTAGTAGTGTGCTTGACCACCACACTTGAGGGCCTGGGTTCAATGGCTCCTCTACAAAATGGCTGAAAATAGCTATTATTTTAGAAACGGAAATAAGGCTACTGAAAAGGAATACACAGAAAAAAGTCCTTGGAAGATCCAGTATGATTCTGTTCATAAAACTGGACACCTATTCAGGAATTAACAAAAAAAAGAAAAACTTTAAATCACCATTAATTCCACAAAAGTCCTGCCAAGAATGATTTTATAAAACACTTCACTTTAGGCCAGACATGATAACGCATGCCTGTAATCTGAGCACTTGGGAGGCTGAGGCAGGACTGTAAAGTCAAGCCCAGCCAGAGAAACCTAGTGAGACCTTGTCAAATACATATACATACATACATACATACATAGACTGAGGATGCAGCTCAATACGAAGTCTCTGGGTTCCCCAAGTATCACTAAATAAGTAAATTAACAAATAAATAAATTTTTAAAAAAACCAATAAATTTTCTGTTACTTACCTTGTTACTCTAATAAGCTGAGATCATTTAGTACATTGTGTTCTTGCGCTGGGTCAGCATAATGTATTGGTTAGTAGCAGCCTCGGAAGTCCAGCAGTTTATCTAGCACTAGGATGAACTCATCCTAGCACTGACAGCCTGTGTCTTAGTTCATCTTCTATTGATAAAATGTCTGAGGCTGGGTTTATTTAGCTCACAGTTGGCAGGGTCAGAGCACGGCAGAAAAACTGAAAGGAAAGCATCTGTATACAGAAGGATCCAAGTGTGTAGGGTGGGCTCCTTAGAACAACCCAACCTTCAGAGAACTCACTCCAGGAGACTGGCAAGGTTCCCAATGTCCTAATTATCTTCCCCTAATCCCCATCTTCTAAAGGTCCCACCACCTCAAGCCAGGCACAATAGTGTGCGTCTGTAGTCCCCAACCTACTTGGGAGGCTGAGGCAGAAGGATCATAATAGCCTGCGCCAGAAGACGAGCCTGGGCAACATAGTGAGACCCCATTTCAGACAACAGAACCAAAAAAGTACTCAGACCTCAACATAGCCAGACTGGGGACCAAGCTTCTAGAACATGAAACTTTTGAGGTACAAATCACATCCAAACTATGGCACCCACACAGGCAAGTTAACCTATTTGTGTCAGTTTCCAAATTCGTTTAGATAAAAGCTACTTCCCAGAAAGTTTTATTTCTGTTGCAGCAATAAAATAAGTTAAAGCCAGGCATGGTGGTGCATGCCTGTATTCCCAGCACTCGGGAGGCTGAGGCAAGAGGATCATTGTGAGTTCAAGACCAGCCTGGGCTACAAAGTCAGCTCAAAGTCAGTCTAAACTTCATAGCAAGACCCTGTCTCAATAATAATTAAATAAATTAAATAAGGTAAGTTAATATACATAAATTACTTAGCACAAAGCCTGGCACAGAGCAAAGATTCATGAAATGAACAAAGCGTTTATACTCATGGTATCACTTAGGTTCTTTGTATAAGGTACTGACCTCTGGTATGAGTGTTTGAGAAGCTAATCAGAAAGCCTCTATGTGAACTTAGAATCAGAGCCAAAATAGTTGGATTTTGCCTTTTTTTTGTTTTGTTTTGTATTTTTGGGACAAGGTCTCACTATGCAGTTCAGGCTGGCCTTAAGCTCACTCAGTAGCCCAGGCTGGCCTTGAACTCACAATGATTCTCCTGCCTCAGCCTCCCAAGTGCTGGGATTACAGGCATGCGCCCCCACACCCGGCTTTTGCCTTTTTTTTTGAAAGGTCTCACTAAATTGTCCAGGCTAGCCTTGAACTTGTGATCCTCCTGCTTCAGCCTCCTGGAGTAGCTGGAATTATAAGCATGTGTCACTGCTCAGCAGGGATTTTTTTTTTTTGCTCCTAGATTCCACTTCTAATGAGTTAAAAATGTCCAGATACTTACTCACCTACTGTGGACACATGCGAAGTAACTGCACAAACTATAAATATTCTTGCTTAGGCCAAGAAAAACAGACTATGCTCTAATTAGGAAGTTTAATTCTTCCTGAAGACATTTAGATGAGTCTCATTTATGCTAAGGATAGGTTGGTTCCTCCTTTTACTTCCTCTCTCAAGTGGCCTTTACCTTCTTCTAGCTGATCAACTTTAGCCCTTCTTACAAACATCTTGGTTTCAAAGCACAATAAAGTACATGATTCAGGACAGAAATCATACTGAATGGGAGAGAACCACTAAAATCAGGAACAAAAACCAAAATGGACCAAAATTACACTTAGGTTTACAGAAGTATCTATTATACTTTAATAATTATAATAGCCAACACCTAGAAAAGTCCTTGTCAACCTGAAAACCTCACAATTCTAACCTAAGTGAACCAAGAATAATCCTGGGGAGCCAAAGGTAGGTGTGACTGTAACCAGTGATATCATCTCTGTCTATACCGAAGATAAGAAAGAAGTCCTACAGCCGGAAGTTGGCCATCTGCCTGGGAAAGACATACAAACAATCTGGCAGGTGTACAGTTATATGCCTGGGAGATGCCAACTGTGGGGCTAGCATGCAAGGCTTCAACTCCATGAAACAGTGTCCCCATTCACACTCTTAGCTTACTTAGATACTTTCTGGTTAGCTTCTCAAATATTCTGATGCTAGGCCTTTGAAAGCACATATAAAGAACACAAGCATTCAGGTCTCTGGAAAAGAGTATCCTCCACAGAACACTAGGAGACTAGCATTCCTATTCATATAAAAGGCAATATAATAGTTAAGTGGCCATTATTTGGAAACATAATGGCTTTAAATACTAACCACTGATTATTGAACTTCTCTGTGGCTTAGTTTTCTCATCAAATAATAATGTTTACTTCAAATGTTGTATGGATTGAGTTAATCCGTGCAAAGCATTTAGAAAAATGCTTAAGCATTGAGGGTATAGCTCAGTGACAGAGAATGTCTTTAGCATGCAGGAAGCCCTGGATTCAATCCCCTGCACCAAAAAACAGTACCAGTACAAGGTGTTCAATAATGGGTGTTATAATTTTTTTTTTTTTCTGGGTTGTGGTCTTGCTATGGTTGTCCTAGCTGGCCTGGAACTTGTAATCCCCCTGCCTCAGCTTTCTGAGTAGTCCCAGTTATTACAATTTTCATAATTACTAAACATCTTGGGGCTGGGGAGTAAAGCTCAGGGTCTGGTGATAGAGCTCCTGGCAGAGCTTATACTTAGCTGCAAAAAAATTAAAAAATAAATAAAATAAAATTAATTTTGATTTGTGTAAGTCAAAATTCAAGTATAATCAACTCTAAAAAATTTATCATTCTGGACTTCCAAAGAAATGCCACAGTGGACAGCCTCAGGTATCTGGCAGGAATATGTGTGTAGAGGTCAGAGTAGCTCTAAAGGGCATTCTAAAGTTAGATTAGAAAGAGCTTTGTATACTATACCAAGAAGTTTAGATTTTATCTCATAAGCACTAAGAGACCATCTAAAGTAATTTCAATAGTCAAAACTGTCAAAATAAATTTAAAACAACTTTAAATATGTTTCAGAACTCAAGAAAATCAGCAAGATGAAGTAATTCCAGAAAAACTCAGTAATCAGTGGTTTAAATACAATACAGCCTAAAGTGAAACCAAAAACATCAGTGAATTTAAAATAAATGCAAATGGAGTCTTCTTCCATATCCAATATTTAAAAAGGTACAGAAATGGGAGTATAGCTCAATGGTGAACACTTGCCTAGTATGTACAAGGCCCTAGGTTTGATCCCCAACATGACCTTTCTCCAAAAAAAAAAAAAAAAAAAGGCACAGTACATGCTGTTTCCTGGCTCCACAGTCCCATTTCCTCTAATTGTTGAAGGTACTGGATCCATCTGCTTCACACTTCTACCCACCACCACCACCGCAACAACAAAAGACTAGTGCCTGTCATCTGCTCTTCTAAATATGATACTAGGATAACAAATCTAGCACTCCTGGACGCAAGCAACATCATACATTATAAATGGCAACACAAATTGGACATGATGGTTCACTCATGTAATCCCAGCACTCTGGCAGATTGAGGCAAATTAACAAGAATCTAACCTGAGCAATTTAGCAAGACTATTTCAAAAGAAAAAGCAAACCAGGTATGGGGGCACATGCTTGTAATCCCATTACTCAGGAGGCTAAGGCAGAAGGATTGCCACAATTTCAAGGCCAGCCTGGACTACATAGCAAGACCCTGTCTCAAAAAAAAAAAAGTCAACATATCCACACTATGACTGGAACATATAGGGAATGCTTATATTTAAAAATGTATTAAGAATAAGAAACATTGGGGCTGGGGATTTAGCTCAGTGGCACAGCGCCTGCCTGGCAAGTGCAAGGTCATGAGTTCAATTCCCAGTACCAGAAAAAAAAACCAAAAAAAAAAAAAAAAAAAAAAAAAAAAAAAAAAAAAAGAATAAGACACATTGCCATTAATCCCCCTCAAAATATTTCCCTTGTTTTGAACATACTTATCCCATCATTCTTGCCACTTTGTGAAGCAGTTCTGGAAGTCCTCTTTCATGAGTGTCTTTATGCGATGTGACCAAAAATATGAATGTTGTTGCCAAGGGCCATCAATGGAAAGGCAGGCTCATAAAAACCACTGTGGTGTGTCCTCTTCCACCTTATTCACCAGATCAAGCACCATGCAACTACTGGTTCTTTCCCAAAGTCAAAATGCTCATGAAAGGTAAATGTTTTGAACTGATTCAGGACATGGAAATAGTAGTCACAGCACAACTAAAAACACAAAAGAGGTCTTCATCAAGTGGCAAGAATGATGTGATATGTGTTTTTTAAGTGAGGGGAAGTACAACTTTAAATATGTACTTTGAGGGGATTTCAATGTCTGTTATTATAAAAACTTTTTTTTTTTTTTGTCTTTTTGAGACAGGGTCTCGCTATGCAGTTCAGGCTGGCGTTGAGCTCACTTTGTAGCCCAGATTGGTCTCAAACTCGCAACCATCCTCCTGCCTCAGCCTCCTGAGTACTGGGATTACAGACATGTACCATCACACCCAGTTCAATAACATTTTTAAAAACATTCACCACATATTTTGACCACACCTTATACATAATGCAGACATGGCTAAAAAGCAGATTTCTAGAGTGTGTGAGATATAGCAGCCAAAGAAGAAAAAAAAACCAAACTTATTGGAAGGAGGGGGAGAAAGGAAGCTGATTTCATAAATGTACCAAAGAGCAAACATCCTCTTTTGCTTTTGGTTTCTAATTTTCATTCATCTGGTGAAACCAAATAAATTTATCGGAATTAGACCACAACAATGAATAGTATCCCAGGGCTCACAGAATTGAATCTTATTGTCTTTAGTCTAATCTTCATTTTATATTAAAAATAAGTAGATTAAGTCCAAAACAGTATTTTGCAAAGTGCAGAGCAAAAATATGAGATGATTTTTAGCTGATACATGAGAAATTTACACACTTGCCTATTATATATTATAATGTGTCCTAGAAAAAGCTATAAAATACATAATCATGATTTCAATAGAACTTCACTATGTAAGAAAACATTTAAAGTATGAAGTAAAATTGGGGATGGAGGTATAGCTTAAAGGTAGGATGGGTGCTTCTCATGCTTAAGGCTTGGGTTCAATTCCCAGCACATCAAACAATAACAACTGAAGTTAAAGTAATAACAGACAGCATTCTAAATGGCCAAAATTATGTGGCAGTATGATTCATAAGTGAAGAACAGTTGTGTCATAAGCATAAGGCCTGTTTTTGTTTGCGAGCTTTCTTTCTCGTTCTATGTTGTTTTGAATAAATTAGAAAAGATAGGACCTTTTGTCAAGGAAGCTTATGTACATAAAGTAAGTTCATTCAGAGTTTAAGAAACAAACACCAAGATATACACACAATTTCTACTGTTTAAGGAAACAAGAATACTGTTAGGAAAATAATGGCACAAAAAGTCATCTGTTTCTAGAACCAAGATAGCAACAATTTTCTAAGGCACATACATATAAACACTCAAAAAAAAAAAAACAAAAAAACAAAAAAAAAAACTCCAACCTAGCAAGACTGATAAATACTTAAAACTGCAGGCTGGCCAGTGGTATAAGCGCTTGCCTGGAAAGCCTGAGGTCATGAGTTCGATTCCCAGAACCAGAAAAAACAAAAACAACAAAACAAACAAACAAAAAAAAGCCTGCAGGCTAAGGTATGTGATCATTTACTTTCACATGACCTGCCACAGGACCATGGCGAGGGATCAAAAAAAAGATGTTTCTCTTATTTGCTACTAATTATACAAACGTGTTCTCATTATTTCTTTTTTGTTTTTTAAGAAAGGGTCTCTCTTTGCAGTTCAGGCAGGCCTTGAACTTGCGTGGTAATCCTGCTTGAGCCTCCCAAACGCCGGCATTACAGGTATGTACCACCATGCCCCGCTTCTCATTGCTTCAAGAGAATGAATGAGAAGTGATCATTCGAAATCTTAGGCATCAACTTTGCAGTGGCAGGAATACTAGTTTTCCTTATTTTGCTACTGGTACTCCATTACAGGCATAACTGTGGGGGCAGGCGTGGTGACCCAGAGCTACAGGAGGCTGAAGCAAGAGGATGGAAAGTTTCAGCACAGCTTGGGGAACTTAGCAATTTAGCACGAATGTTTCAAAACAAAAAAATTAAAAAGGCAGGAGATATAGCTCAGTGTGAAGGCCCTGGGTTCAATCACCAGCATCACAAAAAAAAAAAAAAAAAAATCCATTTCTACCAGGCCATGTATGTACTACTAATATTTTACTCATACATTTGAGAATCAGTTTTTTGTCTTTTTTTTTTTTTGAGACAGGGTTTTGCTATGCAATTCAGGCTAGCTTTGAACTCACTTTGTAGCCCAGGCTGGCCTTGAAGTCGCAGGAACCTCCTGCCTCAGCCTCCCGAGTGCTGGGATTACAGGTGTGTGCCACCACATCCAGGGAGAACTACGTTTTAATAAAATTAACTAATTTTGTGTTACTGCAGATTGAATCTAGGGCCTTCATACTGAGCTACAGTAAAAAAATGTTTTACTTTAAGAAAGGATCTCACTAAATCATAGTGGGGGGACTCAAACTTTTGATTCTCCTGCCTCAGCCTCCCAGAGAGCGGCTGTTACAGAAGTGTGCCAACAAGCCCAGCCTGAAAATCAGTTTCAAAGGCAGCAGGGTAGATGAAGTAGGTTCCTCTCAATTCTTAAAATATCTGCTATTAAGAAGCAACAGGTGGGGCATGGCGGTGCGTGCCTGTAATCCTAGCACTTGGGAGGCTGAGGCAGGAGGATCTTTGCGCATTCAAGGCCAGTCTGGGCTACAAAGTGAGTTTGAGACCAGCCTGAACTTTACAGTGAGATTCTGTATCAAAAAGACAAAAAAAAAAAAAAAAAAAAGCAACAGAAGCCAAGTGTGGTGGCGCACACCTGTAATCTCAGCATGTGGGAGGTTCGCAGTGAGTTCAAGCCCAGCCTAAACCACAGAGTGAGACCCTGTCTCAAAACAAAAAAAAACAAAAAAACAAAAACAAAAAAAACACAACTACAGGAAACAAAAAAAAAGCTACTGTATTTTTCACAACTCTGAAAATACAGTATCCAAACTCCTCTCTCCCAGGCACAGTATTCTTCCACTCTCAACCTAGGAGATGACTAACAACAAATGGTAAAATGATAACTCTTTCTTTTCTCAGTTTTGATATTTTCGGTTTCTTTTACCATCAGCTGCCTTTCCTAACATTGTAGTGACTAATAACTAAGGACAAAAAAAGAAGAAGAAATGAAACAGCACTTTACAGTATTTTTCTTCCTCACTACTTCAACCCTGAATTGTAGAATTCCTTCTTTTGCTGATCCCTCGCGCGTCTGCTGAGAAGCAGGAAGGTGAGGACGGACTTCCTAGAGGGCAAGAACTACCCAAAGCCGTGAACCCTCAGGGTTCTTTCCAAACAATTCCTTCAACTATCTCATCAAGTGTCTATGGATTCTGCCCACACCATACCGTGAGGTGGGGAATGCGGGGCTGGGAACTGATCTCCGGTTTCCAGGAAGAGTCCGGCAACTAGCACCCGCCACACTTCCCCCACCGGCCCCTCCAGTCTCCGGCGTCCGGCGTCCCAGCGCGGGCCCAATTGCCGAGTGTGGGCCGAACCCCCCGCAACTGCCCGTCGGCCCAGACTTTTCAAAAGTCGTATTCTTCTGCCTCATGGTATCTTACACTTCCCCCAGACCAGCTCCCTCAGCCCCACTCCAGGCGGCTCACCGAGAGGTTCCGGCCACTCCTCTCCGGCCGCTGCAGCTCGGACACTCGAGACCAGACCAGGCACCGCGCCTTTATCGCGCCTGCGCGCATCATTCCTGCGCGCCTGCGCATTTCTCCTGCGCCGCGGTCGCAGACACACCTCTGCAGTGGGAGCCAATCACGTGCGAGAGGTTTAAATCGCCCTGCCACGCAGGCGGAGAGCCTGGGAACTCACCCGTTAACTCCATACATTCCCATCCTGCCCGGTGTACAAGCAATAAACGTTTACAGAAGGCAGCCATGTGCCAGATACTGTGCTGAGGAAAAGAAGGCGACTACAAGGTCCTGACCTACAAGGTCTTTGATCTGTCTAGACTAGAAGACAGACACCTAAACAAAGTATAGTGGGGCAAATACGGTGCCTGGCACGTAGAAAACCCAAAGAGCCTTCGGCTTATAGTGGACAAGATTTTATTAGTAGGGGTGTCTGTAAGGCTTACGGGAGGAAATGACTTTCTAGAACTAAAAGATAAGCAGTCCTCCCCCCACCCCCGGAAGTCCGGGAGGAAAGGAGATAGTGTTTCAGGCTGCAAGAACAACTTATGCAAAGAACAGCATAGTACCTTCTGGAGCTTTCTTGTAGTGCATCTTTGTTAGAGGTGTAGAGCTCCTTATAGGCCCTGAATGTAGGAGACAAGAGCTTTTGAACGCTGGCGGTGAGCCTAGTGTGATGGCTCACGCCTATAGTCCTAGCTACTAGGAGGTTTAGGTAGGAAGATGGCGAGTTAGAGACCAGCCTGGGCAACACAGTGAGACCTCGCGTCAAAGTAAAATTATGTGAGGGATGGGGGCTGTAGCTCAGTGGTAGAGCATGCTGAGTTCAATCCCCAGCACCGAAGAGTGGGAAAAGGTGGGTTTTAAGCAGGCGGATAACTATTTTAAACTACTTATTCGGGCATCTCTTCCACACATATCTAAGAATTTAAAATCCTGGAAATGGTGTGCGTATTGGAGGGAGGGTAGTCTATTCCTAAGGGATCAAAGAGGAGGAAGGCTGAAAAAGTCTTTTGAATCTAATAACACAGAGGTCATTGGTAATGCTGCTGAGAGCTGTTTAGGAAAATGATTGGCTTGCAAACTAGGGTGCACTAGCTTAAATGTGGAAACGAGGACAAGTTATAGAATGTTTCTGGAAATTTTGGCCTTCACAAGGAAGAGAGAGAGAGAATGATGACGGTCAAAGTTTTTTTTTTTGACGTCTATATTTTTGATAGAATTAAGAAAGGATAAACATGATAGGGAAGATATAACGAACAAAAAAGTCGAATTATGGGCTGGGGATATAGCTCAGGGGCATGGCACCTGCCTGGCAAGCACAAGGTCCTAAGTTCAATTCCTGGTACCAAAAAATTTTTTAAAGTTGAATTAAAGAAAGGAAAGACATGGCTCAGGATATAGTTCAGTGGTAGAGTGCTTCCTACAGGAATTCAAGCCCCGGTACATCAAAAAGAAAGAAAGGATACTCAATAGATAAGGTCTCCAGAGGGTAAGAGTAGAGGCAGTTCAGAGCACAAGAGGGAGAAATGGTCTTGGGAAAAAAGATGAGAGAGAGAGAGAGAAAGGAAATACTTCCTCAACTATACTAATGTGATGGTTAAAAAAAAGCAAAAACCTCCCAACCTGTTAGATGTCAAATTGCAGAGTTCATGGTCTTACAACATCGGAACAACAACAAAAAAAGATTAGGAGAGTCTTATTGGAAATAAGAATAGCTCTTGATTTCCAGGAGGTATCCTCAGTGGATGGCTGGTAACTCCTCAACCCATCTCTAATTATAGATAAGCACAGCACAAGAATTGCTTGCTTGTTCAGAGGTTTCATATCACAGGTGGATTTAAAATACCAGTTGGAACTCAGGCTTCCAAACCAGTTTCTCTGTATGTAGGCTTTAAAGGAAACTGGAATTTTAGGGGAAAATTTGCTTTTTCATCGTATTTTTAAATCCTCAAAACTCAGGAGCTCAGTAGGGAGTGGCTATATTTCCCTTTTGTAAGGAGGGTACTGCATTCCATGTTGCGTGAGGAAGTTCATCCTTGCTCTGAGGTCCTATAGTTCACTGTTCCTTATTCCGAGTCCCATCAGGATGGCTGATTACTCAACTCTATCTCAGGCCCTACCCTTAGCTAGCTGCCTCACTCATAAGCTAACTAAATACACTGTTCTTTACAGTAAGAGGAAGCATTTGCAAGTTTGTATGTTTAGCAATAGAAAATAAAGGAAGTTCTCATTTGATGACTTGTATTCTCTGTGAAATAGGAGATCATCCACTGATGAAAAATGAAGTTGATGTTGGGAGTTTTACGGAATGTGAGAAGCTTTAAAGTATTGTGGAAAGTGACGGAACAAGTTTGCTACCTGGTTCTAGGGTTCTGGGAACTCCTCCTGGAGATTTTTTTTCCCTAGGTACTTCTTGTCCTGAACAAAGAATTGGACCAAACAAGCATAAAAGATAGTGATGTTTTGCATTTATTAAAGGTGGAGAAAGAAACATACTCTGCAGAGTGAGTGTGGACCATTTAAAAGTAGGAAAAGATGTACGCTTTTTTTTTTTATATACCAGGAATTGAACTCAGGACCTTGCACTTGCCAGGAAGATGCTTGTACCACTGAGGTATAGCCCTGGCTCAAGATGTATGCTTTAGAGGATGACAGTGGACCATCATAAAAGAGAGAACACAGTGGCCAAGAGCCAAAAGCAACAGTCCTTTGTATCTCCCACCCCTCAAGTTGAGGTCAGGTCTAGTCCTATCAAGAACTGCCTTAAGTTCTCCTGAGAATTGAAGCTAATATTCTCTGATGGATCTCCAGGTGCAGGGCTTTGGGAACTGTTTTTCTGCACATTTCCTGGATCTCCATTATTGGCAAGTCATGCCCACTTTCTCAGGTAGTTTGCCTCACCTTAATCTCCTATCTCTAGTTGATCAGAGATTAGTAGAACTGGTAACCAGTGGTGAAGTCCTGTAGGGAACCTCGTTGGTCTCTTGTTGTACCATGGAGAGAAATGACAGTGGGTATGAGAAAAATAAAGACAAGAGACAAGAACTGGGTCAGGTGGAGTTACCTCTTACCTGATGGGAAAAGGACTGACTTCAACAGTAGGGGTGTTTATTTTATACTCTTGCAAAATTGGTATCAGGAGTGGTACTGTTGCCTAGCGAATAAAGACTGTAATTGTCCAGGCAGGATGCTTTTTTCAATACTGAGGTAGCTTGACTGCTTGAGGCACTCTGGTTCTGTCCTGCCCTCACACATATGACTCAGCTCCAGTGGCTCCCAACAAAGTCTTATTTAAAATTGGTAGAAATGAGCTGCGTATGGTGGTACACACCTGTAAACCCAGAATTCTAGGAAGTTGAGGCAAGAGGACCCAGCATCATCCCAGCCCAGTCTGGGCAATTTAGTGACTTAGCATGACACTGCCTCAAAAACAGAAAAAGAGCTGGGGATGTAGCTCAGTGTGAAGCTTCTGGGTTCAATCCCCAGTACTGCAAAAATAAATAGCAGAAATGATGGGGGCCTGGTGGCATACACAGGTAATTTTAACATTTTGTAGGCTGAGGCAGTAAGACCGTGTCAAAGAAAAAAAAAGCTGGATGTGGTGGTGCAATCCACCCTGGGCAATTTAAGATTTAGTGAGACCCTGGGGAAGTTAACTCAATGTGAAGGCCTTGGGTTCTGGGGTGGCTTGACAACTGGTAGTCAACTTGTAACACCCAGCTGAACTGAACCAGCATGGTGCTGGGTGCTGGGAGACTCACTTGAGGATTGTTGCTGGCAGCATAAGAGGCAGAACCGGAGAGGAAGAAGTTTCAAAGTTGTTAGGGAACTGTTGGTTCTCCTGGAGGATAATGAGGCTGTTCTTATTGTTGAAGGAGCTCAGGACTTTGTTGTCATTGAGAATGGCTATGGTTCACTTTGGGGGAGCTCTGGTCATGAGTTTGAGCACCATTTCCCGGCTCTGGAGGGGAAGATGGTACACTGTTCAATGTCCTGGAGAAGCTTGTCGCACTGGCTTTCCTGATATAAACTCAGTCGTTCTCATCATCAGAGGACCTTGGGACCTCGTGGTCGCTGAGGATGGCTATGGTACCTTTCAGGGGAGCTCTGGTTCTTGCTTTGAGTGTTGCTTCCTGGCTCCACTGCAGATCCCTCAGCCTGCTGACACAGATCCTTCATCACACTAGCACAGACTTTCTAGCTTCCACCACTGACCTTTGGGCCTTCCCAGTGCAGATCCTTGAAAGAGGCCTGCATGAGACATTGTCGTGGGCTCTCAGCCTCCAGTTTGACTCGTTGGGGGCATTGTCAAGGGCTCTAGCTCTTCAGCTGGACTCATGTAGGACATTGCTGTGGGATCCAGGCCCTCAGCTGGATTCTTTTGGTCTTTAGTGTGTAGACAGATTTCCTGCACTCTTTATATATGATTCTTGGGTGACTATAATAAAATAATCCTATAATTTGTGTGTCCTGTATTTGTCTGTTCTTGCAAACTCTGACTACAACAGGTTCAATTCTAGGGAAAAAAAAAAGATTGTTAGACATGAACAGACCAGTTTGTATAGTTCCCTTATCCAGTAATCACTTCCTGAAGCCAGAGATGAAGAATATGTATGGTTGAGTTCATGTGAGGTTGGATATAATTTTATGGGTCTACATCAGGGAGTGTTGCCTTCCAGAAGACATTTTCTTTTTGTCTTTTTAAGACATGGACTCACTGTGCAGTTCAGGCTGGCCTTGAGCTCCCTTTGTAGCAGAATCTGGTCTCAACTTGCAATGATTCTCCTGCCTCAGCCTCCCCAGTACTGGGATTACAGGCATGAGCTATCATACCTGGCTCCAGGAGACATTTTGCATAATTTAATCTAGATATACTTTTTTATTATTGTGATGAAAGCAAGGGTGGTCTGGAGTATTATTCACATCTAGCCACCAGGGATGCTACTAAACATCTTCAAATGCAAGGGCGGGCCCTGACAACAAAGAATTACATGCTCTAAAATGTCAGTACAAGGGTCTGGGGATATAGCTCAGCAGCACAAGAGCCTGCCTGGCAAGCACAAGGTCCTACATTTGATACCTGGTACAAAAAAAAAAAAAAAAGTCAGTACAATATTTTAAGAGTGAAAAATCCTGATTTAAAGTAATCTTGGAGCTCACCAGTGTCGACCTTGGTCTTCTGTATACTTTTCTGTGGTGTATGGGCCAGATATTATAGAATAAACAGTTCCATGGTTTGGTTTGGTTTTGTTGAGACAGAGCCTCACTTCATAGTTCAGGCTGGCCTTGAACTGGTGGTCCTCCTTTTATTGGGTAGCCTACTTCTAGAAGTGGCCTGCCAACTATATATTATAGGTTCTGGATTGCTTGCCTCTCCTTCTGGAGCTGGATTCCAGGTTGTTCTTGTCTCAAACAAAGAACTGAACAAAGTGAGCAAAAAGCAGTGGCCAAGTTTGAGAAAGTAAAAGTGAAGAGCTGGGGAGAAACTAGCTCTGAAGAGTGAGCTTGGGCTGAGTAAAGAGAGCGCTGAGAAAAGAGGGAGAGTAAAGCTAAAAGTAGACACTGTCTGGGGAAACACAGCATGGGCTACCGTGGAATGTTAGGACAACCCCATTCCTCAGGGCTGCCTTTCTTTTATGCTGTCCAAATCTCAAGGAAACTCAAAAGAACTTCTATATACAGATCCTGAGAGGCAGTGCTAGGATCACATTCCTTAGGCTGATGTCAGGTTTTCGCCATCTTATCGAAAACCCACCTGAGTTCTTGAAAAAAGTTCACATGCGGGGCTTTGGGAACTGTTCTGCTATGTGCGCAGCCTCTTATAGTTAACAGGTCACACCTACTGCCCCAGCCAGCTTTTGCCATGCCCTAATCCTATCTCATTCCTGCCAGTGTTGAGATTACAGGCATGTGCCACCATACCAGGCTCGTGTATGTTTTTATTTATTTTTTTGAGACAGAGTCTCGTTCTGTAATTTAGGCTGGCCTTGAACTCATTATGTAACCCAGGCTGGCCTCAAACTCATGGCAATCCTCCTTCCTCAGCTTTCCAAGTGCTGGGATTACAGGCATGTGCCACCAAACCTGGCTCATGTATGTTTTTAAAGGAGAGAAGAATGAGCAGTATAGCATAGAACCTGAATGTTTCAAGTACTTGTGATGTCACAAATACAAAATTAGAAGTTTGCTAAACCTCTAGAAAATAGCAGTTTATTTCAATTTGGGGCATTGAAGGTCTCACTATATGGAGATGTTATAGTTTAAATTACCTATATGGAAGGAGTAGCACTTTACGTTATTATCAAAGTTACTGTAATTTTGTTTATCTGACTAGTCTTAGTTATTATAATAAGGATCCCAGGGAATGAGTATGGCCTGTTTAATTTTGGATATGGATTATAATATAACCATTAATATTGATGGAATGTTCACATTTATGGATAAACACTTGACCTATACTACCCCATTTAATCTTTTTAAAAAGATTTTATTTTTGCATTAAAAATTTGTACATTTTAGATATACATAATGATAACGTTCATCATAGAGAATTTGTACCTGTACATGATATATCTTTTTCTTGTACATGATACATCTTGCTTCTTATTTAAAATTTAAAAATTATAAACGAGGCATGGTGGCACACGCCTATAATCTCAGCACTTAGCAGGCTGAGGCAGGAGGATTGCCATGAGTCTGAGGCCAGCCTAGGCTATACAGTGGGTTCAAGGACAGCCTGAACTACATAGCAAGAGCCTGTCTCAAAACAAACCAAAACTCACCCCTTCAAAAAATTGAAAAATATAATAAATGTGGAAGCTAAAGTGGTGCAGCACACCTGTAATCCTTGGATTTAGGAGGGTGAGGCAGGAGGATCATAAATTCAAGCCTACCTGGACCACACAGCAAGATCCTAAAAAATACGTATTGGGGAGCTTGGAGCACACTCCCCCAACCCCTCAGCACTAACCCTTGGAGAGAAGGAGTCTCATTTAATCTTAGCAATACTGTGAGATATTTCTCTAGCAATTTGTTTTGTTTTGTTTTGTTTTGTTTTTTGAGACACGGTCTCCCTATGTAGTTCAGGCTGGCTTTGAGCTCACTATGTAGCCCAGGCTGACCTCAAACTCGAAACGATCTGTCCACCTCAGCCTGTGGAGTGCTGAGATTACGGGTGTGCGCCACCGCGCCGGGTGTCGCTAATAGTTTTAACTCAGAAAACTGAGGGTCCAAGAAAACATGTTATTTGCCTAAAGTTACAAACTGGAGTAGCGAGGCTCAGATTTGAATTGCGTCTTTCCTAAAGCTCCTGCCCCTTCCATTAAATTTGGCTGTTTCACAGGTAGGAATGGCTTGGGAATTTAGCTGAAACAGTTGCCACTGCTTATGGTGGGAGGCCCAGAACGAGAAGAGAGAACGCAAAAAGCTCAGCGAGGTTGGTGGCGCAGACTGATTGACCTACAAGCTGGTCTTGCCCCTGGGTCTCGGTTCTGAGTAAAGCCTTACCCGCTGTGTCCGTTGTTCACGCTCGTGTTTAAATAAAGCTCGATTATTGAGAGGGCCGGGGGAAGAGCGGGACGCCGGCGCTGTGCGCCTGCGTGCTGGCGGCAGCGGTGCCCGGCGGGGAGCCGGTCCGGAGCGGGCCGCGGGACCCTAAAGGGAGCTGGGCGTCTGGGACGCCGGGGAGCTCCCTTGCCGGGCCCATGGCGGCCTGATGGATTGAGAGGGGTCGGCTGTGAACGTGAGTCTCGGGGAAGCGCCCTGCGCTGAGCCTGAGGGTCCTGGGGGTCTGCCTTCGGGGGCGATGGGGCTGCAGGACGTGGCCGGGTGGCTGCCCTGCCGGCTGCGGCTCCGGGACCGCCCTGTCTCCACCTCTCCTGAAGCCCGAGCGGGCCTATGGGCAGACGGTGCTCCTGGCTTCAGGGTACGGGTTCTCGTGGGGGGCGTCCCGACTGTGCTCTGAGCCCCGGAAGGAAACGTGGTCCAAAGCCTTGCCTGACCTTTAGGGGAGGCCGCAGCCTCCTGTCGTCCTGTGTTTAGGGAGGAGGCCCTAGATGCTGGTGCGAAAGGTTTAGGGGGATCGGGCCAGAGACAGCTTTCGGCCTCTTCTGACTGACAGCCTCCGTTCTTTTCCTTTGGTCGATTCTCCCAGTGGGAGGTGTCTTAGTAACAGCAACTAATAACGAGGTGCTTACTTTGTGTCCTTTTACTGTTTAATATACCCTCGGTGCATAATTATGGAGCGGAAATGCTTTGCATCGCCCTCCCCCACAGTCTGGTCCGTTCATTCGTCTTTGAGAGTAAGAGCAAGGCATCTTGTAAAGTTTGAGATTTCCATAGCTTTTAGCAGTTCGGCACTGCCATCCTAGTTAAGGACGTTCTTCTTTTACCTAGTAAATGTGCACTTTAACCACCATAATTTATACCGAGTTGGTTCAAACCACACATAACTTTTGAGTACTTACTAAGAGCTTAGTACTATTCTGACTCCCATTAGAAGTACAGCTGGGCATGGTGGTATACGCCTGTAATCTCAGCATTTGCGGAGCGGTGGGGAAGCTGAGGCAGGAAAATTGCTGCGAATTCAAGGCCAGCTTGAACTACATAGTGGGACCCTGTTTCAAAAAACCAAAACAGGCGGGCGTAGTGGCACACGCCTGTAATCCCAGCACTTGGGAGGCTGAGGCAGGAGGATCGTTTCGAGTTCGAGACCAGCCTGGGCTACAAAGTGAGTTCGAGACCAGCCTGGGCTACAGAGTGAGCTCAAGGCCAGCCTGAACTACAAAGCCAGACCCTGTCTCAAAAAACAAAACAAAGCAAAACAAAAAACCCAAAACAAAGCAAAATCATAAAATTTGTTTTAAGTTCTGTTTTCAAGTTTTGCCAATAATGAAACAGTGGAAGATAATATTCATATTCAACTGGGATTTACTTAGTACCTGCTCCATTTGTGCCAAATACACTCAGGTGTGTCACAAAAAATTGAGGTATGTTGTAATGTCAGGTGGTGTTTGCAGCACATTTCAGATGAGATGGCTGAGGTTCTGATGGTAATTAACTTAAGCTAACCTTGATAGTGTAATTGGCATTAATATGATCCCAAAGCTCATCTTTTTCTTGTTATACTGTTAGGTATTAGAATTTTTACTGGGAAAGCTAACTCTGTTAGTTACAGTTTCTAGAGTTAGCTCTAGACTAGAAAATGGTAGGATCTTCCTCCCTGCTGAGGATTGAACCCCAGGGCCTTCATAATGAACTATATCCTCAGCCTTTTTTTTTTTTTTTTAACACAGTTTTACTAAATTACCTAGGCTTTGCCAGAATTTGGGACCCAAAAGTGCTGGGATTACAAGTGTGCACCAACATGCCCAGTGTATGCCTTTAAATAGAGCAATTTATTCAATTGTTTTTCTGGGTCTGGGGATGAATCCCAGGGTCTTTTAAAAAAAATTTTTTTTTTGGTACCAGGAGTCAAACTCAGGACCTCATGCTTGCCAGGCAGGCATGACACCACTGAGCTATATTCCTGGCCCAATCTCAGGGTCTTGTACAGGTGAGGCAAGTGGTCTACCATTTAGCAATGGATTGTTGTTGTTGTTTGTTTGTTTGTCTTGTTTTATTTTTTTTGAGACAGGATCTGGCTTTGTAGTTCAGACTGGCCTTGAACTGACTATGTAGTGGAGCCTGGCCTGGAACTCACAGAGATCTTCCTGCCTCCACCTCCCTAGTACTGAGGTTACAGGCATGTGCTACCTTGCCTGGACTGTGGATGGTTTTTATTTTTTGTCTTTTTGAGATGGGGTCTCACTATGCAGTTCAGGCCAGCTGTGAGCTCACTTTGTAGCCCAGGTTGGTCTTGAACTTGAAACAATCCTCCTGCCTTAGCCTCCCAAATGCTGGGATTATAGGTGTGTGCCACCACACCCAGCATATGGATGGTTTTTAAAGAGAATTTTTCATAATGGCTTGCAAGGATGTGCAGGAATTTGATCTCACAGCAATCCTCCTGTCTCAGCTTCCCTAGTGCTGGGATTACAGGCATGTGCCATCATGGCTGGTAGCTCAGTGAGAATTATTCCTATTGTGTTTTGTAATTGAAGTGATTTAGTTGGGAAGTCTAGGATTAATTTGAGTACCCAGTGAATAAGAGCACCTGTACAGACAAGTTACATGTGAGTACTTTAATTGCATATTATTAAGCATGCAGACTCACTAATTGAAAGCTTAAAGGCAATTTCAGTTGTTTTTTTTTTAATTTGAAAGACTATCAGGTATGAATTCCCAGGTGTTCATCAGTAGAGGACTGGTTAAATATATCACACATTTATGCAGTTTTTAAAGTGAGGCAGATCTGTATGTGCTAATATTGAATATATATATAAAAAATAAATATGGTATATATGTGATATATGGCATATGAGGGCACAAAGTATCTGAAAGGTAATCAAAATCAGAAATAAAAGAATGCTGGTTGCAGAGGCTGGAGAGGGGGAAATAGGATTAATTGGATTTATTGTTTAATGGCTCCAGTTTTAATTTCACAAGATAAAAATAGTTATGGAGGTACATACTGATGGTAGCACAGCATTGTGAATGCATTTAATACCACTAGGCTATTTTTATAATACAATAAAATATTTTTTAAAAATAATATCTTTGGAAGAATATATAAATGGCTGGAGATGGTGGTGGTTGGGAAATAAGGGGATGGATACTTTTCCCCATAAGGCTTTTTATTTTACTTTTTATTGTAAAACATGTAAAAGAACCAGAAAAGTAGATAAAGTAGTACATTGAATGCCTGCAAATCTATTACTCAGATTTTTAAAATCTGAGTATTTTTCTGTAATATGTATTGCTTTTATTCTTGAGCTTTTAAATATCTTCCTGCATAATCACAGTGTGTGGAGAAGGACATTCTTTGATTAGAATGCATTGAGGACACAATGATTTGTTTAACCTTGAGTTTACGAGTCTCCTGTCTCAGCCTCTTGAGTGCTGGGATTACAGGTGTGTCTCGGATTACAAATGGAAAAGGATAATCCTTTGATTACCCTTGCTAAAACGTTTTGTATCCACCCATTAGAGGACTGGTTAAATCTAGCTATGCCCTAGTTTCTTGCTCAATAAAAGGCACCTCGTTCTCAGGACCAGTTCACCCTGGAGATACAGGGATAAGTAGTCCCCACAACAGTGCACCATAGTAATTCCTCTGTACTGTATTATCCAGTTCCTTGTTAAAATTTTTCCAAACTGTCCCACTTCCTCTTTTTTTTTTCTCTTTTTGGTACTGGGAATTGAGCCTAGGGGCTCTCTACCTCCAAGCTGTGTCCCCAGCCAGCCCTTTTGTAAAATTTTCTTACGAGACAGTGTCTCAATAAGTGTCCCACTTAGGGTCTTCCGGTCTTAATCTCCTGAGTAGCGAGGACTATAGGGAGAGCCACAGTGCTAACTAAAGATTTTTTATTCTGTTTCTGATAGAAGGCTACATGTTGCTTTTTTCCCTTTTTTTTCCAATTCTGGGTATTGAACCCGGAGCCTTTGCACTGATTTATATCCCCAGGACTTTAACTGTTTTGAGACAGGGTCTCGCTGAATTGCCAAACTAGGCTCAAGCTTGAGATCCTTCCACATCAGACTCCTGAGTTGCTGGGACAGGTGTAAGCCGCCAAACCCAATTTGCATTTATTAATGTGTTTTGAAGTTGCTTTTCATCTAGTTAAAAAATTTTTTTTCTTTTTGGAGACTGTCTCACTATGTAGCTCAGGCTAGCCTTGAATTCCATATAGTGTAGGCTGGCCTCGAACTTGAGTTAATTCTTCTGCTTTAGCCTCCCAGAAGTTTCTTTTAATCTAGAACACTTACCTGTTTTCCCTCATTTTTCTTTTCTCTCATGACTCATTTGAAGAGACCTGGTAGGTTTTCTAGTTACCGACTGAGCCTGGTGAAATCATTTAGATTGCTATTACAAACTGGAAGTGAAAGTGAAACATTTGATTGGATTCAGATTAAACCCTGGGGATAATGGCCATCCTCTGTACTGTAGTATGCCCACTGTTAGAGATACAGTACTGAGAAGGATTAGTGGGTTCAGGTGGTGAGTCTAGCTTCATTAAATTGCACATTTCTGTTTGAAACTGGCTGTAAACCCTTTCTATCTTTAGAATTCAGAAACTACAAGAATTACCTATACAAAATATAAATGATTATCTTTAAAATGACAAAGCTCTGCACAAGAAATTGCTATTTTTTAAAAAGCTGAATCTACAACAACTGTTTCCTTTTTATAAAAGAGAAATTTGAAGTTAGGGGAGATTAACATTTACTCAGAATAGTAGACCTATGAAGTATTTTTGTCTGAATCCAAGGTCTGTGCTTTTTCCATCATGCTTTGTAACTATAAATTGCTATATGGATGCTATTTGTACTTTCTTTGTATCTCTTTCAAGTAGTATCTAGTAAGGTTATATTTTTTGAGTATCAGTTGACTAGATCTGTGTAGTATGGTATCTGTAACTAACAGTTCTAAAAGTTCAAAATACATGGAAGTCATTCCTTTTGACTTTTGGAGTCTCAGAAAAGTCTTAGTCCTTAGATTTTTTTTTTTAAATTGGATTTTAAAAAGTAGGTGTGGTTTTGTTTTGGTGGTAGTTTTAAAAACAATCTGAATTGCTTAAATCTTAGAAAGTACACAAGGCTCTTTGATGAAAAATAAATCTATTCCAACCCCAAGCCCTTAGTTCTTTTACTGAAGTCAGTGACTGTTACAGTTTCTTGGGTATCACTATAGAAATATTCTATATATGTATATATCTTCAGGGTGAATTCTACCAGTTGTATATGTAAGCATCATAGCAGTATAGCCAAAAAAAAAAAAAAAAAAAACAGTGGAAGGTTATGTTACAGTGTTTATTATGTTTCTATTCCAAACATCTTAATTGTATTCATTTACTCAACAAATGTGGAATACTTAATCTATACCAGATGGCGTACTAAGAAATGGGGATAAAATGATGAACAGAAGGTGTTTTGAGGCAGGCCTGTGGTGGTGGCACACCCTTGTGATCCCAGCATCTGGGAGGCTGAGGCACAAGTTTTGAGTCCAACCTTGGTAACTTGGTGAGACCTGATCTTAAAATCTCAGGAAAGTAAAAATAAAAAAGGACTGATAATATAGCTCACTCCCAGTACTGGAAAAAAGAGAAAAAGAATGGAGACAGGAGAGAAATATATTATTTGGGGTTGATTTTTCACCGAGTATATATATATATATTTTCACCGAGTATATTTAAAAATTTTATTAGTATACACTTGCTGCACATAATGATTACATTCATTATGGGGAGTTGGTACCTGTACATATCACATCTTGATTCTTTTTACATCTTCTTCCCTTCCCTTCCTCCTCTTCACTCCTAGTATACTTAAAATAAGAATAAGTGGTTCTTATTTTTTTTTGAAAAACAAGGTCTTGCCATGTGGTTCAAGGTAGACTTAAACTCACTGTATAGTCCAGGCTGGCCTTAAATTGATGGTGATCTTCCTACCTCAGCCTCCGGAGTCCTGGGATTACAGGCATGTGCTGCTGTGCCTGGCTACATCCTGTGTAATGTTGTTAAAACAACCTTAGCTGAATGCAGTGGTAGTTGAGGCTAACCTTGAACTGACTACATAGCCCCAGCTAGCTTTTAACTCAGGGTATTCTTCCGGCCTCAGCCTTCCAAGTGCTGGGATTATAGGTGTGTGCTACTACGCCTAGCTAGAGTATTTTTTATTATGTATCTAGCTTTATTTCCTTATTTTTTTCATGCTGGATGTTGAACTCAGGGCCTGTACATACTAAGCACACACTGTACCATTGAGCTACACTCCCAGCCCCTGCCACTTTATTTCTTTATTTAATAAAAATTGACATCTTTGGCTTTTTTAATTAGAAAAACAGTCTGTTCCAGGCATGGTGGAATGTTGTAAAGCCTGTCAGTGAGGAGGCCGAGGCAGCAGGATCAGAAGTTTGAGGCCATCCTGGGCAACTTAGTTGAGACTCATTTTTAAATAAAGTTTCAAAAGGGATGAGGATATATTTCAGTGGTAGAGTGCTTGCCTAGCACATCAAGGCTCAGAGTTAAAAAAAACCAAAAAGAAATGAAAGAAAGAAAATATAAACTATGTTTCTTTTCTTTCTCTGCTCCATGCTTTATGTTAATACTTAGTTCAACTGAGTAAAAATATAACAATTCTATAATAACTGTTTCTTGTGCCAAAAAGTTACACTTTTTCACTGAATTTATTGATTCTAAGTTTTTTTGTTTCTAGTTTGCTTTCATGGTCAACAACTTGAAGCAGAATATAAAACATTACTGAACATGCCTTGTTCACCAGCCCCGGCCCGAATAGTGCTAAGTGCTCAATAAATATTGGATGAAATAGCAAAATATCACATGTAAGTAGTAAACTTGAAGTAAATGTTAAGACATGAGAATCAAAAGAATAAACATGCTATAATACTTGGCAGCAGGGAGGTTTATATTAATTTTTTTTTTTTTTT
>NW_004955416.1:9151705-9175641 GCF_000276665.1 Chinchilla lanigera | reverse complement strand
ACACACACACACACTAGTGATCAAAATATATAAAGTCCCTACTTTTATGGAACTTAAGTTTCAATTGGAGCACATAGAGAATAACATATATGATGTCAGGTGGTAAAAGGTGTTTGTTTAGGGCTAGGGGTATAACTCAGTAGTATAGTGCTTCCCTAGCACACATGAGGCCCTGGGTTCAATCCTCACCACCACCACAAAAAAAGAAAAAAAAGTTGCATGTTTCAGATAGTTCTTGCTGCATAACAAGCTACCCCCAAATTGACAGAAAGAAAATGTATTTATATATAATGGAGTATTACTCTGCCATAGAGAAGGATAAGCTTGAGTCATTTGTAGGAAAATGGATGCACTTTGAGGTCATAATGTTAAGTGAAATGAAATCAGATACACAAGCTTAAATAGTGTATAATAGTTTCCCTTACATGGGAAATTCAGAACATAAAGAGCATAATAAAAGATAGATAATAGAGAGATCTTTGTGAAAGGAAAGGGGACCAAGAAATAGAGGGAGAAGGGAAACGAGAGCAAAAGGGGATGAAAAAAAGAACTGAGATGTATTATGAATATGTATCAGCTCTCCACAAGGAATTTGACTGTTATGCACTAGTAAATAATAAAAATTGAACAACAACAAAAAAAGTTTAAGTAACTTCTTCCAATTTGCAAATGAGAGGGTTTGGACCTAGGTACTTTCCCCCACATGACACCATCTTAAAAATAAAACTATTCTATCATTTCTCTCAATTCTGTGGTTGAAAAGGCTCTTTGGATGCTTCATCTGTTGGTCTTTCTTGGAGTTGGTCATCAGTCTGGAATTCTCCAGACTGGCCTAGTCATGCGCTGTCAGCTGGCCCTGATTGTGGTGTGGTGCTCAGCTGGGCCTGGTTCTTTCCCACTGGGCCTGTGCATGTGTGTGGTTGGGCTTTTCACAGCACGGTGCCTCGGTTCCAAGAGGAGGTGCTGCAAGAAGGCTAAGGGAAAAGCTGTAGATTTTTGAAAGCATAGACTCCGAAGCTATAGGATGTCATTTTTACTGTATTTTACTGGTCAAAATAGTTCACAGAGGAGGGGAAACAGACTACCTTGGCAGTGGCAAGATGACACTGCAAGAGCATTTGGGGTAGGAGATACTGTTTTGGATCTGTGGAAACAATCAACTCAATGCTATGAAAAAATTAAGCAAGTTAATGGGGAGATAGAGGAATGAGGGGAGGAGGGACAAAATGTGCACTGCAGGGACTGTTATTGTTTGTGTCTAGATGTCCCCGCAAAGCCTCATGCAGTTTTAGATGGGCCATTTTCAGAGGTGGCTGAATCTAGAGTGATTGATTGGTAGAGCAATGATGGATTAAGAGATTAGCAGGTGGGTGATTGCTGGATCAGTTCACAGACTGGTTTGGCACCACCCTAATCCCAGCAGCCTGGGTAGAGTATAAAAGGGGCAGAAAGACATTGTTAAGGGTTGGTCAACTCCTGCTGTGAGAATCCTTGGCTGCTGTTTTGAGAGTAGATTGCAAGAGGGCAAGCGTGGAAGTAGGGAGTTAGTGGGCTAAGCCATGTGAGAGATGAGCGATGTGATAGGTAATGAGAAGGGGTCAGAAGCTGGATATGTTTCAAGGTAAGACGGACAGGATTTGTGGATGAGGGTGGATATGGGGTGCAAAAGAGGGATCAAGGATGAACCTCACAGCTTTTGCCCTGGGTACCTGGAAAGTTGGAATTGACATGTATTGAGATGAGAATAGTGGGCGGAGCAGGGTGGAGGTGAGGAGTAGGCAGGGTTTGTAATTTTGGCTATATTGAGGTGAATCAAAGATGCTGTCTGGGGAATGGTTACTAAATGTTACTTCCTCATTGCAGGTATGACGTTGGGTGCTTCAGATCTGGTCACTATGGTACGAGAACGAAAATGCATACTGTGCCACATTGCGTACAGCTCAAAAAAGGTAATAATGGAAGAAGGAGAATCTGAGGCTTTATGACTGAACATTTTTTTAGAGATATCTTACTAGTAAATGGGTAAAAGCTCTTCTAGTGATGTCTTATTTGATGTCTTATTTGTGCATCTCTCCTAATCTGTAGTTTCATTTTGCTGGTACTTCCCGTTATTGCTTCATAAAGCCAGAAGCTGCATTATTAAATTTTACCCAAAATTTGTGCATCCTCAAAGGTGGAACAGAAATTTAGTTAGTAGCCAGTTTTAAGATAGAGAAAATATCTTAAAAATAGGTTATTTGAGGTTACCTTACCTTCTGATTCTTAAATACTCAGTGAATACAGTTCATAATATGTACCTGCTTTCTCTTTGTGCCCAGCCTTGTGAAAAGTGCACTACAGGAGGATTTAACAGTGAGATTAACAGAACAACAAAAAAAACCAAAAAAACAAAAAAAAAACAACAAAAAACAAAACCAGTAAGATTAACAGTATCCTAGATGCCCACAAGGTGGCGATGTTGCTTTAAGAAAAACAAACCTTTACCCGAAGACTTTAACCAGCTAACCCAGGCAGAGTGGATAGCCTGTAATCTCAGCACTCTAGGAGGGTGAGACAGGCAGATGGCAAGTTTGAGCCCACCCTGGGCAACTTAATGACTTAGTAAAACCCTGTCTCAAAGTTGTAAAAAATTTTAAAAGGGTTTGGGACACAGCTCACTGTGAAGGCCCTGGGTTCAATCCCCAGTGCTGAGAAGGGAAGAAAATGTAAAAAAAGAATTCACTTGTGCCTCAGGAAAATTGGGTACAATATGTCTGACTCATCACCTTCTCTTGTGTTTATTATTTGCTTGGTTGGTTGGTTTCTTTCTTTTTTTTCCTGTCTTTTTGACACAGGGTTTCACTATGCAGTTCACTTTGTAACCCAGGCTGGCCTTGAACTCGCAGCAATCCTCCTGCCCGACCTATTTATTTTCACAGTAGTGCTGTTAGCTTAAATGTGGAGGATTTATTCTCTCTAAAGATGTTATCTTTTTTTTGTCTTTCTGAGACAGGGTCTCACTATGCAGTTCAGGCTGGCCTTAAACTCACTTATGTAGCCCAGGCTGGCCTCGAATTTATAATGATCCTCCTGCCTCAACCTCCTGAAGGATGTTCTAGACTGTCATTGGAAATTCAGAGAACTGGAAATTAATGAGCTGGGTTAGCCAGGAAAGTCTGAGTGGAAGCAGTGAACCATCAAAGATACCTAGGAGTGAGACAACTTTAGTGAAAAGGGAAGAGATATTTTAGGTCAAAGAGCAACATTAACAGAGACACAGGTGGGTTGGAGCCAATAGTGGTACGTGTTGATTAGAAGGCTCATCCAATTAAAACAAATTTTGTCATCTGGGCATGGTGGTACACACCTGTAATCCCAGTACTCGGGAAGTTGAGGCAGGAGGATTGCTGAGAGTTTGAGGCCAGCCTGGTCTATATAGTTCAAAACCAGTCTGGACTACAGAGACCCCGTCTCAAAAAACAAAACAAAACAAAAAATTAAAAAAAACAAACACAAATTCTGTCTTGGGTCTGCTGGGACTATAACATGTAATTTAACTGAAGATAGTTGATAAAGAGTATTGAAGATGCTAGGATGAAGTTATTTTCCCCTTTCAGGATTTCTGTTAGTGATTCAAAAATGAATTGAGGCTTTAAAATCATATTTAATAATAACTTGCTGCTTTTACGAAGGTAAAAGTAAAAGAATGTTCTAGTTTTAAATTTTTAGATCAGGGTTTATATAAATTGTCAGTAAATTAGAATTCTTATGACTGCTTTCAGTTGGAGGGAGATGGAGAAAATGTATGAGATACGTAGCCCCATTGGTCAGACATGTGATATCAGACTTTGGGAGAGTGGCAGCCCTATCTGTGATACCATGATTTTGCTGTTCTCTTTTAGCATTTCTTTTTAGCATTTCTCCCTGCTCTGGTTTAAAACAAGTTTTTTACCTCTTCATGCTTTCCTGTGACCATAACAAAGTTAAATCAAACACTGGAGGTACTCCTATCTCAGGGAAAGCCAATTGTATATTATTCAACAAGAGAAAGAATAGTTTCAGTACACAGTATGGTTTAAGAAATTAACAAAATGAATTAGTTGGAAGGGATCACTCTAATACATATGGTATTTTTAGATAGACTTACAATTTATGTTGAAGCAGTGATTTTTCTCTAGTTTTCCAAATGAGTATAATCCTAGTTTCTCCAACTATGCTGTAAAGGAGAAAAAGTTTCAGGGTGACTTCAGTGGGACAAAGGTGTGTACTACATTCTTGAGTATCCTAATGCCAATTAACATATAAAAGTCTGAGAAGCCCTAGAGTTAAAAATGCATATTTTAAAATCTTAATTGTTTTCCAATTAACATTGTCGATTAGCAATTGTTCAATGATGATCCCCCCCCCAATAATACTAACTACAAAGAACTAAGAAGAAACCTTGTATACAAAAAGATACGCATGTGAGGCTGTTACTTTAACCCTATGCTGGTGGTTGGATCTTGTCTAATTATTTTTCTTTTATTAGTATGTGCTTGCGATACGTAATAATTACCTTCATCATGGAGAGTTGGTATGTGTATATAACACATCTCAGTTTCCCCTCCCTCCGTCTCTTGATGCCTTTCCCTTTTGGAAAAGATCTGTCTCCATATTTCCTATTATCTATCTTTTGTTTTGCTCTTTATGTATATTTTAAGTTTCTCATGTAAGAGAAAACATGCGATACTTAAGCTTGCATGGCTGATATATTTCACTTAACATTATAGTCTCAAAGTAAATCCAGTAATTTTTACAAATGACTGAAGTTTACCCTTTTTGATAGAGTACTACTTCATTGTGTGTAAATACCACAGTTTCTTTATCCTTTCGTTTTTGATGGACATAAGGGCTGCTTCCAAGATTTAGCTATTATGAACTGTGCTGCATGAGAGCTATGAGTTGTGTACATGTTCTGTACATGGTCTATATATCACTGTAATGTTATGTCTTTAACTCTTTTGGTAAGAGATCTAGAAGGGGAATAGTTGTGTTGAATAAAATTTGTATTTTTAGTTTTTGAGGAATCTCCATAGTGATATCCATAGTAATTGTACTAGTTTACATTCTTACCAACAAATGTAGAAAGGCTCCTTTTTCCCTACAGCCTTGCCAACTTTTGTTGTTGTTGGATTTCTTGATGATAGCCATTCTTTATGCAGTAAGGTGGAATCTTTGTTTTAATTTGCATTTGTCTAATGACTAGAGATGTTGAACATTTTTTTATGTACTTATTGGCCATTTGTACTTCTGCTGAGAAGTATGTAATCATTTTAGTTGCCCACTTTTTGACTGAGTCTTTTACTATGGGGGAGGGGTCTAGTTTTTTGGATTTCTTTATATATTCTGTATTTTAGTCCTGTTATCTGAGGAATAGCTGGCAAAATTTTTTGCTATTTTGTAGGTCGTCTTTTTGTTGTTTTTGAGACAAGGTCTTACCATTTAGTGCAGGCTGGCCTTGAACTTGCTTATGTAGCCTAGGCTGGCTTTGAACTCGTGGCCTTCCTCCTGCCTCAGCCTCCCATGTGCACCACTACGCCCGGCTGTAGGTTGTCTTTTTATGCTGTTAGTTGTTTCTGTTGCTGTCAGAAGCTTTTTAATTTGCTATGGTCCCATTTGTTGATTCTTGATGTTATTTCTTATGCAATTGGGGTTCTATTCAGAAAATTCTTCCCTTTTTTTGTTGTTAAGACAGAGTCTTATTATGTGTTGGTCCATGCTGGCCTCAAACTCACAGTGATCCTCCTGTCTTAGCCTTCTGAGTGCTGGGATTACAGGTGTGTGCCACCATGCCTGGCAAATGTTTCTGTTTTAACGTTTAGATCTTGGACCTATTTTGACTTTAGTTTGGCATATGTGAAAAATATGGTTCTATATTCAACCTGCATGTGGTTAGCCAGTTTTTCCCGGCACCATTTATTGAAGAGGCTATCTTTTTTTCTCCAGCATATGTTTTTGGCCTCTTTGTTAAAGATCATGTAGCTAAATGTATCTAACGTCGTTTCTGCATCTTGTATTTTTTTATACCAGGAATTGAACTCAGGACCTTGTGTTTACCAGACAGGTGCTGTGCTGCTGAGCTATATCCCCAGCCCCTCTATATCTTCTATGCTGTTCAATTGACACATGTCAGTTTTGGTGTTAGGACCATGCTGTTTTTATCATTTCAGCTTTGTAATATAACTTAAAATCTAGGATTGTTGTGCTTCCTGCTTTCTTCTTGTTACTCAGGATTGTTTTTCCTATTTTGGCTCTCTTCTGGTTTTGTTGAGTATTAGGATTATTTTCTCTAGTTCTGTGTGGAATGTTGTTGGTATTTTGATTGGTATTATATTAAATCTGTATATCAGTTTTGGAAGTATAGCCATTTTGACTGTATTGGTTCTGTTTACCCAGGAACAGGAGATATCTTTCCATTTTTTTGATGTCCTCTTCAAGTTCCTTTTTCAGAATTTTTTTTTTTTTTTTGGAACTGGGAATTGAATTCAGGACCTTACGCTTGCCAGGCAGGTGCTTGTGCTGCTGAGCTATATTCCTGGCCTCCTGTAGTTTTTGTTGTAGTGATCTTTAATTTCTTTAGTTAGATTAATTCCCTGTGTATTTAATTTTTCCTTGCTATTGTAAATGGTATTGTTTTCCTGATTTCTTTTTCTTTTTATTAGTGTACAAGAATGCTGTTGATTTTTTTTTGTTTTGATTTTGTATCCTAAATTTGGTTATTAGTTTTAGGAGTTTTTTGGTGGAATTTTGGGGGGGCTCTTCTGTGTCATCTATCATGAATTAATGAGTTGAATCAGTTAATTAGTTTGATTAATGTATTGGATTCTTGTCTGGTTTGGGGATCAGAATCATGCTACTTTCCAACAATAACTTCGGCAGTATTCATTCCCCTTCAGTTTCATTAAAGAGTTTGAGGAGTATTGGTGTTTGATCCTGCCTGAGGTTCTTTTAGAATTCAATTGTGAATCTGTCAGGTCCTGGGCTTTCCTTAGTTGGTAGTTTTTTTTTTTATTATTATTATTACTGCTTCAATTTCATTGCTTGTCATTGGGTTATTAAGTGTTCTTATATCTTCTTGGTACAGTTTTGATAATTCATATGAATCTGGGGATTTGTCCATTTCTTTTGAATTTTCCAATTTATTGGAGTGCAAGTTTTTGAAGTAGCTTCTGTTAATCTTCTGGATTTTGGTGGTGTCTGTTGTAATTTCACCTTTTTCACTTCTAATTGCATGGATTTTTTTTCTTTGTGAGACAGAGTCTCCATTTCAGGTTAGCCTTAAATTCACTATGTAACCTAGCTAGCCTCAAATTCACTGCAATCCTTCTTCATGCTCCCAAATGCTGGGATTATTGGTGTGCACCACCATGTTTAACAGATTTGTTTTTTTTTTTTAAATTAATTTGGACTTGCTGTTTTTCTGATGTGAGTATTCACTGCTATAAACATCCCTTTTATGATTGCTTTCTTTGTGTCTTGTAGATTCTAGCATCATTGTTTGATTCTAGGAACTGTATAATTTCTTCCTTGATTTTTTTTTTTCTATGACCCATTGATTATTCAATAATGTGTTAATATCCACAGGTTTGCATGATTTCTGTGGTTTCTTTGGCCATTGATTTCTAGTTTCATTGCACTGTGATCTGATAATATACATGGGCTAATTTCAGTTCTTTTTGCTAATTTCAGTTCTTTTACTTAAGCATGTTTTATGGGCTAGTATGTAGTCTGTTTGGAAGAAGTTTCATATGCTGCTGAGAAAAATGTATGGGTAGAGTACTCTGTAGATTTTTTTAGGTTCATTTTTTTCTAAGGTGTGGTTCTACTCTGAAATTGAAATTTTTTTTTTTTTTTTATCTAGTTAATTTATTTGAGGCATGTGTTATTGAGGTCCTCCACTATAATTGTGTTGATGGTTATCTGATTTTTTTTTTTTTTTTTTTTTTTGGTCTTTTGTGACAGGATCTCACTATGCAGTTCAGGCTGGCTTTGAGCTCACTTGGATCTCACTATGCAGTTCAGGCTGGTCTTGAACTTGCAACGATCCTCCTGCTCAGCCTCCCAAGGGCTGGGATTATAGACATGCACTACCACACCTGGCTCTTGATTTTTTTTTTTTTTTATGTCCAGTGACTTTTTTTTAATAAAGTTGAGTGTACTAGTGTTCAGTGGATATATAATTGTTACCTCTTCCTGTTGAGTTGTTCCCTTAATCAGTATGCCTCTTCTAATGAGTTTTGGCTTGAAGTCCACTTTATCTGAAAAATAGGGTAGATAATCCTGCTTGTTTTCAGGTTCCTCTTGCATGGAATATTGTTTCCATAATTTGATTTTTAGTCTGTGAGTTTCTTTTTGGATTAAATATGTACATTCTTGTATACAGCATACTGTTGGGTTTTGCTTTTTGATCCAGTCTGTCTTTATTGGGGAATTGAGACCATTTACTTTGAGAGTTATTACTGAAAGGTATTGTTTTTTTTCTATTTATTTTCCTGTTGCTGACATCTTTTTTCCCCCTCTCCTTGATTGCTCACTCTGCCTGGTATATTTTTTCCATTACACTTTTTGGCATTATTGACTTCACTGTCTCTCTGTAAGATATTCTTGAGAATGTGTTTGGAGTGCTGTTCGGTGGTTATGAGTTTCTCAAGGTGCTCTTTGTCAAGGGAAGACATTCATTATTTCTCGAATTTTTAATGATAGTTTTGCAGGATATGTCAGTGTGGGTTAGTTAGTTGGTTAGTTTATTTGTTTTTAGTGCTTGAAACACTTTACTCCAAGTGGTCTTAGCTTTTGGGCTTGTGTTGAAAAATTTGCTGTAATTCTAATTGGTTTACCTTGATAAATAGTTCATTGCTTTTTTCTAACAGCTTTTAAGATTTCATCCTTGTGTTGGATTTCTGAGATTTTTTTATCAGGATTTGTCATGGAGAAGTTCTTTTTTTTTGTTTTTGTTTTTTTTTTTTGGGTTTTTCTCCGGTACCAGGAACCGAACTCACGACCTTGCGCTTGCCAGGCAGACGCTTTGCCGCTGAGCTAAATCCCCAGCCCTGTCATGGAGAAGTTCTTTTCTGATCATAGCTATTTGGGATTCTAAATGCCTCACTTACTATATGTTAAGTTCTTTCCCTGTATTTGGGAAAGTTTTCTATTTTTGTAAACAGTTTTTTTATGCCATTTATGCCATCTTCTGCTTTTTTACTAATTCTGACTAATCTTATTTTAGTCTTTTTGTGTCATCTGCAGTGGCAGTTATTGGATTCATTTTTCATGTTCTCTTGTTTTTAAAGTGTCTTTGAGTATATGGTCACCTGCATTAGTTCTGTGTTCTAGTTCTGACACTGTCCCCTCACACTGGTCACTTCTGTTGCCCATACTTTCAATAGAATTTTTAATCTCCTGGATTTCTGTTTGGTATGTTTTCATGGATTCCAAGTATTTGCTAAACTAGTCAGTTATATTTTGTCTCATTTTATTTAGCTCAGCTAGCTATTTATTAGTATCTTCTGTTAGCTCATTGATCTTGTTTATTAAGCTCATTGTTTGTTTAGTTATATCTTCTGTGAACTCACCAAGCACCTTATTGATCTTTTCGTCTCCTCTTGTTTTGTATTCAGTGGTTTGGCTTTTGATTTCCTCTCCATTGATGCCATATGGATCAGCTTTGGGGAAGTTGGGAGATTTTTAGAGGCATTTTGTTGGCTTGTCTTCTTATATTTCTGTTGTTTATTTTTGTGAGATTTGAGGAAGCTCCATTATGTTGGAAATACTTTGTTGTAAGTGTGGAGATCTCTCTAGTGTCTACTTTTCAGTGATGTCCTGAAGGTGTGGCTAACTATAGACCTTTGCCTCTGTCCAAAGATCCAACCATGTACATTAATTTAGGAGGGGAGGCTGTAGTGTAATTGTCCCAGCACCTACTTCTCCAGAAATGAACCACAATATTGTTGATGACACAGAGAGAAACCTGAGACTGACATACAGTAAAAACTAATTAATAGCAGTAACTATGCCAACTAGCCATAGCAACAAAATCATCAACAATAATAGAGTCAAAGACAAACTGGATCAAGGCATGGCAGCACACACCTGTAATCCCAGCACGCAGGAGACTAAGGTAGGAGGATAGCTTGTGCAACAAAGTGAGTTCAAGGCCAGCCTGAACTGCTTAGTGAAACCTATTTCAAAGAGACCAAAAAAAAAAAAAAAGAAAAGACAAACTGGATATCGATGCACCATAAGAATCAATAAAAGCTACCACTGTAGTAACACGCTTAACCATAGAAAGGAAACCTATGATTATAATATAGACACAAAGACAAAACAAATAATGATGTACAGTGAATATCTATTAAATGCAACAACTATATCTCCATTAACAATAGCAAAGAATTCAACAATAATAATACACAGGTAACTGTCTAAAAATTAATAAAGCTTAATGGTTATACTAGTAAAGATGGGGGTAGGGAATAGGAAAATGAAAGAAGTAAAATTTATGAAATAAAGTGAAGGGAAAAAAGTGAGATTGAGATCCTATTAAAGGGGTAGAGCTGGGCATGGTGACACAACACCTATAATCTCAGTGCTTGGGACCAACGATAAACATCAGCTTGGATAGTTGGCATAGCCTGGAGTGTACAGATAGAGGGGCCTCTGGAGAAAGGGGGAGCACCTAACCAACCCATTCTATAAAACTAGGTGGAAAAGCTGTGACATGGAGTGCACAGAGGGAAGTGCCAGAGTGGCAGTGTCCTTAGGGTGGACACCACTGACCAACCGGGCCCAGCAGGAAAGGCGAAGCTGGATTCAGAATTCACACACCAAAATGTGAGGCTGAGCCAGTTATGGTGGCGCACGCCGGTAATCCCAGCACTCGGGAGGCTGAGGCAGGAGGATCCTTGTGAGTCCAGGCTGATGTTTATCCTTGGTAGATGGGAAAACAAACAGACTCTGAGTTCTGTGCTGGATCTAGAGAGTGGGACAAGGGGTTCAAGTAGACCACTGGACTTACTGCCAACACTTTCAGACCAGACACCCCTGAAAGCCATATAGGACTGGCGTGGCTTCTCACCACAGAAGGTAGGGTCCCCATGTCCTTCCTGGCCTGTGTTTAAACTTCTCAGGGGGTCTGTGTCCAGCCCGCATCCTCTCTGTGACTGTCTCTTGTGGCTATCTCCCACACAGTCACTTTGACAGGGTGACAGCAGAAACCCTGAAGTGTAGTTGTTCTGTAGCTCAGTCTTCAACAATTAACCCCTTCCCAGAATGGCTCCTGATTGAAGCCTCTCAAATATGATGGGCACTGTACTGGATTTCTTCTTCAGCTCTAGCTTGCCTTGAGGAAGGAGTCACTTTTGGAGTAAAACTCCACTGTTTTTGTAGTTTACAGTAGCCATGGGCTTTTCTTGGGACTAATGCCAACTGGTCCTTTTTTTTCCGGCTCCCTGGAGCTTCTGACCCACTCTAGCCCTGCCTTGTGTCAGCAGACACAGGTTCTCCTCCTGGGAGCCAGGGTGGTTTCTAGACTGCTTTGTTGTTTTCTCTGCATTGTGTTACATTTCTCCAGCTTCTCTGTAGTTTGTAGTTTTCTGTCAGCTCTGTCCTGATTCCTGGAGATCTTTTTTTCTCTTCACCAAGTTTTTTTCCAAGTATTTCTATTCTATTATCTCTGAGAAGCTGTATTTTGCTGCTAGTCTCTTTATTTGGCTGGTTATTATCTTTACTTATTTTGAAAACTCAGTTGTTTCACTATTTGTATTCATTCCTTAGAGCAAAATGGGAGGGAATTTTACCTGTAAAGTATATATATATTTCAGTAAATCAGAGATAGCTTGGATCAGAAATGGCTTGGTGGCTAGGAATGGTGGTACACACCTGTAATCCCCCAGTACACAGGAGGTTGAGGCAAGAGGATTGCCACAAATTCAAGGCCAGCCTGAACTGCATTGCAAGACCCTGTCTCAAAAACAAACAAACAAACAAACAAAAACCAAGGCTTTGTTTCAACAAACAGAACTCATTTAAATTTAGTTCTAGGAAAGGAGATTTGACATACGGATAAGAATCGAAATCAAGGAAAAATTGAACAAGAGGAGGCATAAGGGCTTGAAACTGTTGTATATATGCGTAGATTTTCTTCTGCATATATGCATAGATGTATTCTGTCATTAACCTCAGTGAAAACTGTTCAAGTGTGTTCTAGTGTGCCACTTAGAGGCCAGTTGGTTGTGGCTAGATGGGATCCCATGTAAAGTTCTGTTCAAGTGAAGAATTTGTAGAGACAGTAAGGCAATGAAGGTCATCTTCAGTAAAACTGCCATCTAAAGGAAATGTTTTGAATCACAACCTTGTTTGTCACATTGTGGAAGATAAATAATAGTAAGTTGTTGAACTGTACTGTTTCTACCAACTGAACAGTATCCCAACTCATGCGATGCTTTCAGTTAACATGGAGTTTGATTTTTTTTTTTGTTTTGGTTTTTCTCCGGTACCAGGAACCGAACTCACGACCTTGCACTTGCCAGGCAGGCGCTTTGCCGCTGAGCTAAATCCCCAGCCCCTAACATGGAGTTTGAAATATTAGCTGTGGTGTTAGAACTGAGTTTGAGTCCTAGTTTGATCACCTCTATCTGTGACTCTGAGGGCATCTTTTCACATTTATACTTGGCATACAGTAAGCCCTTGATAAATATCTGCTGAGTGAGGGAGTTAACTTTTACATCCTTGTGTTCTTAGGAAATTAATATTCCCTCAGCAGTACTTTGCTATTCATGTTAGAAAATGTGGAAGTGATAAAAATGATTTGGCAAATGTAAACGTTTGGCTCAAGGCCTAGTACATTAGATTAGGAATGCCAACAGTAAACTAAAATTTTTATTTTTAAGTGTGTAGTGAGCTTTTTATGTTACTTTTTGTAGAATTCCATTTGGTACCCTGTAAAGAAAAAAGGCAGGGTTTAAATATGGGACTAATCATGCCAACTGAGGGTCTTTAGAGAAACTTCATTGGAAAGACTATGTAGCAGTTCCTCCTGTGAACTGTAGGAGCCCTCATAAAGAAGGGTCATATTCCTCTTCTGGAGACACGTCCTTCAGGAATCTTGAGAGACACTGCTTCGAGATAAGGCCTCATGGAGCCAGAAGCCTTAAAAAAATATGTCCTTATAACACAACCACAGGATGGCAGCCAGCAGGTCACAGTACTACATGGCGTCATGCAAAAAGAAAAATCCCAGAACAGCTAAAAGGATGGCTAACTACAAATGTAATGCTTGTCATGTGGTTCCAATCAAAAGGCTGAAAGAACATGAGGCTAACTGTGTCTATGGAACTACCATAGATGATGAGCCAGTTAATCTTCCAAGTTTATTTCTCTAAGTTTGGAATTAAATGAAAAACTTTCTAGTGCTGCCAGTCAGATACTTGACCCGATTGTCTGGAATATAGATAACATGCATTACTCTTCTCCATTCTTTCTTAAGACTTTTACTTCAAAAATCCTGGTTTGTGAAAGTGACTCAAGAGACCTAAAAAAGAGGCTGTGGCTGATAATCATCATAACAACAATAAAAGGTAGAAAAAAGGTCAGAAAAACTGAGGGAGAACTGTGAATTAAAGAGCCAGCAGATTGCCCGGGAGTGGTGGCACATGCCTGTAATCCCAGCACTCAGGAGGCTGAGGCAGGAGGATCGCTGCAAGTTTGAGGCCAGCTTGGGCTACAAAGTTGAGTTCAAGGCCAATCTGAACTGCATAGTGAAACCCTGTCTCAAAAAGAAGAATATAAAAGAGCCAACAGACCAAAGATTTATTTTTTAGTCTTTAAGCTGTAGGGTCAGGGAATGTAATTCAATTGCAGAGTGCTTGCCTTGCATGCACAAGGTCCTGGGTTCAATCCCCAGCACAGTAAAAGAAGTCTTAACTGTGAAATTATAGGTAATAACTCTTACATTGGCATCTTAACCTGTTTTTATTTATTTAAATAAAGATTATTTTTCCTATCACAAAAAAAAAATGTTTGAGGCATTTTGCATGGGTAAAGTAATACTCCCCTTCTTTTTGTTTCTGGTACTTGAGATTGAACTGAGGATCTTTGCACTGAGCTATATGCACCTGTTAATCTGGAAGGGGTTGAGACGAATGTTGCTGTGTAGTTCAGGCTGGCCTTGAACTCACTATGTAGGCCAGGCTGCTCTCAAACTCATAGCAGTCCTCCTGCCTCAGCCTCCCAAGTGCTGGGATTTCAGGCATTACCACACCTGGCCAGTACTTGTGTATGTCTGGATGGATTGGATTGTGTTTTTTTGTTTTTTTTTTTTTTTTTTTTGATTCAGGGTATCACTATGTAGTTTAGGCTGGCCTTGAACTCACTACGTAGCCCAGACTGACCTTGAACTTGCAGTGACCCTCCTGCCTCAGTCTCCCAAGTGCTGGGATTACAGGTGTGCACCATGACACCCAGCCTCTGGCCAGTTTTTTGAGACATGGCCTCCATAAGTTGATAAAGTGCCTAAGCTGGGTTTGAACTTGCAACCCTGTCTTGTCCTCCCAGAGAGCTTGGACCTTTAGTATTATATATGTAAGTAGTCATTCTCTAAGGCAGTGATGGTAAACCTTTTAGAGCTTTCAGTGATACAAATAGCCCACTGTAGCACATATGCCATAGGTTTGCCACCACTGCTGTAGGGGATGCTGGATGTATATACTTTGGCATGGTGGCGAGATAGACATTTACAGATCTTTGTATTTTTGTATTTTGAGAGAGAGAGAGAGAGAGAGAGAGAGAGAGAGTGTGTGTGTGTGTGTGTATGCATATATTTTTAAATGACATCTTTTTTACGGATTTTATTTTCTTCCCATTAAGGGTAAGATGGCAGGGTAGAGTTGGGGAACTTAGTAACTGTTCAAACTTTTCATTAGACCCAAACAAACCAATTAGAGGAAGAGGAGAAGTGGTCAGTAAAGAGAAAGCAGTGATTGAGCAAAGTTTTGCTTTTTTGTTGTTGTTTGTTTGTTTGATGGTACTGGGGATTGGACCCAGGGCTTTCACAATGGGCTACAAGTCCTTTTTTATTTTGATACAGGGTCTTCCTAAATCACTAAGTTGCCTGGGCTATACACAAACTTTCATTCTCTTGGCTTAGCCTTCCAGAATACTGGGGTTACAGGTGTGCACCGTCATGCCAAGCTGAAAATATTTTTAAAATGTCCTGATCTACTATATAGAGACTTATATTTGTAACTGCTATTTAGAGTGGATGTAGCCATCTGTGTTCATTCAACAAATATTTATTGATAACTGCATGCCAGGTTCTGTTGAACCATAAGAGCAAGCTGTAGCTTACTCTTGAGAAACTTTCAGTTGAATAGTCAAAGAGAGTGGATAAAAGTAGCAAAATAGCTGCAGGTGTGGCAGTGCATGCCTATAATCCCAGCACTTGAAGGCTGTGGCAGGGAAGGCTGAAGCAGGAGGATCACTGGGAATTTGAGGCCAGCCCAGGTTACATAGTGAGTTCAAGGGCAGTTTTGCAATACAAAGCAAGACCCTGTCTCCAAAAACAAACAGACAACCCAAGTAGCAAAATGGTGAAAAAGAAGTGATTTGAGAGGTGCCTCACTTCCCCCCTCTTCTATTACTGGGGATTGAATGAGGGCCTATGGAATTCTAGGCAAGTGCCATACTGAGCTATAGTCCTTTATATTTTATATTTCATTTTGAGATGGAGACTTGCTAAGTTGCCCAGCCTGGCCTTAATCTTGTGCAGTCTTCATACTGAAGTCTTCAAGTAGCTGGGATTTAGGCTTGGGCACTGTGCCTGGCTGAGAGGTTTTTAAAATAAACTTTGGTAAATTCTATGTAACAGGACAGAATTTAACATACATAATTTATTCTTGTCTTTTGCCTCCTCAAGATAACTTTCTAACCATTTTGGAAAGCCACTTAGCTGTGCCTAAGAATTCCTTTTATTTAAAAATAAAATACGAGTGCTGGGGATATAGCTCAGCAGCCTAAGCACCTGCCTGGCAAGTGCAAGGTCCTGAGTTTGATTCCCGGTACCAAAAAAAAAAAAAAAAATGGCCAGGTGTAGTAGTACAATCAGGAGGCTAAGGCAGGGGGAAAAAAAAAAGACCCCATCTCAAAAAACAAAAATAAATAAAAATGAAATATGTAAAAAACACAGCCAAATAATTATTTAATAAAAACTGATGTCAATATTGAATTGAGAAGAGCAATCACAAATAAGCAGAGGGAATTTGATCCTCAATTGTTGATTGGACAGGAACAGAGGAGTTTAATTTTTTCCCTCCTCAAAGCAATCTCCCTTAGTTTAATCTGCTTTCTTTAATTTTGAAGGAGATGGACGAACACATGCGGAGCATGTTGCATCACAGGGAACTTGAGAACCTGAAGGGCAGGTATGGGAACAGCTGTCTTCCATAAATTTGTGAATGGGGGTGCAAGCCGATTGTCCTTGTCAGTTTATTTTGTAGTAACCCAGTGTAATGAATGTTGTCTTATGGCATAGAACAGTCGTTTAGAATTAATAACAAGTACAGCAAATTTAATTTCTCTTATTCATTGAAAAGAAAGGTTTGTGCTAATATTGTTTGGACAATTAAATGCCGATATCTTGTACTCTGAGTAACTAATTTAAAGATAACAGTACACAATGTATTAACCATTGTTACCCTCCTATTATCTTGTTTGGAAATTTTATATTTTTTTTCTTTAAAAAAGAAGTGGTATATCCTAATACCTTTGTGCATCTCACATGTGTAGAATTCACAGCAGGTCTGGAAAGTAGCTTATAGTAAAGTTATAATAAAGTTGAGTTGAGATGGTGTAGCTTTCTCATTAGAAGGCTGTCTCATTCCTGCTCAATAACTTTACAACTAGGATCTCTCATATTTTCGCTTTACAAGTATTATAAATTACTGGATACCAGAAACCTGCATGTTGCTGAAATAATCTGAGAAGTCCAGACTGTTATACACTGACTCTCATAAACAAAATCCAATTACAGACCTTAAGTGTACTTGAGGATGTTCTTTTTTAATTAAAAGATTGAAATGTTTAAGGGAAGAAAATCTAATAAGCAACTTTAAAAAGCAAATGTAGCCTATTTGTATTTCCATGTCTGTCATTAGCTCCTTTTTTTGATGTTTCTGACTTCTGTGAATTTGAAGTTTAGAGACTGAATAAACAAAGAGACATTGGGAAACTAAGAAATATGAATTATATTTTATTCCATGAATAATAGTTAAAAGTTTTGATCAGGATGTCATCCTAGGTCTTTGGCATTTTTGTTTATTTTGAAACAGGGTCTCACTATGTAGTTCAGGCTGTCCTTGAACTCTCTATGTAGCCCAGGATGGCCTTAACTCACGGTAAAATATTCCTCCAGAATGCGAGGATTGTAGTTGTGTGCCACCACACCCAGCCTGACATTGTTTTTTTTTTTTTTTCTGGCACTGTATTAACATTACTTTAAGCCATATAGGTTTTTTTGTTTTTGTTTTTGTTTTTTTTGGTTTTTGTGGGCAAATTTATATGTTATTAAATTTTCAGCATTTCTTTAGCATATTAATGGACTTTTTCTGTGCCCCGTCCCCAGTTCCATACTGGGTGAAAGTTAGGTTTAGCAACAGTATACAGAAGATTTCTGTCAGATTTAGTGTAGGGGAAACCGATATCATATTACTCAAGTATATGTGATCTCTAACTCATTAGCACTGGAAACCTATGAAATGTAATTATTGATTCTATGTGGATCATTTTAACTATTTAAAAACTCCATTTCCAAAAGACTTCCGGAGTTTACCTTCTGGACTATTTACCTGCCACCTCCCCTGTATGTACTATATTTTAAAATCTACAAAACAAATGAGGTCAAGAATTTCGGTCAGTAGGAGAGAAGCTGATTGCATTCCAATGCTAGTGTCTTATTTAATTCAGAAATCAGCCATGTAAAATTTTAAAAAACAAATTTTGATTAGGTAAGATTCATATTCATAATGAGTTCAGAATCATAAAAAGTAAAAGAAAGTAGACGTCTCCGTGTCCTAACCCTTTTAAATCCCACTTCTGTCTTAGAGAAGAGTCAACAGTTTAGAGTACATACTACCCAGACTTCTTCCTATGTATTTACTCTTTTTTTTTTTGGTACTGGGAATCGAACTCATGACCTCAGGCTTACCAGGCAAGCACTTATGCCACTGAGCTATATCCCCGGCCCTATGTATTTACTCTTGTACATAAAAGAACATTAAAAGTATTTGCGCTGCTAATATAATTGTCAGCTTTTGTACCCTAATTCATTGTGTTTAGAGGAGAGTATTTTATGTATTTATTTATTTTTGTCTTTTTGAGACAAGGTCTCACTATGCAGTTCAGGCTGGCCTTGAGCTTACTTTGTAGCCCAGGCTGGCCTTGAACTTACAGTGATCCTCCTGCCTCAGCCTTCTGAGTGCAGGGATTACAAGCGTGCACCATCAAACCTGGTGAGGAGAGCATTTTAGTATTAATTCTTTCATATGTTAGATGCAGTGCTAACAAGTTTTATATGGTTTTCTGGCCTATAAAAAATTTTAAGGGAAGCTAGGCATGCTCACACCTGTAATACCAGCACTCTAGGAAGCTGAGGCAGGAGGATTGCGAGTTTGTGCCTAGCCTGGGCAACTTAATGACTTAGCAAGACTCTGTCTCAACATTAAAAATAAAGCAAAGGATGGGATGTGAAGGCCCTAGGTTCAATCGTCAGTATCACTAAGTACTATAAAAATGGAGAGGGGAGATAGCATATATAGCAAGAAAAAAATCTGACAAAACTGTATCTAAAAAATACACACATATAATTATGTACTGGTTTTGAACATTTATTGTTAGGACAGACAATCATCACTAGTTCATACCATAGGGACAAAGAACCATCCAATCATTCCTTTTTCCTATTCGTCTCAGTTTGTGATTATTTCCTCTGGATTTCATGTTTAATTATGGGCTTTCTGATGTTAAGACTTTCTGTTTATAGTTGTATCTATAAGTTCTGGTAGTGATTTGATGAGGAATTGTAAAGTACCTATTTTTTAAGCTTTGAATGCAAACTTGAATGTAAAGGAAGTAACTGGTCCTCTTTGGTTCATGATCATGAACATCTGTAACACTTCTTTATTTTTTCCTGACACATTTGTTCAGATGTGTGGTCTCTAAGTAGTTTCTCCAGATAGATACTGTTAAAAAGACTCAAACCTTTATTTATCATGCAGCTGTTGCAGTGTAGTTAGAGCAAGCTTAATAAAGAAAAGCTTACGCAGAGAATATCCAAGACTGCCTTTCACACATGAGGAGAAAATGTGTGGTAACAGGATGAAGCTAATTTGGGCCATTCAGGCACCCTGAGGAAAAGTGTTACCTTACTTGGTAAAAAGCGAAAACAGCACATTTTTCTTTAATCATTGTATGCACTTAAACAGGATATTTAAACTGGTTATTAATAAAAGATTTGATAAGTGGCATCAATAAATATTTAGTTTGCTATTAACCTTTTAAAACATATAGCTTCCCAGATACATGTTGAAGCATGAATGCCTATTGTGTATAAAAGAGAGGTTATATGGTTGAAATTGAAATCTGCCTACTTTGTGCTATGTTCCTTAATATTTTAAAGGGTCACACTGACATTCTAGGTGTCTTTTTTTTTTTTTTTTTGGTGGTACTTAGGATTGAATCCAGATTCTCATGCATGCTAGTCAAGTTCTATACCACTGAGCTGTAGTCCTACCTCTGTTCCATTTTTATTTATTTATTTTTGATTTTTTCAAAATAGGCCCTTTCTGTGCAGTTCAAGCTGGACTTAAACTCGCTACAGTATGTAGCCCATGCTGGCCTTGAACTCGCAGTGACCCTACCGCCTCAGCTTTTTGATTGCTGGGATTATAGGCATGAGTCACTATGCTCAGCAGTCTGTTAGAGAGAGAGAAAGAGAGAGAGGGAGATATCGGGGTGATTTGAACATGAGAAAATTTGTTCTTTTTTCTTTCTTTCTTTTTGAGGCAAGGTCTCATTGTGTAGTTCAGGTTGGCCTTGAACCCACTTTGCAGCCAAGGCTGGCCTGGAACTTGGAGCAGTCCTCCTGCCACAGCCTTCTGAATGCTAGGATTATAGACATATACTATGCATTTTAGAAATAAGGGTAAAATCAGGAATTTTTATTTAAGAATTTTTTAGGGATTATACTAAAGTTCCTAGTAGAATGGTGTTACTACTACTACTGTAATATAGAGGTTTAGCATTATATAAGTTCTTAGGTAGAAGACATGATTTTAGGGAGTGTGGGTTTTTTTGTTTTTTTTGGTGTTTTTGAGACAGGGTCTTCCTATGCAGTTCAGGCTGGCCTTGAGCTCACTTTGTAGCCCAGGCTGGTCTCTAACTTGCAACAATCCTCCTGCCTCAGCCTTCCAAGTGCTGGGATTACAGGCACGCGTCACTATGCCTGGCTGATTTTAGGGAGTTTAAAGACAAAAACATTTCATCACTGGAAAATTAAGTTGATTTGAAATCCTGTTGTAGTGTAAATTAGGTATGCTGCCCATTTTTAACTGTCCGTGTTGCTGTGAGAAGCAGCTTATTTTCTATTGCAAGTTAATGTTCACTTAGGATAAACTACCATCAATTTACTTGCTACTCCTGGAAAGCTGGGAAAAGTTGAAGGTTATTCTTTAAGTAGATATGTGTAGTAAGTACAGTTGAAAACTCTCAGTGAAAATAATGTATTGAAGTACCTGTGGGATTAAAAGGAATTAAGATCTTGATATTCAGAGTAATCAGGTATTGATTTTTTTTAGGGAAACTGGTCACAACTCATTAAAATGAATCTTTAAAATACCAACATTTGAGTTTGAGTTACAAAGTCCAAAAAGTGAAAATTTGTAAACTTTCTCCCATGTTTCTCTTCTCTGTGATGCTTACAAAGTAGGAAACAGTATTGTGTTTGTGTGCGATTTTTTTTGTTTGTTTTTTGTGGTGCTGAGGATCAAACATAGGGTCTTATGCTAGGCAAGTACCTTACTATTGGGCCGCACCCCTTAAGTATTGTTCTAATATAGCTGGCCATGGTGGTGCATGCCTGTAATCCCAGCACTCAGGAGGCCAAGGCAAAAGTTGTGAGTTGGAGGACAGTCTGGGCTACATAGTGAGTTCAAGGCCAGCCTGAACTAGGTAGTGAGATCTTGTCTTAAAAAAAAAAAAGTATTGTAAACTTCCAGAAAATTGTTCCAATATTTATACTTTGCCATCCTGGATGATCGTGGTGCCTCACATATAGCAGTTGCTTAATGAGGTGGTTTTTGATTTTAAATGAACATTAAGTGATCTATAATAGAAATTATCTTCTAGTAAATGAAATGCTCAGTTTCAAATCTCTTCTGGTGTAATCAATATAAGTTCTGCCCATGTTCTGGTAGGTGTATGTGAGAAGGCGTAAGAGGCACTCATGAATGTATGTTTCTGTCTGGCCAAAGACAGCATGTATTTTTATGTTGTTTTTTTTAATAGATTGATATAGGAAGTACAAAAATATAACTAGTATAAACTCAAGACATATGATATGGGATCAAGCCAGTTTGGATTTTTGAATGGATACTACCGCTCTGTAGCCATGGCATTCAGATGTTTCTCATCATGACTGTATAGACAGCTGACCCATCAAGGGATTTCATACCAGAGAGTGGCAAAATAGTTGTTCTCTTACAGGCCTGGAGTAGATTTTAAGACTTTGGCTTAAGACTGGTCAAGTATGAATTTCACCATTAAGTGTGTCAAGCAAACGAAAAAATATTATTCTGTCCAGTTTAAATGAAAACCTAGTTTTGCTTCTCTCTGAACTATAGCATTTTCTGAAACTTGAGAAAAAACATTTGCCTAACACAGCTGTTAACGTCCCACATCTGAAATGCTTTCCATTCCCTTTAAAATAAGCCCTTCTGAAGCAGAGTGTAGGTCACATGTATCATCCAGATCAAAAAAAGCTGCTGAGGACGACTGCTATCAGAATCTGCACATTCCAGGCAGAGTGCCAGCTGTTCAGATTTAGCCACTTGTTGGGATTGGCTGTGCCACCTACTCATTTCTCCACCCCTTAACTTTGACTGGAAGAACTCTCCAGAGCAGGAGGTTAAATCCAAGCACTGTCACCAGGCTCTCTGAGTGCAGCTGGCACCATGGGTGTGCTCCAGAGCAAGTTGTGTTTGCTCTGAGCCCCCTGCCCTGCCTCCCCTTTCACCACGTTTCCTCTGGCAAGATCTTAAGTACAGCAATTCAAGAAGATCTCTCCTCCTAAAGCACGTTAATCTGAAGTGTATTGCCTCTTGATTGCTGGAAAAGAATGTAAAATTGATTTCAAAAGTAACTTATGAACAAAACTATTAAAAGTGATGAAAGGAGCATTACAATTGATGAGCACTAATTCTCCACTGTGCCAAATTGTGCAGTGTCTTTAAGAGGAAACGTAACACATCTCGTGAGTGTGCCATGCCAGTAGGGAGAATTGAATGTCCCTCATCTCCCTCTCTCCCTAGGGACAGTAGTCATGATTGCCGAGTATGCAGAGTCACAATAGTGGGTCTCTCTGCATATGCAAAGCACATTTCTGGCCAGTTGCACAAAGATAATGTTGATGCCCAGGAAAGAGAAGAAGATGGAAAGGGAGAAGAAGAGGAAGAAGAATATTTTGACAAGGAACTTGTTCAGTTAATAAAACAAAGGAAAGAACAAAGTCGGTAAGTAATGATTTTTTTTAATCATGTCCGTAACAACATAGTCAAGAATACATTTTTGTACTTTTCAGTCTATAGCATTTACCTTTAGTTAAAAGTTTAGCCTGAGGTTGTAGTCTTCTGAATAAAAGAAAATGAAATGCTTTCTTTAATTAATGTATTATTTACCCTAAAAAAAAGCCCACAAACTCCGATTGTCCTGACATAAGCTAGCACTAGCTACACACCTGAAGTTTTTGCTGTTTTGGTAACTATGTTTATGCCCTTCTTATTGGTATTCAAATTTTATAGTGGAAAGCTATTGAGAGTATAAATACTGAATAAATTACAATATTTACCTGCTGTGAATTAACATGGTGCCTCTGGCAAATTCGATTTTTCTCTGTCTTTGAATCCCAGTGACTAACAGTGCTTAGTTTATAACAAGTGCCTTTGTAAATATTTATTTAATAAATTTATTTTAAATTTGATAGTGCCAAGGTCATTTGAGCAGTACCCTTTGGTGGTTTGTACTGAGTAATTTTTTACCTACATTTATGTATGCAAGTATTAGACATTATGTCTTTGTTTTTGTATCCTAAAAAGCTTTAATTAATAAGGCAGAAATTTTCAGGTATGAGTGAAAGGGAGAAAACCATATATTAGAGGTTTTTTGAACAAGTTTTGAAGGAGACCTTTTAGTTTTAAAATGTCATTAGTGACATGGTTCTTGAATTCTTCAGTTGCTTAGTCCTTCAAATGACATTTGCTTTACTTTTAGTAAAGTCAGAATTGACTCTTCTGTTTTAGGAAGTAGGACCCTCTGGAGACTAACTTCGGTTCTATTCTTACACATCTGTGCATTGTTAGTTTAAATGTATAAATGATTAAACATTAAGTCAGGGAGTAAGAAGCATCTTAGCAGAGTAGACCTTGATATCACACTGTTACTGTTCTTTGAGTCTTTTTTATGCTTCTGCGATGACCTATTTGTAAAATCTCATTTCTTCATGTTTTTTTTTTTTTTTTTTACTTCTTTCCCTCATGAGTTTTTTAAGTTTTTTTCTTCTGTAGTACTGGGGATTGAACCTAGGACCTGTGTGTGCTAGATAAGCACGGTGCTACTGAGCTACATCCCATCCTTTTTTTTTTTTTTTTTTTTTTTTT
>NW_004955416.1:9144916-9151605 GCF_000276665.1 Chinchilla lanigera | reverse complement strand
GAACTTACAGCAATCCTCCTGCCTCAGCCTCCCAAGTGCTGGGATTACAGGCGTGTGCCACCATGGCCGGCACTATCCCATCCGTTTTTAAAAAGTTTGCAACAGTGTCTTGCTGTGTTGCTCAGGATATCCTCAAACTTTTGATCCTCTTGCTTCCAAGTAATTGGAATAGCTGTCCAAGTAATTGGGGTTACAAGTGTGCATCACTGTACCTGGCTCACTCATGAGACTTTAACTTAGATTGTTCTTCCTAGACTGTGGGTTTAGCTGAGTGCTATTATCCCCTCAGTCTATCCAGTTTCTAATGACCTAGGAATTCTGCTTTGTGATTTATTACTCAATTCTTCTCCCACTTCTGATCACATTCCCTTCACTCAGTATGGCTGAGTTTGTCATTCCCTTGGGTGTTAAAAATTTCCTACTGCTTAGAAATGAAAGGAAAAAGCAGTTTGGTTAATGATGACAACCACCTCCCCAAAAAACCATGTTTGTTTGTATAGTAGCACTTTTTCCTTGAGGACTTCAGGTCTCCTGTTCAGACATAGTTGTAATTCATAATGTAAGTAAGATACTTGAAGTTTTCAAGATATATTAACTTTTAAGTCTATATTGTGAAAAAGTAAGGAATCCAAATTTGTGCCCAGAAGTTATTTCATAGGTATTACAAGCTTTTCAAGCCAATTAAAGTAAATACTGAGTTTAAGATTTAGGTCAAGTTTAGAGAAACCTAACTGGGGAAACTTTTGTTTTGGGACTTTCATTTTATAAAGGCCTCATCGCTAGGAGTATAAACTCGATTCAGACTGAGAAGGTTCACGTTCCTCCTCTACCACTTGCTGTCTTACTCTAAATAGGTTACTTGATCTCTCTAATCTTTAGTTTCCTTGTGTAAAAATATTAAAAGCAATATTATTTGCCTCAGAATTGTGAAAATTAAGTGAAGTAACCTATATAAAGTACTAGCTTGCATTAAATGCCTGACAGTAAGTAGATATTCTGTAACTTTTCAGTAGTATCATTCAAAGTTTTGAGCACCTGCCACATGCTGAGCACTGTTTTGGGCAAACCGTACATAGTTTGTAAAGGAAAATGGTTTTATACATGTTGCTGTGATGTTTCCTTAAATTTAATTCACGCTTCTGTGAACTCTATTTAACATGAATAGTTCAAGCAGCTGAAGCTTCTTTATAAAAACTTCTAGCTCATAGAGCTCCGTATAACACTTATTATGGGTACTGCTTATTTGGTATGTGCTATTTTACTCCTGTTTGTGACCTTACTTATTTCCTCAGCTAGATTCTAAGTCCATCATGGACAGGAACTGTGCACAAAAGTTTTCTTATGCCACTAACAGTTGTTGAATGAGTGCTTGATAAAGTGTTTATTAAAGTTTGCTATTCAAAATGATTGAGAAACTACATGTTCAAAAAACTTTCAGCTGGGGGCTGGGGATTTAACTCAGCGGCACAGCACCTGCCTGGCAAGCACAAGGTCGTGAGTTTGATTCCCGGTACCAGAAAAAAACCAAACCACCCCCCCCCGAAAAAAAAAAACTTTCAGCTGAAGAAATTATATATTAAAGGCAGCTGAAGGAGCATAAAATTGTGTTAATAGTAACTAACAACTATGAAATATACTTTTCTTACTTTAACAAGTTGCATAATGTCAAAATAATAGGGAAAAAATTCCAGAATATGAACCAAGAAATACAGAAACATCCTCAGAAAGATGGTGCAAATGTGTCAGATTTTTAATATTCTTAGGGTAATAAGGAAAATAATATATTGTTTAATTTTAAGTTAATTGAGGAATATAAATTTAATCATTATCTTTAAAGATATGAAAGCAACCACTATTATAAGTAAAAATGGATTCTGTTGCATAATATGTCATAAGGGAGAAGGACAGAGGGGAAGTTTGGTGAGTTGTGTCTTTCCAGGAAGCATAAGAATTCTTTTAAACCCATAATGAAAACTATTTTTCTTTCAGCCAAGACAAGCCTGCCAGTAGCAGCCAAGAAATAAACTCAGATGGCAGACAGCCACAGTGGAGACGAGAAGATCGAATCCCTTACCAAGACAGAGAGAATTACAGTCAGCCAGCAAGGCATCATCGTGGACCTCCACAGTGGGATTGGAAATGGGAAAAAGATGGCTTTAACAGTTCTAGGAAAAATAGCTTTTCACATTCTTTGAGGAATAGTGGTGGGCCAAGAGGATGTGCTGGGTGGCATAATGGGGTTGCAAGAGGCTCCTCAACTTGGTTTCACAACCATAGTAATTCTGGAGGAGGTTGGCATCCAAATAATGGGATGGTGGATTGGAATTATAATAGTCCAGGAAGGAATTCCAGTTGGCATTCTGAAGGAACAGGTGGTTTTTCCAGTTGGCATATGAACAACAGTAACGGAAACTGGAAATCCAATGTACGTAATATAAATAGTTGGAATTACAATGGCCCTGGAGACAAATTTCAACCAGGCAGAAACAGAAATTCTAACTATCAAATGGAAGACATGAATATGCCATGGAACAAGAAGCCTAATATGTCAAGCAAATACAATCAAGAGAGATATAATTGGCAACGGCAAGATAATGATAAAGTTGGTACAGTTGCAGCATATAGAAATCCTTCTGAGGGCTTTACCAGTGATAGGTTTCTTTCTGAAGGCTTATGTGACTTCAATTTTGAGCAACCAGAAAGCCAGACTACTAAACAGACAGATGGTTCAACTACCAAAACTGGTGGAAAGAACGGCAGTGTAGCACGGGAGAAGCTCCATCGCTGGACTCCGTATCCTTCCCAGAAGACTCTAGATTCACAGTCAGGATTGAAAGAAGTCACTGGTAGTAAGTCAGAAACAACAGAGAAGCCTCTCTTTGATTTTAGCTTGATAACTGCAGGACTACAAGCACCGCTGACTAATGAAACTGGTAATTCCCCAACACTAAAGACACAAAAAGAAAAACATAATGGATCTCTTAATCGCAAAGCCTCCTCTGACTGCCCTGATTCCAGTGAGGTGGTGAGAGCTTGTTCCGTTACAGATAACCCTAAACAAGGACATAACTCAAATAAGATACTGTCATTGAAATCTCCACTTCTGCCACTCCCGGCCACTAAATCCGTTTCTCAAAAGCAAGATTCAAAGACTCCCTCAAAAAACACCAAAACAAATTCTTTTGCTGCAGAAAACTCAGATCCCTTGAACAAACCCACTTTAGAAGATAACCACAGTTCTTCCTCTATGTCCAAATTGCGTAGTTCATGTCCTCGTGTTTTAAAAGCGAGTAAGACTACATCTGGCACTCAGAAAGAATCTGATGTTGACTTAAATGATACAATACAAAAAGCCAAAGAAGTGGTACAGAGTCGTGAGTCATTACAAGATCCACCTCTTAGCACTTTTGAAAGGACCAGGATCTATGCAAAAGCAAGTAGGAATGTAGAAGAGTCAGAAAAAGGATCTTTGAAGATTGAGTTTCAAGTACAAGCGTTAGAAGATGAAAGCAATGAAGAAACATCTGACACAGAAAAGCATAGAACAAAAATTGGAGCCCTAGGTTCTGCAACTACAGAAGTTTTATCCTGCAGTGCTCATACTGTTGATGAGAAAGAAGGGGATGACCAGATCCAAAAAGTATCTGGAAAACTTTCCTCCACCTCATGTAATTCCACAGTTCATGAGAATGAGTCTGAGTTACAAATGCCATCTGCAGCCAGTCCACACTCTGGCTTATTACTAGATTTGAAAACTTCTCTAGAAGATGGCCAGGGTGATAACCCTGTTAAGTCTCACGTATCTTATGAGACAGAAACCTTTGAGAGTACTAGCTTGGAAGGAGAACTTCACAAAAGTGATAGTCAGCCGTCGGGTTCTCTCCTGCCCGAACTAAGTAAGCTTGGCTTTCCTGCCTCACTCCAGAGAGATCTAACGCGGCACATTAGTTTAAAGAGCAAAACTGGAGCACACCTTCCTGAGCCAAACCTAAATAGTGCTCGGCGCATTCGCAATATTAGTGGTCATCGAAAGAGCGAAACAGAGAAGGAGTCTGGGCTCAAGCCAACCCTACGACAGATTCTAAATGCATCTCGCAGAAACGTCAACTGGGAACAGGTCATTCAGCAAGTAACCAGGAAAAAGCAAGAGCTGGGCAAAGGCTTACCCAGGTGCGTGCCTCTTTTCAGTATCTTTCTTGCTTTCATTTAAAGTTACCCTTTGACCTTGGTGAAGAGAATTCTACTTGTTTCATTTAGCTAAATATTTGTTAAAAATACCCATTGTAAATGTCTGATTTAATTGACTATCAAATACTGAGTAGTTACTGTGTGACAAATAGAATTCAGTCTTTCCTAGCAGAGAATGCAGTTAAAATGGAAATACACTTCCTTCTGAGAAATTAGAAGGGCACAGGGGGAAAAAGAAATCATCACTCTAATTAATTAATTAATTAATTTTTTTGAGACAGGGTTCAGGCTACCCATGAACTCATTTTGTAGCCCAGGCTGGCCTTGAACTTGCAGATCCTCCTAACCTCTGCCTCCGGAATGCTGGATTACAGGCTCATCATGCTAATTTATTTTTTTAATTTATTTTATTTTTTTTCATCATCACTTTAATTTAAAGAGGCTAGAAAGTAACAGAATGAAAATGTATGTCCAGAAATCTCTATCTTTGTCTAGATCTTAATGTTAGAGTATAACTGTTTTAGTGGTTTAGGTATAATTGTTCTATTACCTTCTGCATAGAATCTGATAGTTACTTTTCTATAGGTATACTGGGCGTTATACTTAGGATCACAAAATAATTCCTCTTAAAGACTTTTGTGATATTTTGGGTATTCATTTTAAGGCACAGTGAGTTTCTAGACTTTTTGAATGGTAAAGCAATGTGCAAGATAAGTTTACAACTTGAAAATCATAATTCTGCAGTGTTATACAGTTATCCATGCTTAGGGCCATTTTTGTCCTCATTGAAATAATGGATTTATTTTGTTTCCTTTTAAAAACTTTTCCAGACCTTATGAGTAGTACTTGAGATTAATTACTCAACCTTGCCACAGTCCCTGGCACTTGTGAATATTTACTTTAAAAAGTTTCTGTTTGGTTTGTTTGCTTTAAAAACTGATGTATTTATTGTAAGTTTATAGCTTCATTTGAAATAAAACTCAGGTTTTATTCCTTTATGTGTTTTCTCACAGCTGTAATCAAGTCTCTTAAGTTAGGACCTGTGACATTTTATTATTTATAATATATTTACTTTATGCCTGGATCACTTGCCTATCAAACTGAAGTACTTTAAGGCAGAAAGCATCTCATTCATTCTTGAACTTAACAGAGCCTGACACATTCACTAGTGTCCCTCCCCCAACCAGGTCTGATTTTTATTTTTTCTTTCTTTTTTTTAAGGTTTGGCATAGAAATGGTACCTTTGGTTCAGAATGAACAAGAAGTCTTGGATTTGGATGGGGAGCCTGATCTGTCTAGTCTTGAAGGGTTCCAGTGGGAAGCTGTCTCCATTTCCTCATCCCCTGGGTTGGCCAGAAAGCGAAGCCTTTCTGAGAGCAGTGTGATCACAGAGAGGGCTCCTGTGTATAGCTTCTTCAGTGAGGAAGGTACTGGCAAAGAAAATGAGCCCCAGCAAATTATTTCACCTAGTAACTCCCTGAGTGTTGCACAGAGTCAGAAAGCAGCACTGTGCCTTAAACAGGAAGCAACACCTCTGGCTGCCTCCCTCAGAACATGCGAAAGGGCTGAGAACTTCGCTATCCGAAGGCGACATAGTACACAATTGCCATCTGACCATATGACACCTTTGATGCATTCAGCAAAAGATATGAATAGCCAGGAATGCTCTCCATCGCCATCCAAGACTCACAGTGCTCAGGAGAGCACTGGAGAAGGAAGCTGTCTGTCATCAAATGCATCCTCAGTCTTTGCAATCTCTAGCTTGGCAGATGCAGCTACAGATAGTAGCTGTACCTCTGGTGCTGAACAAAATGATGGCCAGAGTATTAGAAAGAAGCGAAGAGCCACTGGAGTGAGTATGATTTTCCTGGTTTTTTTTTTTAATAGAACATCTTACGTGGTGACTTGTTAATAAGAAAGCCTTAACTGTTTGATTTTTCATCCTGGGGTTGTGGTTCTCACTACTCTGGAGAATAGAGTTGTGAGGCTCTTTCAGCCTACTGGTTTCTTTCACTGAGTAGTTCTGCTAAACTAGATGTAATGTAATATGAATGTACAGTACCAGGAAAATATGAAGTCATGTCTAAAACCAGTCTCCAACCCAATGATTGTTTGTATCACTTGACCACGGATAAGTTATATCTTCAGCTGTAACTTAATCTGTTTTCGTAGATGCACTCTGTCCTGCTTCTCAGGAAAGGCATTCTGCTGTTGGATTTGTAGGGTTTGTATGATTGTTGCATTCAGGACTATGAGATTTAATATTAAAGTGGTTTGATACTATTAAAGTACATATATTTGCTATATATTCTATATATAATATATATAGAATATATATATACCTTTCTTCTTTTCTCCTTTCCCCCATCCCAGTTGTTCTTTCCTTTTGAACAGTTTCTTTTCCATTCACAATATCTGTTAAAGGACTAATTCTAAAGCAGTTTTAGAACTTCAATATTGTAGAACAGACGGCGCCCCCTGGTGGTTGATAGTGATCTGAG
>NW_004955416.1:9084716-9144771 GCF_000276665.1 Chinchilla lanigera | reverse complement strand
TTTTTTTTTTTTTTTACAGTACTAGGGATTGAACCAGGGCTTAGTGCATCTAGAAAGCTCTGTGCCACTGAGCCACACCCCCTCAGCCATTTTTATTTTATTTGGAGACAGGATTCCACTAAGTTGCCCAGCCTGGCCTTGAACTTGGCAATCCTCTTACCTCTGTCTACCAGGTACCAGGAGCTGGGATTAGAAGGCATGCAACTACCACTCCCAGCTTTATTTTGTTGCATTTTTTGTAGTCCTGGAGATTGAACCCAGGGAGTACTAATCTACATTCCCAGCCCTTTTTTTTTTTTTTGGTATCAGGAATCAAACTCAGGGCCTTATGCTTGCCAGGCAGGCCCTGCACTGCTGAGCTACATCCCTGGCCCACCCAGCTCTTTTATTTCCTTCTCAGACAGGGTCTTGCTAAGTTGTTCAAACAGAGCTTTAATTTGTGATCCTCCACTTCAGCCTGGGATTATAGGCGTGTACTACCATGCCTAGCCATGTCTGTCTGTCTGTCTGTCTGTCTGTGTGTCTATCTGTTGACTGTCTTTATAATTCTATCTTTTGTCTTTTAGTTGCCCAGCCTGGCCCTGAAAAAAAAAGTCTTTTTCTTCACTCATACCAGTTTTGCTTTTCTGGCATTCCTGTCACACAAATGGCTTAGCCCTCTCAGGATTTCTTTCTAAAACACAAGTTGCTGGAAGTGATTAGCCCTGTGAAAAAGTGTGCCTGTTAAAACAAGGCAGTAGGTAGGCATGGCGGTACATTCCTGCAGTTCCCGCACTCTGGGAGGCTGAAATCAGAACCAAGCCTAGGCAATTCCGCAAAACCCTGTCTTACAACAGTAAAGAAAGTTGGGGATGTAGCTCAGTGCGAAGAGCCCAGTTCCCCAACTCCCAATCCCCAGGACTAGAAAACAACAAAAACAAAAACAAAAAATTAATAGAATGACATAAACAGTAATGTGATGGATTTTAGACCCATTTCAAATTTTAACTCTGTTCCTTTCAACTAGACACCATGTGGCCAGGCATGATGGTGCACGCCTATAATCCTAGCACTCAGGAGGCAGAGGCAGGAGGATCACTGTGAGTTTGAGGCCAGGCTGGGCTACATAATGAGAACCTGTCTCAAAAAGAAAAAGCTAGACACTCTACAGGGAATATTATTAGATGATTTGAAATACACTTGAAGCTTGAGATTGCAGGGTCTGTGTAGTTCAGGCTGGCTTTGAGCTCACTTTGTAGCCCAGGGTGGCCTCGAACTTGCAACGATCCTCCTGCCTCAGCCTCCTGAGTGCTGGGATTACAGGCAAGTGCCACTAGGCCCAGCTGAGATTGTCTTTTGACAAAGTTACCATCTTGAGATTTTTCTCATAGATGGTTTAGCTTCTTGTTGTAAATATTTTCATGCTAAAATTAAAAATAGAAAACAGCCAGATATGATGAGGATTGCAAGTTCAAGGCCATTCAGGGATACATACATGTTCAAAGTCAGCCTGAACTACCTAATGACACCCTGTGTCAAAAAACAAAAACAAAGTAGAAACTATACCAAGATGAACTCAGTATATGTTAATGACTATCAGTTCTTTCATCTATGGAATGCTTTGCCTAAGTCCCATGGACTTTTATTACCTGTAGGATACTGGGGGGCATTTGATCTTAGATTCTGTATTTTTTTTAAAGTACATTCTTTTAACTAATATTTGAGTTATATGTGAGACTCCTGTTATCTTGTTAAGACATGATAGCAATAGTGAAGGACAGCTTGTGACTATCTTAGAATTCACTTTTTTGCTCTCTTGGATAAGCCTTAATATTATTAAAATTTCTTTATTTCTTCAGGATGGATCTTCTCCTGAACTCCCAAGTCTTGAGAGAAAAAATAAAAGAAGGAAAATTAAGGGAAAGAAAGGTATGATACAGAATATTCTAGCAGAAAGTTGTTGTTCTTGTAGCACAGCTTGTGGTCATGAAAACACCAATCATCCATTTATTATTTAGTGGACAATATTGTCTTGCTAAAGAGTAGAGCAAAGTTTCATTTCCTCCTACACCCAGTAATAGCTAGAAAGGACATGTGACCTGGAAGCTAAGGCTGCATATCTTAGTATGAACCTTGAAAGTCTCATTGGACCTTCCCCTTGGAATGAAAAGAAACAGTTGATTTATTAAAAACATTATCTGTCTTGGTCATTGATAGCCATTTCCTTTTTTGGTTTTTGGCATCTTGGTTGCTTTGCTAATACAGATTAAGGAGAGACATTATGTTATCATTACTTCCCTACTGATGGGTTTCAGTGACTCTTGCTTTCCTTGAAGGAAGTAATGGGTGAGTTTTGGGTGAGTAGATAGGATAGATAAGGGAGAGTTCATGGAGAACTCTAGTTTCTGGCTGAGGCAACCAGGTAAATGATGATACCATTTATATAGCCAGAAAACTCCGTGATGGGAGCAGATGGAGGGTGGAGCAAGATTGAGTTCCTTTTGGATCCTTTCACCAAGTGGACCTTTGAGATACTCACTAGGGTATTACAGTTAACAGTTGTATATGTGGATCTGGTGTTTAGGGAAGAGGTCTTGGCATACTGAGTTAGTAACAAACATAACGATGATAAATACACATAATAGAGCATTTTAAATTAGTGAAATGTGGCATATCATGATATTGTGAAATACAGTTTTGGTTGTCTTCTATTTTTTAAATTTTATTTTAAAGAGAAAAAAACCCCAGAATTTCAAAACAAGATAATAGGAGAGTAACAATGGCTAGTACATTGCATATTTTTAATCTTTAAATTAGTTACTGAGAGTACAAGATTTAGGCATTTAATTGTCCAAACAATGTTAGCACAAACCTTTTCGATGAACAAGAAAAAATAGTAGTATAACTATCTTAACTATCTCATATTCATATATATATATTATATATATATATTTTGCATTTCCCTTCCTTTCTTCTTTTCCCCATCCCAGTTTCTCTTTCCTTTTGAACAGTTTTTTCCCATTTCACAATATCTGTTGTACATTTTGGATCTTATTTACTCTTTCAGCCTCTCACACTAGGGAGACAATACAATGTTTACACATGTGAGTCTGATGTATTTCACTTATGAGTGTGGTCTCAAGTTACGTCCATTTACCTATAAGCGTCTCCCATTTACCCTTCTTTATAGCTGAGTAGTACTCCATTGCATAAAAAATTGGTCTTCATTCTGTTTACTGGCATACAACTTTAAAATCCTCAGAAGCTCCAAAGTGAGTCTTTTTATATGTTAATGAACTGACTCTGACTTCCCAGCTGACTGACCCTCCTAGCTTCAAGATAAAGTTGGTTATCTGAAAAACTAACACAGAATTTAAGGGTTAGGACTCTCAGTCTCACCCTTTAACTTCCAGAGATGGGAGGAGTTGAAGGTTAAATGAATCACTGGTGTCCAAAGATTTAATCATTCCTGTCTATATAATGAAGTCTCCATAAAAACTCCAAAAGACAGGGTTTGAAGCTCATCAGCTCGCTGAGCACGTGGAGGTTCCTGGAGCACGGCATCTCTGGAGGGCATGGACACTCCACGTTGCTTTCCATATACCTTGCGCTATGCATCTCTTCATCTGTGTCCTTTATAATAAACTAGTAAATATAAACGTTTTCTTATGTCATCCATGCTAGCAGATTAACCAAACTTGAGGAGTGGTTGTGAGAACCTTAATTTACACCCATCAGAAGCACAAATAAAACAATTTGGGGTTTGCAGCTGTCCTGAAATATGAGGTTAATCTTGTGGTCTGAGTCCTAAACTTGTGGGATCTGATGCTATCTTCAGGTAAATAGTGTTGGAGTGATTTGGAGGGCATACAGCTGGTGTCCACTGCAGAACTGATTGCTTTCTTGACACATCTTGCTTTATACATCTGGTGTCATAAGCATCTGTGTTGTAAGTGTGTGGTAGGAGAAACGGACCGTTTGGGTTTCTGCTGACACAATATCGAAGTTGTATTTTCTTTAGGAAGCCTTTTCCAGTAAAGAAAATGAAGCTACCAGAAGAAAACACAGAGGAAATACATCAGAACACAGGAATAGGCAAGGATTTTTTGGATAAGACCCCCAAAGCAAGCCAGGCATGGTGGTGCATGCCTGTAATCCCAGCACTTGGAAAGCTGATGTGGAAGGATCGAGTTTGAGGCCAGCCTGGGTTACATAGTGAGTTCAAGGCCAGCCTGAACTATATAGTGAGACCCTATTAAAAAAAAAAAAAAGACCTCCAAAGCAAGATTGATAAATGGGACTACATCAAACTAAAAAGCCTCTGTATATGTATCAAAGACACAATCAGAGAAAAAGACAATCTAACACATGGTGAAAACATCTACAAACTATATATGTGACAAATGTTTCATGTTCAGAATATGTAAGGAACTAAAAAATAATTAGTTAAAAAAAAACAAGTAATCTGACTAAAGGAAATTATTTAAAGTTAGCTGACAGACTAGAGGAATATGGCTTGGAAGGAGAGTGCAAGTAGTCTAGATCTGGGACCAGTCTGAGCAAGTCTTGAGTGAAGTGGATGGTAGGTAATGGAAGTGTGGGAGGTGAAACTTAGAAGAGCTGATGTGCCTAGACAGAGAGTTCCCTTGGAGAGGTAAAGGTGGGAGCTGGGGGTTGGGTCAGACAGCACATCTTTGGTTTCTAGCTTTGATATCAGTTTTATTTATACATGTATGTATGTATTTATTTGTGTGTGTGTGTATGTATGTATTTTTTATTTATTTATGACAAGGTCTTGCTGTGTAGCCCAGGCTGGCCTCAAACTCAAAATCCTCCTGCCTCTGCTGATGTCATTAGTCCTGACCATATGTTTTGTGAGATTTATTGAGTTTCCAGTGACACTGAGAAAATAAAGACTAATCCTAAGTCATTTATGAACTTCAGTCTTCGGAGTAGTCCTATGATTGTAGGGAAATCTCTAGCATTAAGCTTGGACTTATGATCTTTCAGCAGAACGATCTCAGGTTGACCAGCTGCTGAATATCTCCTTAAGAGAGGAAGAACTAAGCAAATCCCTGCAGTGCATGGATAACAACCTTCTGCAAGCCCGGGCAGCCCTGCAGACTGCATACATTGAAGTTCAGAGGCTACTTGTGCTCAAGCAGCAGGTAACAGGATATGAATGGTTTAATGACAACAGATCATCTCAGGGTTGGATTTCAGTATGCTTAACCACGTACTTTGTTTTTAGATAACTATGGAGATGAGTGCACTGAGGACCCATAGGATACAGATTCTGCAGGGATTGCAAGGTATCCAGAGTGTGTCTGATGAACTTGAACCCCAACCCTGAACTTACTGCTTTTGGTTGTCTATAGAGAAGGAAAAGGAGTCATGAAGGGATCATGTAATTCTTCTCATGTCTTTGTTTCATCCTTCTGTAAAAACCCTGTAGCCTACACAACCCAGAACTACACAACTGTTGTTCTATTTAGGTTTGGGTTAGGAATCCAAAGGCCTGTGTACAAATCTTGGCTCTTTTTTAGTATAACTAATGGTAACTTTGTGTCACTTACTTAAAATTTTGAAAAATTGAAATGTTGATGCCAGTTCTAGCTGTACCCTTGGTAATCATTCTGTTTTGAATTATGAAGATGTACACTAATATATTTATTAATTTAAAATTCTTATCTAGTCTTTAAAATGCAAATTGGCTCAGAAAAAAACTGACTTCACAGGTAGCATTTTTGCATTTGTGTGTATTTATCTCCCATTCTAGAAACGTATGAACCTTCTGAGCACCCAGACCAGGCTGCCTATAACCTCACCCGAGAACAGAAGAACAACAGGTCTCAGTCATCTGCTGATCCCACACTGCTGCCTGCTCCACTTTTCCCAGCTTTTCTGGAGCCATCTCCTTCCCATGTGTGCCCATCACCTACTGGAGCCCCTTTCCACGTAGCCACATCTGCTGCATTCCAAGCCCATGGCAGTATCCCTGCTCCAGACTCCTCAGTTCAGGTTAAACAAGAGCCCATGTCTCCCGAACAGCCCGAGAATGTGAATACCATGTCAGAAGGTTCTGCTTGCAGTGTGCCCAAGGAGTTATTGCAAGCTAATAGTAAGTAAGCTTTCTTCTGGGTTAAAGTCATCTCTAGTAAATTAGGACAATTGCATATCAGTCTGTAAAGCCATACTTGCTAATTAAAACTAAAGTCATTACCATTAATTTTTCATTGAAAGGCCCTTCACATGGGAGGGTTTTTGTTCTTGTTGTTGTTTTAAGACAGGGTCTTGCTATGTAGCTTGGACTGGCCTTGAACTCACTGTAGAGCCCGCCTGCCTTGAACTCATGGTGATCCTTCCACTTCATCCTCCCAAGTACTGGGATTACAAATGTGCGCCACCATGCCTAGCTGGGAGGGTTATTTTAAAATATTTCAGAACGTAACTTAAATGTCAGAGACTTTTCCCCAAGTTTTTCTAAGGTTATTGAGTTGATTTTGCATTAACACCTAAAAGGCTACCTTTATTAAAGAGGGTGTAGACTTATAGGGCCTTTGTGATAAATAGGCTAAAGTTGTTCAGGCAGTTTTCTTTTCTTTTCTTTTTTTTTTTTGGTACTGGGAATCGAACTCAGGACCTTGTGCATGCCAGGCAGGCGCTTGTGCTGCTGAGCTATATCCCTGGCCCAGGCAGTTTTCTAGTTAAGATACATGCCCAAATTTCTCAGCACTTAACTGTCTTTTATCTCAAATACAAGCCAGGACTGATACAAGCCTGGGAGGTAGGTAGCCATGATAAAGAAGGGCACAGAGTTCTGGGGTTTGAAGTCATTTAACAAGAACTTGGGTAGTTTTGGGCAGTAGAGTGGTTTTTTTAAAAAACTTTTTACTCCTCATAAAATAACACCTGATTAGCATTTGAGAGTAACTTCTTAGATATTTAAAATACTATTAGAAGTTTTTGTAATCATATGGTGTCATATTAGCTGGGCAGCCTCTCTGGGAGGCTGAGGCAGGAGGGTTGCCTGGACAATTTAGTGGCTTAATGAGACCCTATCTCAAAATAAAAAAGTAAAACAAGGACTAGAATTATAGCTCAGTATAAAGGCCTTGGGTTCAATTCTCAGTATGTACACATACATATGCGCGCGTGTGTGCACACACACACACACACACACACACATACACACACAGTGCTATAATGAAAGTTAAGTTAAAAAAGCAAACTGGCTTTATATGATTTCTTGAGGGGAAACAAAAAATCTGAAAAATTAGTTTAGTTTTTTTTTTTGGTTTTTTTGATACAGGGTCTCACCATGCAGTTTAAGCTGACCCTGAACTCACTATGTAGCCCAGGCTGGCCTTGGAAACTCATGGCAATCCTCCTGTCTCAGCCTCCCGAGTGCTGGGATTGTAGGTATGTGCCACCACGCCTGGCTAATTAGTTTAGTTTTTGCTACCAGTACTCTGTTGATGCAGTGCTAATTAACATATTAATATCAAATATCCTTTTTTTTTCCCTTTGTGGTATTGGTTATCAATCCCAGGGGTGCTCTGCCACTGAACTACATCCCTACCCCTTTTTACAATTTTATTCTGAGACAGAGTCTCATTAAATAGCTCAAGCTGGGCTTGAATTTTCGATCCTCTTGCCTCAGCTTCTCAGTGTGCTAGTATTACAGGTGTGGACCAACATTGAAGGAGCTTTTGTAGGGACTAATAAATATCTGTATTGAGATTAATACAGGAAAAGGAATGTAAGTTATGGGAAACTGAAAAGTGAGTTAACAGCTAGCTGTGACAGTCATAGTTTTGTGAGCATATTATTGAGACATTATTTGGTAATTTGCAGTTCATGGCTATGATAGCAAACATACTCAAAAAAGGTGAATAAGCTGTGCAGGGTGGTACATACCTGTAATCCTAGCCCTCTAGGAAGCTGAGGCAGAAGGACTACAGGTTTGAGCCCATCCTGGCCAACTTAGTGACTTGGCAAGACCCTGTCTCAAAAAAAAAACATAAAAAAAGGCTGGGGGCCAGGCAGGGTGGTGCACACCTATAATCCCAGCACTTGAGAGGCTGAGGCAGGAGAATCTTGGTGAGTTTCAGGCGAGCCTGGCCTATATAGGGGCTCCTATTTTAAAGAAACAAAAAAGGAATCGGGGTGTAACTTGATGTGAATCCCCTGGGTTCAATGCCTAGTACTGAAGAAAGAAAGAAAAAAAAAAGATGCAATGGTTTGTTTTGTTTTCAATTCAGGAGAAATCGGTGACAGTCATCTAATTAATTCAGGCCTTATGGCAACAGAAAGTTGCCAGGAGCCTAACCAAGATCTGAAGTTTTCTGTGGAGCAAGGAAATAGCAGAAGCAGAGAAAACTCTCCCTTTTCCCAATCAACTGATCTTCCTGGCATAAATAAAGAAGGGGAAGAACCAGCCCAAGGCAACAGTGGGTCTGAGGCCTGTAGCAGTTCTTTTCTAAGATTATCTTTTGCTTCAGAAACCCCTGTGGAGAAGGAACCTCCCTCTCCCACTGAGGAACCTGAGCAACAGGCAGAATCTACTCTGACATCCCTTGAAACCAGAGGAAACAAAAAAAAGAAGAAACTTCGGAAGAAAAAAACACTACGGGCAGCCCATGTTCCTGAGAATAGTGACACTGAGCAGGATGTATTTACTGCTAAACCTGTAAGGAAAGTAAAGATGGGCAAGTTACCTAAAGGTGGGAAAGTGACCACCTCTACCTGGGAAGACAGCAGAACGAGTCGGGAACAGGAGAGTGTCCGAGATGAGCCGGAAAGCGACTCCTCTCTGGAAGTCCTAGAAGTTCCTCATCCTCAGTTAGAAGTAGTAGCCATTGATTCTTCTGAATCTGGGGAAGAAAAACCAGATAGCCCCTCCAAAAAAGATATTTGGGGCACTGCAGAGCAAAACCCAGCAGAAACTTCCCGTTCTGGTTGTGATGAAGTCACCTCCACCAGTGAGATTGTCACTCACAACAAGGACGGTGTCCTTGTAAGGTAAGGTGTTGTTGTATTGGGCCAATCAGAACAACTTTTATCAGGCTTTTTTTAAAAAAATAAATTTTTGTCATAAATCAATTTTTCTACTTCTTCTTTTGTCTGTGTTGTAAATATTCACTGGTTTTGTTTCTCTTTATAGAAAATTATTTCAGATATATCATTACTGCTTTGCCCATTGTTTAGAAAAATCCTTTGAATTAGAAAGTTTTTAGTTTTGCTCCGTGTACTGTTCTCATAGACTTTTGCTATTACTTTGTAGTGTGGCAGAAACTCAGACTGTGATCAGCTCCCTAAAAGGCTCAAAGAACTCCTCAGGTATTTGTTGCTTTGTTTTGTTTAAATTAACCACAGACAAAAAAGCTTTGTAAATTTAGAGCCTGCATTTTAGTACTGAATATGTTTACAGAATAGGAGAGTGGGGAGGGGCTGCACGGAGAACATTGCCCAGCGCAGCACTAGATCTTCACTCCTGACATCTTCGAGTTTCTGCTGCCAGTCTCCTGTCTGGCTCCTTTGTCTTGTTTTTCTTCTCAGTGCTAGCATTTCATTGGCTCCAGGAGTTTTTGCTTTGAGAAAAAACTGCTTGATGAATAATGCCTTACTCAGAGAAAAGCTGTTTGGAATTATGGGAGATAGTGTGGAGCGAGATTAGCTACCTTCCAAGTATCACTCAGAAGCTCATGCTAGAAAGACCTTTTTCCTAAGTGAAAGGTCTTCTCTGCCTTTCCTTATTGTAGAATCTTCATAGCGAAGTTCTTTAATAAAGGCTGTGATATTCTGCTAGTAAAATTAGGCTTTAAGGAGAATTTTTCTTTTTAAATTTAATTCAGGGATCACTATGTGGTATAAAGGTTTTGAGTATCTTTTCAGGGGACATGGCTCTGATACTTCTTCTTTTCTAGAAATATCTTCAGAGCCAGGCGATGATGATGAGCCCACAGAAGGAAGCTTTGAAGGGCACCAAGCTGCAGTGAATGCAATTCAAATATTTGGAAATTTACTATATACCTGTTCAGGAGATAAAACTGTCCGAGTATATAATCTGGTGGTAAGTACATGTAATATTTTCAGTGTTTTTGGTTGCAGGTTTTAGAAAATCTTACTTGCCAGGCATGTGGCACACACTTGTAATCCCAGCACTGGGGAGGCTGAGGTAGGAGGATCCCTGCAAATTTGAGGCCAGACTGAACTATGTGGCGAGACCTTGTCTCAAAAAAGCCAAAAAAAAAAAAAGGAAAGAAAAGAAAATTCACTCATACTCTCTTAAATGATAAAGGAATTTCCAGGGGCCTTAGGGTGATTTTAGAAGCAGTAGATCTAGCACATCAGCAGGTGTGTAATTTCTTTCTCTCAACTCTGCCTTCTCTGATAGCATCTTTTCCCAAAAGGTAGTTCCCTGTCAGGTACTTCTGAGGTTTGTTCTTCCTCTTACCAGAAAAAGTCCTGTGCTTTTCTTCTTGAATAGTCACCTGAGACAGATGGAACGGAATTACACCAATAGGTTTTGGGCTAATGAGGTCCCAACTACGTACCAGAGGAATGAATGCTGGGGAAGTATGAGAGGGAACATTTTCACCCTCACCCTTGATAAATTACAGAATCCAAGTTCTTAAGGAGATGCATACTTTTCCACTGCCTCATACTTCCCATGACCTGATATTCATTTCTCAAAAGAATGAACTTTTTAGGGGCCAGGGAGATAGCTCAGTGGTATAAGTGCCTGCCTAGCAAGCGCAAGGTCCTGGGTTCAATTCCCCCGTACCAAAAAAGAATGAACTTTTAAGTTTTGAATGTAATACTTTGGTTGTGAACAATGATAGCCAGGAAACTTTAGTATCATTATTTTCTGAAAGGCACTGTGAAAGTAAGTACATTACTGAAGTCAGTGAACACTACAGAGCAGGAAGATGTGTTCGCTGTAGGCAAGTAACGGTATTCCTTCAGTCTAGTGATAAGATAAATGTCCAGATCACTGAAGAAGCAATGACACAGGGAAGTGTAAGTATAAGATCCAGGGCACTGGGTCTAACTTTAAATTGCAGGAGATGTGTATGAGTATGTGCGTGGCTGTATGAGTATGTATGTGCATGTACATTCTGAGTAGATCTTGGTATGGACACAGAGGTAACGTTTAAGATATTCCCTTAAGCAACCGCACCTGGACCACAAGGGCCTGTGACAGCATCTGACAGTTTTTAATATTGTGGAACATTCTTTTAAACTAAAGATCAAATATACAACTTTTCTGGGTAATTAGCTACACTTTAGATTTGTAAGATCCTTGGTCTGTATGTTAGAGAACCTTGCCCAAGGCATTAAAATTCTGAGTTAGGCAGGGTGGCACATACTTCTAATCCCAGAACTCTGGGAAGTTGAGGCAGGAGGATGGCAAGTTTAAGCCCAGCCTGGACAACTTAGTGAGACCCTGTATGTCAAAATAAAAAAAAAGAGAAAAGGGCTGGGGGTTGTAGTTTAATATAGAAAGCTCTGGGTTCAAGCCCTAGTATAGCTGGAAAAAAAGTCTGGCCTGTGTTACAGTGAATCATTATTTTTTAGTACAGATCAGCTGACATAGAGGTACCTCAGAACATGGAACTATTCACTGATCAGTGAACAGATATTTCTTTGACACTTTCTGTGTACCAGACACTATTGTAGGCATTGAAAACACAGCAGTGAAGTAAAAGTTTTGCATTATTTTGTTGAGTTGAAGAAATGCCTTATCTAATCCTTCCACATCTTTCAAGTAATAATCTGATCTGTGTTTGACTTTAGAGTCGGAAATGTATTGGTGTCTTTGAGGGCCATTCTTCCAAAGTGAACTGCCTCCTGGTTACTCAGACCTCTGAGAAGACTGCTGCACTCTACACGGGTGCCAGTGATCACACCATTCGCTGCTACAGTATTAAGGTAAGTGGGCCCAGAGAAATCAGAAGAGAAGGGTGGAGAATGGAGAATGGGATACTCCATTCTATCAACTTGCGTCTCTTGTTTTGCTTCTAAACCTGTTTTTGCACATTGATAAACCTTAGGTCTGTTACCTTAAACAGAAACCACATTTTCTGTCTCTCTCCACCAGTGTGTATTTATTTTCTACTATTAATAGTATACTTCCCTTGGTTTTTCCGCATTAATTTTTATTTTTACATCATATGTTCACTTGCCAAAATTAACCCTAAATAGAATAAAAAACAAACTGTTGAAGTTTGTTTAAATCTGCAGAATTGGGCTGGGGATTTAGCTCAGCGGCAAAGCGCCTGCCTGGCAAGCGCAAAGTCGTGAGTTCCGTTCCCGGTACCGGAGAAAAACCAAAAAAAAAAAAAAAAAAAAAAAAAAAATCAGAATTACAGGTGAATATCTCCTGTTGAGAGTTTTTGAAACCTAAATACATTGAAAGAAATGAGAGAAAATTGCATTAACAATTAAATACAATAAATGCAGGAGTAGCTCAGTGATAGACCATTGGCCAAGACAACTATATCTGGGGATATAACACAGCAAGAAGACCCTGGTTTCATTCCCTAGTACAGGAAAAAACAAAAAAAGCTTCCTGGGTAACTGTGGTCCAGTTGAAGAACCATAGTTGAGGGAGGTATTTGGGAGCTAATAAAGTAAAGAAGTGATTGGAGGAAAGCACTTTCGATTAATGTATGTATCAAACATACACCTGTAATCCCCATTTTCCTTTAAAAGTTTTTTTTTAACTTATATAAAACTATCATTAAAAAACTACATCATATATTTTCTTTCACCCAAGACAATTCATTTTTTCAAATACTGCCTTATCTCTGATCTTCGTCCCCTTAAGACAGTAAGATAGTGCCTTTGAAAAGTGTCTGTATTCATAATTAGAAACATAGGTATCATTATTAGAATTTTTTTTCGTTTTTAGCCAGAGCCAGGAGTCTCTGGCCTCCTGTTTTAAAGCAGGAAGAGATCTAAGATCTCTACAAAAAAGTATGCCAGGTTTTTTTTCCTTATTAGAGTCATTTTAAACTGCTTTCAGGAGAATTCTTGTCTTTTTTTCCCCTCCTTTGGTACCGGAAATCAAATTTAGGACCTTCTGCTTGCCAGGCAGGTGCTTGTGCCGTTGAGCTATATCCCCCAGAGGAGAATTCTTCTCATATTTCACTTGCCACTACTATCTGCTCACTAGGTGTTGTTTCCTTTTGTTAGACCCGAATATGCTTAGAGGAGTTAAAGCTGGAAGACCGGGTTCTCTGTCTCCATAGTCGATGGCGAATCCTGTATGTAGGACTAGCAAATGGCACTGTGGTCACCTTCAACACAAAGGTCAGTGGTCAGGGCAGAGAAGACTGAACTCCCTTTCTACTTGGAAATGAGGAGGGGTAGGGGCAGTCAGGCATTTGTATGTGCTTGTGTGAGGAAATAACAGAACTGTTCCTGAGAAATTTTACCTTCTGATATAAACGAAACAACGTCCTCCATCCTGTCTGCTTAGACTCACATGTGCCAGACCAATGTAAATTTGGGATCAAATAACACATCACAGGTTAAATCAGCCTGTCTTATTTTAAGAATGACACTATTGCTGGATGTGGTGGCGCACGCCTGTAATCCCAGCATTCTGGAGGCTGAGGCAGGAGGATCACTGTGAGTTCCAGGCATCCTGGGCTACAAAGTGAGTTCAAGGTCAGCCTGAACTGCATAGTGAGATCCTGTCTCAAAAAGATGTTGGGAAAAAAAATGACATCATGAAAAAAGAAGCTGAATTCCTTCATAACACATTGGTATGGTTGGGAACTGATGTACAGTTAATGAGATGGCTTGTTCTGTAAGGTAAGTCAGATTTGCTTTGAGGCCCATGTGACCCTTCCTAACCAAAGGTAATTCATTTGTTTCAGTAAAACTTTATTGAACATCTGTTATGTGCTAGGCCCCAGGGTAAGTTAGGAAGTTCTTGATGCCTTATGTTTTGCTAAGATAGTTTGACTTCCTCTTGACATGTTAACCAGAGGGAGCATATATGTGTTGTGTCTATTTGTATTTTAGAAACAATTGCTATAGAGTTGACGAAATTGGGAAAGATTAGTGTTAGTGGAAGCTGGGAGATCATTTAAGAAGCTTTGTAATGGAAGCTGACATGAAAGGTTACACTAAGGATAAAGGGAAGGAAGTAGATGAAAGATGTAATCTCAGGAGAAATGGATAATAGCCAACATATCCTCTGGTCATCTTCTAATAGTATGTTAGAATGTTTTCTGTTACAGTGTCACGTATATATTGCATGTAGCTAGAACTACTGTAAGAGATGCAATAAAATTATCTGCCTTTATAAAAAAGTGCAGTTTGAAGACTACCACAGCTGGGTGTAATGGTGCAAGCCTATAATCTCAGCACTTGGGAGGCAGAGGCAGGAGAATTGCTGAGTTAAAGGCCAGCCTGGACTGTGTAGCAAGATCCTGTTTCAAAAAAACCAAAAAAAATTATAAAGGATAAAAACTTGCTAATTACTTAATTCTCTTCTCTTTTATAAGATTATTATCAAAGGTAGAGAGAAATTACAAGCGAGATATTTGAGGAAAGACAATCACAAAATTTTAGTTAATTTACTTTTTGAGGTGGGGTCTCACTTTGTAGTTCAGACTAGCCTTGAACTCACTATGTAGCCTACACTGGCCTCAAACTCAAAATGATCCTACTGCCTCAGCCTTCTGAGTGCTGGGATTATAGGTGTGTGCTACCACATGAGGCCTAAATATTTTAAATGGAAGAGTTTTGGTTAACGAACTGAAAAAGATGACAGTTGTTTGTTTGTTTGAGATAGCATCTCATTACATGGTTCAGGCTGGCCTTGAACTTACCATGTAGCCCAGGCTGGTCTCAAACGTGGAGCTGTCCTGCCTCAGCCTCCTGAGTTCTGGAATTGTAGCCATGCACTACCATGGCCAGTTTAGAGGCAATTATAAGCATCTTTTTATAGACATGAATTTTGAAGATTGGGGCTAGGTTCTATCTTTTATTATCGTAAAGGGAAGGGGAAAAGAGCATAAAAAGAAAACTGTTCATTAGGATCAGGATAGTATGTAGGTTGAAGTACAAAATAGTTTATTATGAGCCAGGGTTGGTGGCACATGCCTATAATTCCAGCTATTCTAGAGACTGAGGCAGGAGGATTATAAATTTGAGACCCACCTAGGCAAATTAAATGAGACCCTGTCTCAAAATAGAAAAATAAAAAGGCTGGGGATGGTGCTTATTACTCCCTGGGTTCAATCCAGGGAATACTAAAAATTTATTGTTTATGAATTTGCCCTTTTTAGATCAGGGTAGAAAGGAGGTCATGATCATAGCAAGAGCATTGGAGCGGAAGCAGCAAGGGTTGGGAAGTTAAGAATTTGGAATGGGTATGAGAAAATTCCAGTCTTATCCAAAAAATTTTTTTTTCTGAAACCTCATCAAAAATTTTAATGGAGCTGGGTGTGGTGGCACATGTCTGTAGTCCTAACACTCTGGAGGCAGAGGCAAGAGGATCATTGTGAGTTCAAGGCCAGCCTGAGCTACACAGTGAGAGGACCAGTGATGGAGCTGAGAGTTTCTTATAATTTTAGTTAGTTGGTTTTGAGCTTTTCTAGCCCCATTGCTTTTGCTTTATATAATGATGGCTTATTTTTCAGAACAACAAACAACTCGAGATTTTTGAATGCCACGGGCCGAGGGCCGTCAGCTGTCTTGCCACAGCTCAAGAAGGTTCCCGAAAGCTGCTGGTTGTGGGATCTTATGACTGTACCATTAGTGTGCGGGATGCTCGGAACGGACTGCTCCTCAGAACCCTGGAGAGCCATACCAAGACCATTCTGTGCATGAAGGCAAGTATAGTGTAGCAACAGGAGGGGTCTGTGCTAGTGGAAGGGTGTTGAGTGGTATTTCCCATTACTCAGCTCACAGACGTCTTGAAAAGATTATTAATGCCTGGGTCACCAAGTAGCATGCTGCTCTTTAATATATTAGCCGAGAAACAGTTAAGAGTATGTTTTATTGTAGAAGGTCAATACAACTCTGATGCCTTTCTGATAATTCTGGGAAGGTAACATCATGAATCCATCAGCTTGCCTAGTGGTGGGGTGTAAGTATCAGTAGAGAAAATTGGACTGGGAAACATTATTTTATACATAGTTCATGCCCACCTTGAAATAGTATGAAAATTAGAATCTGCTAGTTTGTATTACAAGTTACAGCAAACTGAGACCTTGTGTAGAATCTAATGAACTCAATTGTTTCATTGAAGGTGGTGAATGACCTTGTGTTCAGTGGCTCCAGTGATCAGTCCGTCCATGCTCACAATATTCATGTAAGCTGTGTTGCTGTAGTGCAAGGAAATCTCTGATAAGATATTGGTTCACACTTAAAAGCTTCTCAGACTTCTTGCAATTTAAATTAAGCCTTTTATCCAGTTAAAGGATTAATGCTGATCCCTGTGCATATGCTCTTGGATTAAACAACCTGAAAATTCTCACCTCATCAAAAAAAATTTTTTTCTGAAACCTCATCAAAAACTTTAATGGGGCTGGGCATGGTGGCACATATCTGTAATCCTAGCACTTGGGAGGCTGAGGCAGGAGAATCATTGTGAGTTCAAGGTTGGCTTGGGCTACATAGTGAGTTCAAAGCCAGCCTGAACGACATAGACCCTGTCCCTGTCTCAGAACCCCCTGCCAATTGTTTTAAAAATGGGGAACAGACTCAAAGCTCATGCAGGATTTTGTTTGAATGCCTCATTTAAATTGAGATAAATTGAGCAGCTGAGGCTCTCAGAAAGTGGACATGATATGGAGTTTAAAATAGAACAAATAAAAACAGCTGAGATTCTATACTTAGATCATAAAGGCAGCTCTCTGAAACTCAGTTCCTGGTCTGTAATCCAGAGCATAATCCCACCTAAGGAACTCGTCAAGGTCAGGGTCTATGGAATAGTAAAAGCAAAAGTACGGGTTGACCATCCCTCATCTGAATTCTTGGGAACCAGAAGTATTTCAGATTTTAGACTTTTGTAGATTTGGGGATATTTGCATATACATGAGTTAGCTTGGGGGTGGGATCCAACTCTAAACACAAAATTTATTTGTTTCATTTACACATAGCCCAAAAATAATTTTATATTTTTAATGTGCCTGTGTTTTGACTGGTCTGTCAAAAGAAGTCAGATGTGGAATTTTCCATTTGTAGTACAAGTCTCCTCTCAAAATGTTTTGGATTTTAGAGCATTTTGAGTTTCATATTTTTGTTTGTTTGTTTTTGTTTTTCTTCTGTTACCAGGAATTGAACTCACGACGTTGCACTGGTGAGGCAGGCTCTGTACCGCTGAGCTAAATCCCCAGCCCCGAGTTTCATATTTTTGGATTAGGGTTGCTCTGCCTGTACTTCAGGAGCTATAAAATACAAAGAGTTGTGGCCCTTACTTTTTGGTAACATTAGACTCTTTCTGTGAGGATGTATTTCCTGTACATTGGATAGGTAACAGATGCTTGGGAGCTCTTTAGTTATTTTTGCAGGTAGCCTCAGAATTATGCCTCTTGGAATCATAGAATTATAGAAACCTCAGAAATAGAAAGAAAAATAGGAAGGAATCTTGCGTAAAGTCTAGTGATTCTTAACTCTTTTTCTGATGTAGACTGGTGAGCTTGTGCGGATCTATAAAGGTCACAATCATGCAGTGACTGTGGTGAATATCCTAGGAAAAGTGATGGTGACTGCTTGCCTGGATAAATTTGTTCGTGTCTATGAATTGCAGGTAGGATTTAGATCCAGTGTTTTTTCTAAATGATTTGGGGAGATTGTTTGTCTGGGATTGGTGTTGGGCTTTGGTATGACAAGGCAGGGTTGGAGCACAAGAATACATTTTCACAAGCACACTAGATAGCTACAGAATGGGCCTGAGGGCCACCCTTTAGAGACACTGTGCTAAAGTGCATGGGATCAAACTCATGGATGTCAGACTCCGCTAAACGGTTTCTGGAGAGCAACCTGGCCTCTTAAAATAGTGCAGTTCTCCTGTGTGCATTTTCATGTTTGAGACTGATCCTAAAGAAACCAGTTCCTCTATTTCTAATTACCACCTCCCCTCTTAAGTGGGATTTAAGAATGACTGATGCCTGGTACAGTAGCGCACATCTATAATCTCAGCAGAGGAGGAGGCTGAGGCCAACAGATTGCAAATTCAAGGCTATTCTTGGGCAACTTAGACACTATCTCAAAGAAGGGCTGGGGATATAACTCAGGGGTAGAACATTTGCCTAGCATGTGCCAGTCATTGGGTTTAATCCCCAGTATGGTGGGTGGGTGGGGAGGTTGGGACAATGACAACTATCGTTAAATTGTATCTCTGTTAGAATATCGCTAGTACTTCATGTTAGTGCCTGAGGTGCAGTTTTAAACCTCCCAGAGGCCTGAAGGGATTGCTTTTTAAGCACAAGGTTTAAGTAACCTTAAGTTATTTTTCTATTTTTTTTCTTTTGCCTAAGTCTCATGATCGACTGCAAGTTTATGGAGGACACAAAGACATGATTATGTGTATGACCATCCATAAAAGCATGGTGAGCATTATTTGCCATATGAGACGTTTGCCTTTGAATATATTAACTTGGAAATCTACATACTGATGTTACTACTTGTGACCTCTCAAAGTGACTTCTGTTTCTGATACATACCTCAGTATTGAATGCCTTTTTACTCAGCATAATTGTGAGGAGTAACTCAGGGACATTGTTGAATATTTCATTTCTATTAATAGTGAAAATAATTACAGTGAATAATGTAATGCCATCATTACATAGAAGATACGTATAAAATGCTTCAAAAAATTGTGTGGTACTGTTTCCAGAGGCCTTATGCTCTGAATAGAACATTGGACTCAGGAGATTTGACCAGCCTGGCAGAGTTATAGCAGACCTAAAAGTAGATCCTGCTAAGTCTTGGTTGATTTTATTTTTAAATTATGAGGTGGAATCAGGATGGATGTTTTTAAACTTGGTGTAGTAGAAGCTTTTCTTGCAGTGAAATTCAGATGCCTGATGCACAACACCAGTTAGAAGCCAGAGCTCCCTAGTTAAACAGTAGGTACTCCCCTGGGTGGGCCGATGTTGCTCAAGACACAGTTCTAAGAAGACTATAAGAGGCACAGCTTCCAAGTGTCCAGATGCTGAGATTTATAAACTACTTCCCCGTTCTAATACTGTGCGGCTGGTTTTGCTTTAGGTTAGTGTTTCCTTTAACTCTTGGTTTGAGGGTGTTGTGTAGTTGTTTCTTTGTGTGCATTTTGGTCTGATATTATAACTTCTTTCTCCAGATCTACACTGGCTGTTATGATGGCAGTATTCGGGCTGTGAGGCTAAATCTGATGCAGAATTACCGCTGTTGGGTAAGCAGTGAAACTGTTCACCAGATTTAGTATATGTGCTGCCAAATTGAGCGCTCTTGTCACCAGATATAGGAAATGCTCAGGCTACTTCATAGATACTCAGCAGCAGCGTAACATTTTTGTATTTGAGCATCTAACTATAAGCCTTTCACTGTAGGTTAAAGAAGTTTTTATACTTGAAATGTCTATCAAGGGGCTGGGGATTTAGCTCAGCAGCACAGCGCCTGCCAGGCAAGTGCAAGGTCGTGAGTTCGGTTCCTGGTACCGGAAAAAAAACAAACAAATGTCTATCATAAGATTAGACATGAGGTCTACTTAAATATTGTCTTCTTGGGTTGTGTCCTAGGTGGTTTTTGTTTTGTTCTGCTTGTTACAAAAAAATGCATGCTTAAAAATAATCAGCCATCGGCGAAATACTTGAAAATAAAAAAGAGTTGCTTATTTTTATAAAACTTGTCCTTCCAGCCACACGCAGTTTTCAGGGATTGCAAGTGTTTTGTGGACTGTTTATGTCTTCATTGGTTTCTGAGGAATAAGCAAGTAAAAGTTTTATAGTCTCTAATTTACAAACCTAGCAGGTTTACACACTTGTAATCCCAGCACTTGGGGAGGCTGAGATGAGGACTGCAAGCTCAGCCTTAGCAACTTATAGACTATCTCAACATAAAAAGTAAAAAAAGGACTAGGACATAGCTCAGTGCGAAAGCCCTGGGTTCAATCACTAGTACTGCAGAAAGTAAAACAGTAAGAGCTGGGGCCAACCCTGTGTTCAATCCACAATACTGGGGGAAAAGAGTTACAAGCTTTGGTCCATTGAACTGAGTGGTGTGATTTCTGTGGTTTCTGTTTTGGGGCAGAACCTGATGATTAACCCTTAAAACTTCACTATTCTTTACAAGTCTTAATTTAAAAAAAAAAAAAAAAAAAATCAACTTAACAACAGTAGTGACCAAAGAAAAGTTCGTAGCACTGAATTTCTTTTCCCCAGTCCTAATCTCCTTTTCAGCATTGATGGAGTGAACTTGACACTTGTTTTAATTTGGTTTTAGATGTCTCCACAGCCTAATTATTTTCAGCTTTTTTCTATATTATTGTCTTTGCTTTTTAGTATTATCAGGGAAGGCAAACAAAATCTAGCACAAGATCTCTAGAGCACTGGAGTGTTTACCTTTTGATTTCAAAGGAAGCAGATGCAATGGTCTGACAGAGGAGAAACTCAAATTTGCATTATTTTTAGAAATAAAACCAAAACAAAGCAACAAAAAGAAGAAATAAACAAGTTAGAATCACAAGATTTATTATAAACAAGCCTGTAAGGAAGAAACCAAGACGAAGCATGCTTATGTTCTCTGACTACTATGTGAAATTGAGTCATATTTAAAAGTAAAAATTTTACATTAAAATTTAGAAAAGGGTTATAACAAGATTCAAGTGATAAAGATTGTGAGAGAAGTCAGGTTTGCCAGGCAAACATAATTTCTACAACAAATATTTCCACAAATGTCATTTTATTTATCAGATTTTTTTGGGGGGTACTGGGAATCGAACTCAGGACCTTGCACTTGCCAGGCAGGCCTTTATGCCACTGAGCTATATCCCTGGGCTCAATATTTTTGTCTTCAAGTTTATAAGTAAATAGTTCTCAGAGTTGTTAAATATGCCCTTTTAGTATTATAGGAAAGCTGTTTGTCTTTTATAATGTATGGACTAAGATAGACATTCAAATTTTATCATAGCAAGATAACAAATGTAGTTTAAACTGAATATGGTAGTTCATCTATAAATATCTATTACCCTTTTCGTTATTTAACAAGTATAATGGCTACCTAAGTGCTTTGCCTTCTCAAAACACTAGCATGTCAAGTGGCTTTAGTCTTTTAAAGGTTCCCCATTATATTGATATTTAATTTGGTTGCCTCTGGTTTTGTTATATATTGTAGCCAAGAATGAATGAAAGAATAAGGGGCTTACTTTTTGCTTTACAGTATTTATGGGATAAAAGCAAGGAATATTCTGATCGCATGTTTACTGTTCTCTTTTTGAGCTTTGTTTTTTACTGAACTCTTCATCTGCTCCCCTCATTCTCTTTCTTTACAGTGGCATGGTTGCTCTCTGATATTTGGTGTTGTAGATCATTTAAAGCAACATTTGCTGACTGACCACACTAATCCAAACTTTCAGACTCTGAAGTGTCGCTGGAAGAACTGTGATGCTTTTTTCACAGCTAGGAAAGGATCCAAGCAGGTACATCAGTGGAGCTCATGGTTCCCCTGGGCTTTGGTGGCCTCCCCAGAACAGAGGCCAGCGGATCATTTTTGCTTTATGAGAGTGTTCAGGATTAAAATAAACAAGGCCCAGAGATTTTTTGTTTTACTATTCAGTGACTTGGGGGATTTTTCAGTGAGGAAGAGCCTAGGGAAAGTACTTTCAGATGTTTCAAATCTTGTAGCTGATTCCAGTGTTTGGCGCTAAGAACTCATCTTAAAGAGCACAGTTTCATGTAAATTAGTGGAGTGCTGGCTTCTAACTGCATTTATGTGCAGATACTAAGTAGAATAGACCCATCTGGCTTTTAATGGCTTTGATTTCCTCCTGTCTTACTACCAGCTGTCTCATGGCCCTTCTTCCTTTTCCCTAGGATGCTGCAGAACACATTGAACGACATGCTGAAGATGAGAGCAAAATTCATGCATGAAGTTTTTTACCTCCCATGTTGGGAAGTCATTAGCTGAACTGTTTTCCTATCAGCCCCTCACATAGGCCACTGTCTTCCTTCCGCCAGGAAGTAGGGAAGGAGAAAGTAGCTACCTGCCAGGCTGACCACTAGCATATGTCTGGGGAGCTCTATGGGATGGTAGGCTACACTTCAAGATTTTGCTGGAGTGTTTAAAACAGCCAGTTTCCGACAGCCTTTAAAGAACCATATGGTATGACATAGGGAGATTTATGTTACCAGCGTTCTCCAGATGTTCACTAAAGATCCAGATCTCAATTGGTTGCCCAGGTTGACCCCTAGTCATATGTGTATTTTACTGATACCAGTTTTTTTTTTTTAGTTTATGTTCTCAATGATGGTTTAAACCTATAGTCAGGTTTTTAAGTACAAGTTTGTTCAAACTGCTAAATTTTCAAGATCAGTTTTAATTTCTCTAGTTGGAATAACTAGGTATTTAAATTGGAAGCAAATAGTTTCCTTTCTTAACAATTATGTACAGTGTGTTTCACTGTTCATCCACTTTGCTGAAGGCCAGAGAAGGCTTTAAATGCTAAAGGAGGGGCCGAAGACATAGCTCAGTGGCACAGCGGCTGCCTGGCAAGCATAAGGTCCTGAGCTCCATTCCCAGTAACCACCCCCACAAAAAAACCTAAAGGACACACAGACTTTTGCTAAGCAGCTAGAGTGGCTGCTCCACTCACTGTATATTTTAGGAATTTAGAAAACAAGTCCCACAGTGGTGATTCGTTACCGACAGCATTTCCTGGTGAACGTCTGTGTTCAATGTGAGGCAATGTACAGCCCATCACTTGCCTTTCAGTCTTGCTGCTAGACCTGGGTGCTCGTGCTGCAGTGTTGTCAGGCTGTTTGCACTGAGATGTACCTTCATGTTCCTCTCCAGGCTCTGGAAAACCTCGTGTGGGTCTGAACCTTTTGGTTTGCTCCATTGTCCGCCCCGTCTCCCTATGTCTAGTTGTGCCTGGACCAAGGCAGCCATCAAGGATTGCTCCAGACTCACAGGTGCTCTCTGCCCGTCTGCAGCACCCAGGATGGGAAAATTAGAATAAAGTGTCTGGGTATGGTTTTTAGGGTCTCCAGTAGGCTTCCTGGAGACTCATTTCTGAAGCCAGTGTCTTTGCCTTCACTTCCCCAGTAGCTGGAAGAGGAAAGTGGAGTATGGTAGAGGGAAAGCCTCTGCCTGTCCATTGCAAATACCCAAGCCAACAAAACCTGAGTAGGACTGCTTTGTTTTTAGAATTCTCTGGACTCTTATTTGTAAAGCTATACAAGTATCTTTCTAACCTTTTTGTTTCTGGAATCCCAAAGCTCAGATTTCTTCATATAAGGAAGAAGAACCCATGCCACATTCTGAGCTTCTGGATGTGACACCTAATGTTTTGTCAGATTGCATCTGGGCTATTCCACCCTACCAGTGCGCACACACATCTGCGTGTCTTCCTTTAGGCTCTAGGACAGCGACTTCACCTAGGGTTCCTAGATAGGCTGCAGGAGGTTCTGCGAGCCCCAGAAGTATATACTGTACAAGATGATGTGTGTGTGTGTTTTTTTTTCCAGAAAAGGCTCCAGTGGTTCTGACTGGAGCCAGAACTAATTTAAGAGCTACTACCAGATAATGGCTGGCCTCACAACCTATTAATTCTGTCCTTTTGAGTGTCCTCTTTTGTTAACCACACTGTTTAGATTTGCATGAGCTGAAGGGAGAACAGAGCTCTTGTAGATAAAGTAATTGTGCAGTTTCTGTGTGTAAGGTTAACAGTCTTTCCCCACCTCTCACCCCTGTATCCTGCAAGGGTGGCCACAGAAGCCACGTTATTCTGTGGGTTTGGGAATAATGATTGCCCAGGAAAGTCCATTTGGATTCATTGCTAACCGTGGCATTTTTCTTTGGGCTGCAGTGACACATTTCCATGTGAATAGGGTGGTGTGTTCTCAGAGCCTGAACCAGGAACAGCATGGTGCCTTTGTACAGGAGGAAGGGGAACGTGAGGTGTCAGACAGTCATGGGAACTTCTGAGGGCGTTACAGGCTGATGGAGTTAGTAAGAACTGAATTGTGATTGGATTCCACTTGGTAGAATTGTGTGCATGTATCTGCCTGTTTGCATGTGTGAAAGTCCCTGTCTGTGTGTATATACTTGTGGGCACCTATATTTGATATCTTTCCTCATCTCACAAAGTTGTCTTTGAAGCAGTGGCAGTAATATATTCTTTCCAAGGACATGTAGAATTCTTCTTAATACCAGATTAATGAGTTATTCTTAATAAACCATGTTAGCCCTCTGTTGAGAAATAAAGGAACCATAAGTGTCTTGGCTGCTGTGGTTGTGCTGCTATCCCTAGTGGCGCAACTTTGACTGCCTTCTAGTCTCACGGCACCGTTACAGTCATGGCCTCTCTTTCCCCTCACAGAGGAGCTATGGCTCAGGCACCTGTGCTGACACTGGCGGGTAGCAGCCTCACGAACGAAGGAGACTGTTCGGTGACTGACGAAAGCTGGCACATTGGAGGCCATTTTTTAGAATTTTTTGGTTTACGCCTGTTTCAGTATCTCAAAACCAAGAGAACCATAGAATAAATCCTCTTGTGTGTATATGCTAGTGTTTTTAATGGTCCTTTGTTCTGTTAAAGCATTAGTTACTTCAAGTTTTATGCAAAAGTTTTTAATTAGGTTCAAAATATATTTTGGCATACTTCTACTCAGTTATAAGACAAATACAATGCAAAAGAAGAGCAGAGAATTTTCTTACCCTGTTGTTACTTGAGTTTGAGAAGAAGTTGTTTCTTACTGCTCCTCCTCTTGTGAGGAGAAGTTTTCTCCCTCAGAAGAGTTAGTGATTGAATGTTTAGCTAGTGGCTTACATATCATTTAAAGGCGCAACTGTTGCTTTTTAAGTATTTGCCTAACAAAGGTTTTGTTCTGTCAAGTTTTTCAGGTAGATTATACAGTGGACAACTAGTGATGAGGTATGTGGCTGATTTGGTGAGAGTAGGTGTACACTTAGAAGAATGATTGGTATTTTAGGGAATGGAATTGATTGGAGGTCGAAGTGTATTGTGATGTGGGATTTGAATAGCACATATTCTCTGGTTTGCTCTAATAAGTGCAGTTTCCATATGCTGACTTACAAATTCTGTTCTTGTCACCTAAAGGAGAGCTCCTAGGATTATTATGAAAGGCATACCTGCCACATTTATAAGATGGTGGCTTCATCCTTGTACTACATCATTAGGATCCTTGGTGTTTAAGAGTAGTAGTCAGGGGCTGGGGATATAGCTCAGTGGCGCAATGCCTGCCTGGCAAGTATGAGGTCCTGAGTTCAATTCCCAGTACCAAAAAAAAAAAAAAAAGTTGTAGTCAGATAAGGAAAAGCTATTCTGGAGGAGATTAGGGCTATACTGAGTTCCACATGCAAGTGAGTTGCAGTCCTCATATAAACCAAACCCACTACTTATCAGACAGTAACCTCTACCTTTCCCTCCATCCTCAAATATGCAGTCTTGCCAGATCTTTCCCAGATTTGCTCTAAATTCAAGTTAGTAGCCTGCATAATTGGAGCCGGGGGAGGGTGGGGTCAAGAAGGAAAAACTGTTGAAAATCTTTCTTCTGTTAAAGAAAAATGTATGCCCTAAGCTGCTACAATACCCTTGATTTCTGATTTTTTTTAAACATTGACTATGGTTTAGAAGAAGAACAAGGTTAGATGACACTTGACTGCAAAAAATGTTTATAAGCAAATAGCCTAGCCTTCTTACATTTTGGTATAAAGTTGTGAACTTCATAACTTTGTAAAGCAAGATATAAAGCAAATACAAGGGGAAAATAAAGTACTTTACTAATGACTTTTTACTTGTATAATCTTGTCTGCATGTTCACAGTCAGCCCATTTTTTTCCATGTTGGCATAGAGAATGTGAAGGGACCTGGGTGGGAAACACAAGATGCTTATAGATGGACTGCAGGCCGTGGTCCAGATAAGCTCGACAACAGGTCAGTCAGCAGACAAGCTGTGACGGAGAAACGGCATCACTGCTCCATTACCCCAGCTCGCTCCCCCTAGTCACAGGCCACCCATTTATTCTCCACACCAACAACTATCCCACCGTCTTCCTTATCTTGGAAAGTATCTGAGTGATTCCTGTGCCCAAGGAATAATAATAGGTATGTTTTAACAGGGACTTGAGGGCTTATTTTTGTCTGTGAATTTTTGTTTTATTCAGGAATCAGGGCTTTCTGCAGATGATAGGTGAATATTGCCTGGAAGGCTGTGGTCATGCTCTGTGCTGTCTAAATGTGAGGGGAAAAAAAAGAAAAAAGAAAACAGTGGAACCAGCCATACACATGCTTTTATTTAGATCAACTCTTTTCAGAATGCAGCCAAACTTGTGAGTCAGAAACCCAAAGTGTACCCAGTTCTATACCACTGAGTTAGTGTAGCCCAGAGCAGGCCACACTGAAGCAGGCAGATCCAAGAAGTTTGGTTACTCCCACGGTGAGGAGAGCAGAGGGTGAGGGCAGCTCCCACATGAGTGAGCGCCCAGCCATTGGCATGTGCTTCTGCAAACAGCCTAGTGCAAGCTAAGGCTGCTCAGAATCAGCAGACCTCCTGGTGAGGCCATGCACCACTGAGGCAGACACTTGCCTTCATGTGGCAAAGGGAAAAAATGGTTCTCCCAAGGGTCAGGCTGGTCATAATAGATGAAGACAGTGTGGACCAAAGTGGAGGAGGAACAAGACCAAGGAGGTGCCTGGAGGCCTGGGGTTACAGCTACTGGGTCCTTTGAGGTAAGTGGCTCTAGCTATACTGGGTAGACTGAATCCTGAGAGGTCCTGCGTGACCTGGGATGAGGCCAGCCGGGTTCAGGCGTACATGGTGAGCTGCAGCCACTGAGAGAGGAAGTCCCAAGGTCAGAGGGTAGACAAGAAAAGAGAAACCTTTGTTTTCAGGCTCTAATGGAATAGAGTATTTTCAAAGGACCTGTGGTTTATTGCAGATGTTTCCCCGTATCTTTCCAAGAAAGGTGTGGGAGCTGAGACCCCTTTGGATCCCTCCCTGCACCTGTCTGAGAGCCACATTCCCTGCCTGCCTTCCCTCCCTTTGTGCTCCCTTCCTGTCCCATGCCTCCCTCAGTGTTTGGAAGTGAGAAGCCACAGTGGGTCCTGTTGGCCTCATTAGTTCTTCTACCTTGAATTGCATGGTGCAGGGAAAGGGCCTAGTATGTTTTACCTCTAGAACGTTGAGTTTGATGATCCCATCTCCATCTTTGTCAAATGCATTGAAAGCTCCTGGGGAAAGAACACAGACCAGAGTCCCGTTACAAGCTCACTCTCCCTTTGTTGTTGGAACTTGTAAGGGGACAGTGCCTGCAGACAGTATCATCAGTAACCCTCCCGTGGATGGTCGGGTGGAGATTTCTATTGCTTCAGCTGTCCCTGTGGGGAGGCACTGGCCCACTTACTGAACATGCCCTCCAGCCTGACAAAGCAGCAGATAAAGCTGTCAAAGTCGATGTTCATGTGTCTGTCTGCATACCGCATGGTGATGATGTTGTAGAGCTGGCTGTTGAGATGGAAGCCTGTGGAGGGGCCAGGCAAGAGGAGGGAGAGTTGAAGTCTTCACACCTATATTCTGTTTCCCTGCCCCGTGGCCACCCTGGCTTTAAGGGAAGGAGTCCCCTCCTTTCTCCAGAAGGGCCCCGGCAGCCTGGCCCCCCTTTCCTCCCACCACCTGCATCGTTCACAGCATTGCGCATCTCGTGGCTGTTGATGGTGCCGGACTGGTCTGTGTCATAATGTTTGAAGATTTTCTGGCAATAGAGAATTTGGGGACACAAGTCACACGCTGAATCCCTGAATCAACCCCACCTTCATTGCCACACCGCACTCTCATCCCACCTGCCAGGCCTTGATCTTCTTCCACAGGTGATGGAACTCTTGTAGGTTCAGCCTCCCCGAGCCATCTGTCTGAGGAGGGAGGTCAGGTCTACAGGCACATAGCAGAGTCCCCCCGGGACAGGGAGGGGTGGCCCATAGGAAGCCTCTGCCTGTGCTCCCTACCCACTGTTGTATCCTCAGCCCTCCCCTCCACTTCCACCAGTCAAAGTTCCACAGCTCAGTGACCCATGGAGTCTGTCTCTAAGGACCCCTCTGGCTTGGAAGAATCCCAGGCAGAGCCTTAGGCCTGAGGTAGGAGTTGGAGATAGAGGCCAGATACAATTCGTATCTTTCCCTTCTGCCCCTTTCATACTGGCATCTGGTGCTCTGAGTCAGGATCTCTTTCTCCTTGGATACAGATTTGGGCCTTCTGGCTGACTGGACACCCCTATTGTGTCCCTGGCCAGAGATTTGGAAGGAGATGGCAGGAAGGATACATCCATGAGGGCAATCATGCTACGGCAGGACTCCAGCGTGAAACCTTGTGTCTTCAGGTCCTTGTCTGTGGGATGGAGAAGAGTGAGGGGCTGCCGTCAGACAGCTGGGCCCCCTGCCCATCCCCCCATGTGATTCGAGTTGCTCACGTTTGTTCACAACAGCATTAAGGACGTTCTTGAGCTCGTCTGCAGAGATCTCCATGTCCTCAGGAGGAAGAGGAAAGTCATGGTTCAGAGGAGAGCAGCTAAGGAGCAGAGGCTTTGCAAAGCAAGTCCCAGCTGTCCACATTTGTAACATCCTTGTTGGTGCTGTCCTAGAAGGGAAGCTGGGGCTTTCCCGAGGAAGGCAGAGGCGCAGCTACTGCACCCTCGGCTGTCCGGCCTGCAGTGGGCAGTCACAGCCACCTAGCAGGTGTGTCAGTCAGGAGCTCAAGGGCCTGGGGATTTTGTGCTGTGCGGAACAGAAGCGGGCTCCTGTGGGATCCCAGGGTTGGAGGTACTTACATCACCTGCTATCTGCTTGAAGATGTTGTGAAATTGCTGCTGTTCCTCGCTTTCATGGTCAGTGTTGCCAGGCCGTGGCTGTGGGAGCACAAAGGAAAGTTGGTTCACAGGAGTCAGGGATGAATGAATTGGGAGGAAAGCTCCCGGAAAGGTGCCAGGGCACCCAAAACAGCTGCAGGTGGCCGCAGGAGCCAGCATCGAGCTGATGAATGCTCTTTGCGGTCCAACCTGGTGAGCTGGAGTGAGAATCGAGCCCTCAGTAGCTCTTCACATCTCGCCAGTCCTGACACCTCATGCGTGAGCCATACCGACATGCAGACATCACGCCCTCGGTCCTCCCCAGCCAGAGCCTTCACTCTTTTGACCCTGATCGTTCCACCCAGCGGCCCCACAGTTCAAAGGGGGCTGAGTGTTCTGCTTCCTCTAGCACCTGTGTTATCACTCCACTGAGGGGCCGCCCGGGACAGAGGAGCCCTGAGCCTCACATTCTCTAAGCTGTGTGTGTCCATGCTTTCCCACTCCGGTATAAATTTTCCTCCGAGTCTAGAGAAGCCTGTTTCTGACATCAGTCCCCCTTTGCTTCTACTGTCCTTTCCCACTCTTGTCACAAGCTCAAGGACTGAGGACGGCTGTGCAGGCTCAGCTCTCTCCAGCTGTTCTCTCAGCCTTTGCCAACACCGTCTCTCGCTGTCCTGGCTGGTTGGGCTCCAGTGGGGGAGGCTCAACCCGTCTTTTCAGTGTAGGACAGTTTGGTGTGGCAGCCAGTCCGCAAGATGTGCACCCAGGCAGCAGGCCAAGTTTAGGGGAACTTATGAGATAAAGGGTCAGTGAGACAGATCCAAACCCTGCGTGTTAGAGACCCTCCCTGGCAACCCCTCCGCCTCCACATACCCAGGAGCAAAATGGCCCCTGGGTGCACAGTGCTAGCCCCTCAGTCATGCCACATGCTCAGAAACCTGTGGGGATTTCTCCTGTTTATCGGGGCTTGCTTTGTCTTTGCCCTCTGACTCCTGGTCCACACCCAGCTCCTTGTTGCTGTTTGCTCTGTCTGAAACGAAGATGATGGGCTGGAGAGAGGGGGGAGGTGGGGAGGGGCGGGAAGGAAGCAAGGGTTATGGGCTGGGTGGCGCATTGAGGCCCTGCCCCCAGCAGCTTAGTGAGAAGAAAAACTTCAGTTCAAGCTCCAGCTCTGCTGCTAGCTAACAAGGTGTGTAACTGCGTAAAGAGGAAGCCTCTCTGGGCCTTAGTCCTTTGTCTTTTGATACCCACCCCAGCTGTCCTCAAGGTAGAGTTATATGGGTGCCATCAAGTAGCACATCCAGAAGTGCTGAGACTGCTAAAAGCAGAATGATCTTGGGCTGTGGTTTTAAAATATTCCATAGATTTTTTTTTCAAATGGAAATAATTTCAGATTAAATTCTCCAAGAAGTTCAGCATAAATAAAGCCGTTATGAACAGAGATTCTTGGATGGAGGCAAGCAGAGCTCTTTGCCCCTGGTACCCACACATCGCAGCAACCAACGAATCTCCAGGGAGACACAGTGAGACTGAGAAAAGACTGATGAGTGGCAAGATCCATGTTTGGTCACAACACTGACCAGCCCAGCCCTTGAGGGAGAAATGTCTTCCCTAGCCCCGGCTGCTCAGCCATTAAGGGCATGATAAAACTTGCTTTTTCCTCCGGTGGTGGGGGTCAAATGAGATGCTGAATGTAAATTTGTACTGAAAAAAGCATTGAAAGTGCTACACAGATAGAAGGGATATTTTCAAGATACACATGCAAGAGGAACAGGGTTGGGAGATGTTACGCCAGCTGGTGGGCTGTGCACCCCATAGCAGGAGGAAGGCATCACTTGGGTTTGGAAGCTGCTGTGCAGAGAACCATGGGGTAAGCAGTCTCCAAGCAGACTAAAGGAGGCCCCAGGGTCTTTCCATGCTGCTTGTCGATGCCAGGTCAGGTGGGAAGGCCTATGAAAATAGCTCCGCCACTCCTGGCGCCCAGCAGGCCCCCAAAGCTCTTGCTCTGCCTTCTAAGCAAAGGTCTTGCCCGAGCAACGGGAGCTTGCGGAGGTTACAGGCTGAGCAGGAATATGTGCCAGTGGACATGGTGTAGTCATGGAGCAGCCCTGCCGGGTACACTTATCCAGCCCAAGTACAGGTCTGGACAACACAGGTCTAAGAGAAGTGGGGACAGGAAATCCAGGTCTTCGTAGTAGACAAAAGCAGTTTTTGGTTCTGGTTCCCTCACTCATTAGTTGTGTGCATTTGGGGAAGTCACTCACTCTCAGGAATGTCCCCTCTGAATCTGTCCCCTTGCCTGTAAAAGGAGATAACAGCACCTACCCCATCGGTGCTGGTATAGCTGCAAAAGAAGCATCGCCACCTGCACTGTGCTTGGTGAGTGTTGGCTCTGGTCTTGAGCAGCGCCAATCTTGGGAGAAGCCCTGTGATGGGTCCTCCAGGCACCACCATGAAAACGAGCACCGAACCCCTTCTGATGGCAGGTGCTAGGCCAGGGCTCGATCTGTGGAGCCAGAGCCTGGCTCTGGTGCTCAAGCTGCCTTATCCTTGGGCAGGTTGGTCAGCTTTTACCTTTTCTCCTTCCTGAAAATGAGGATCAATAATGGTGCCAATCTCCTAGGGTTCTCGTGAGGACTGAGTTAACCCAGAGAAAGCAGCTAGGAGCATGTCCAGCACGATGTCCTCTCAGCAGTATCGGCTGTCACTCACACACACACACACACACACACACATAGCCTCAGCAGGAACTTGGAGGGAGGAGAGGAAGGCAAGTCTGGTGCACGCATGCACACATACACATGGGTACACACGCATGCTCTGCCTACTCACCCTGTTACACTCACCTTGGGTTTTTTCTTTTTCTAGATAAGAAAAGAATGGTACATGCAAAATAAGAGAAAAGCAAGTTCCCAGAATGGCCAGTGGCTCTGGGATTCTGTGTGTGTGTGTAGGGAGGGAAGGGTTCTTCCTTCTCTCCCCTCCATATCCAGAGACTGGCTGCTGCTATGGCTTTAATTATCCATTGTTATTGAATACAGTCAAGGAAAGGGACCTTCTGGCTAACTTTTTAAAGTACTTACTAAAAATTGGAAAATGGGGCCAGGTGTGGATTACACATTTGTAGGCTCAGCACTCTGGGGGCTGAGGCAGGAGGATTGCAGTTGAGTTCAAGGTAAACCTGGGTTACATAGTTAAGTTCAAAAGCAGCCTGAACTACATAGTGAAATCCTGTCTCAAAAAAAAGTCAAAAAAACTGTCAATGAGTCTTTGGTTGACCAGTATTGCATGTCTATATCTGTTTTCATGAGAAGCCACTTTGAAGATATCAATATGTAATACAACCACCATTGTTAATTCCCTACCACTTTGTTTGTAACTCTGTATTGTCTGTATTGTGCTTGTGATATGTTGTAAAATGTTGTATGTCTGTTAATGTTTCCCTCCTTTTATCCTTAAAATAAAAAAAAAAAAAAAAAAAAAAAAAAAAGTCAAAAATATGGCTCACTCAACCTGGCTTGAAAATGAGTTTATCTTATAGAATTTTTTTGTTTGTTTGTTTTTGTTTTTTTTTTTGGTTTTTCTCCGGTACCGGGAACCAAACTCACGACCTTGCACTTGCCAGGCAGGTGCTTTTGCCGCTGAGCTAAGTCCCCAGCCCCTTATAGACTTTTTTAAAAAATTTTTGAGCAAACATTTAAAATATGGAGACTTAAGGTGGAAACCAAGGTTTGGAGCTCTTTTTATAAAATTAGAAACCCCTCAGCTGAGCTGCGGGTGTCACCACTTCCCACCCTCAGAATGCCACAGAGGCTGCCACTCCGGTTGTCCCTCCAACGCAGAAGCCAAGTGTCACCAGAGAACTGTAGATAAGTATGGCAGCATGAACACCAGCACCCCTACACCTTCCCGATTGCTCAGGTAGGTACCATACTGGCTCCCATTAGATTTTGTGTGTGTGTGTATGTTTTTGAGGCAGGGTCTCCCTATGCAGTTCGGGCTGGCCTTGAGCTTGCTTTGTCGCCAGGCGGGTCTCAAGCTCACAACAAGCCTCCTGCCTCAGCCTCCCGAGTGCTGGGATTACAGGTATGCGCCACCATGCCCAGCTCCCATTAGATTTCGAGTGTGCAACTCCTGATAAATACTGTACACTGGTCAGCAGTGTCCAAAGGGGAGAATAGAGCCAAATGCATGTAACACTGAAACCAAACATCTGCCCTGGTTCCGAAGGCATTTGGAGATGTCACTGGCATAGGCTAGGGCTATCCACCTGGAATACAGTTCAGTGGGACGACTGTCTTCCCTGAGCACAGGGGACTGTTTACTAATCAGGCCCCAAAGCCCAAGGGAGATACATGACCCCTCAATACAGAGACCCCAGGGAACCCCAGCCCTGTGCTGCTGACCTTGGGATCCTCAGCTCTGGAGCTGGCACCAGCATGGAGGTGAACTCAGACTCTGGACGTGAGTTCCAGCCCTACCTGCGACTTACTAGCCCCGTGAACACAAGTCATTTAACCCTACCGGGTCTCTGCTCCCTTGCTTGAAAGGCAGGGAGGATAACCTTCTTTATTTCTCAGAAAACAATCTCGAAAGGATCCAGTGAGATAACACATGTAGAAAGTAACTTGCAAGTGGTAAAATGTGGGTCGTAATTTCTACTTGAGTGTCCGCACTGTGCCGAACATTTCACACATAGTCTTACTAAGTCAACATTTACAGTGGGACTATAATGCATGCCTTGTTGCCGGGGGCTCTGGACCACAGGTGGTACATGCGTGACTGTCCCATTGGGTGGCATAGGACAGTCCCATCAGTTAGTACAAACTGCCCAATGGGACAATTATGCATGTACTGACAGTAGTGCAAGCTGGCTGGTACATGTTAAACTCCACAAAACGGCCAGGGATGTAGCTCAGCGGCACAGCATCTTCCTGGCAAGTGCAAGGCCCTGAGTTCAATTCCCAGTACAAAAAAAATTTAAACTCCACAAAGCACTGCCAGGCCCATTATTCCCATTCTACAGAATAGAAAACTGAGTCAGAAGGGTTATATAACTCATCCAGGCCACCAGCTGGTAGCAGGCTCTGACACCGGGTGCACAGCCAGCATGCTTCCTTTTCTGTGCAAGAGAAATCCACTGTTGTCCAACCTCATAATGTTAGCTGTTGCTCTTGTCATCGCCCCTTTCTCTGGCCTTGTTCCCTTCTAACTGTTCAGACTGCTTTCCCCCTCTGCCATACTTCTCAGTTCCTGAACCGACTAAATGGTCCTAAGACCGTCAGACCCATTACTGTCGGCCACACCAAGCAGAAGCTATAGTGACATGGCATAACTGTCCCACACCCCCAACTCGCGTCTCCCCCTGCCCGTACCCACTCTCCTCCCGCCACCACCGTCAGCCCCCTGCAGGGCTTGGAAAGTGACCCTCTGGACCTTTGCACATGTAAGAAACAAACTACTCACCACTGGTCGATCCACAGAGATTGTATTTTCAACTTCCCTGTGAAAAACACAAATGTGGGTGTCTCAGGGTCACCAGGAGCAAACGAAACACATGGAGAATTTTCTCAAATCACATGGCTTTCTGGTGCCCAAATTGGTACTGACTTTAAGAGGACCCCAGAGACTAAACCTTCACCCCAGGCACCAGCTCTATGTGGGCAGCATCCCTAACAATCCAGCCCAGGCCCAGCAGCTACCCACGGACCTTGTGCTTCTTCTGGAAACTGGGACATTTGTGATGGCCAAGTCTAGGATATGGACTTGCTGGCTTCCCTGGCTATACTAACCTAAAATTTTAATCACACCCACCTGTATGGAACTATAACTCTTCCCTATTTTATTTTCACTTTTTCATTCCTTCTCCGAATCTAGCATACTAATATATATATATATATATATATATATATATTCCCCCCCCATCATTGTCTCACTCTAGAGCAGCAATGGCAAACTTTTAGAGACTGCAACCCAAAACTTATTTATCACAAAGTGCCAACCCTGGAACTAAACCTGCATCCTGAAATTTCAGATTAGAAAAAATAACTCATACATTAACATATTTTGTCTTAAAAGAAGAAGAACACATGCACCCTAGATTCACCACCATTGCCCTAAGTGTTAGGCTTTATGAGGCAGAGATTTCTTTCTGTTTAACTTCTGTATCCCCAGGGCCTAGAAGAGTGCCTGGGACACAGTAGGTGCTCCATAAATGTCTGTGAGATGAATGAATCAGTGATAGGAAGATGGGCAGTAGATAGGGAAGAGGTGCAGACTGGTCACCATATCCCAGGAAGCTGAAGGAAACCACTCCAGCTACTTCCTGCCTCCAATCTCTACAACAGGTCACGTGCGCTTCTAGGGACAGGTGGGGAAAACCAGGCGGGACTCACTCAGAGAGATTCCTCTTTTCAGAGAAGACCCGGAGGATGAATTCCCCTTCCTGGTGGGGCTCGTAGGTGGAGGGCACGATGACGTACTCACTGGGAGGCAGGCGGAAGCGCTGGGATACCTCCCGCATGTTGATGTAGGTTTTGCTCCTGGCCCTGGAAGCATTGTACAGGAAGAAGTCCTTCTGCAGGTGCTGCTTGTTCCCGTGCATCTGGGGACAGAGGAGCCCATGGGACCTGAAGCCCTGGGAGGGTTGCCCTGTCCTGCTCACAGCCCTTCCAGTGAGCGGTCCCTTCCTTAGTCTGGGCACCCATTTCACAGTCTGATCCACCTACTGCCAGTCCAACGGCCTCAACTAGCTCAGCATCCCAGAGCTCCCTACCTCCCTTCCTCTGCCTTTCTGCTGAGATTCCGAGGTGAAGGTCAAGTCCACTGCCCCATAGACAAGGCCACTTACCAGGTCAGCTGCTCGTCCCCTGCGTCCCCTCAGGCTGGGAAGGCCCTCAAGGCTGGGTTCTGGGGGAGGGGATTCCTCCTCCCTGAAGAGGGCAGCCCCCCTCGGAATGCGTGTGTGAGTGTGTAAGTTCGTGAGTGTGAAAGAGTGTGTGAAGGGGTTGTGTGAGGGCGGTGTCCAGTGAAAGGATGAAAGTATACATTGCGCCACAGTGCTGCCCACAAACCCCACAAGAAGCTCCTCGCAAGCCACAGACAGACTCGGGACCCCAGTGAACGCCGCACACAACTGCCGTTGCCACCACTGCTATACCTCTTTGGGAACCTTGGAGAGAAACAGAAGAAGAAGCAGCCTCAGATCTGAACAAAGGGAAGCACAGCAACTGTAGAATGGTACGGACTCTGACTCCCCCTGTGCCTGCCCTGCCAGCCTGGCCTCCCTCCACTGTATCCCTGGCGTTTTCTGCTTCTTACGGACACAAGTGAGCCTGAGAGCAGCAGCCCTGGGGAAGCTCCCGAGCCCCGCTTCCGTGAAGGTGATGTCTCCTGCGCCGGAGGCTGCTGGGGCCCACACACCTCATAGATGGCGAAGCCAATGGTGAAGAGGTTGGCGCCCAGCTTCCGATCCTTCCGCCGGTTCTTCTGCATCAGGGCCACCAGGAAGCTGCAGATGACCTCGGAGTCATCAGGGTCATCGTCCTCCTCCAGGAGCTTCAGACGGTACTGGGGGTTGGTCCAGAAAGTATCTGTGCCCCCCAGGAAGGAAATACAGGTTCAGAGCTCCCTCTTGCAGAAAGGGTGGGAAGGAAATGAGAGAGGGCTCCTTCATCGCTGTCCCCTATGGGATGGTTAATTTAGGAGTCAGTCTGCCTGGATTAACGGCCAGGGGACTGCTGTGTCTGTGAGCGTGTTTCCGGAGGACAGCCGCCTGTGAATTGGGGGACTGAAGGGGAAGATCCACTGATGGGGGCTCACATAGAACAAAAGGCAAGAAAAGAATTTCCCCTCTTGTGCTGTGGTGCTCTATGTCTGTGATCCCAGCACTTGGGAAGCTGAGGTGGGAGAATGGCTAAAAGTTCAAGGCTAACCTAGGCTAACAGTGAGTTCAAGGCCAGCCTGGACTACATAGTGAAACCCATTTTCCCTCTCTCTCCTGGAGCTGGGACATTCTTCTGCCACTGGACATCAGAACTCCAGGATTTCTGGCATTTGGATTCCAGGACATGCACCATACCCTGTCCCCAACCCCCATGTGTGCTGGTACCAGTCCTAGGGTCTCCAGCTTCCCCATGGCCTGTCTTGGGACTCAGACAGGATCATGTGAGCCAGTTTCCCCTAATGAATCCCCTCTGTTCACCAGTCCTATTGGTTCTGCCTTTCTGGTGAACCCCAGCTAATACTAGGTGCTCAATAAATGCTTATGGGAAAAATAAGTCAGTTATCTGTCCAATTATTTGGTGGGTGGAGCCTCTACCTTACGCAGATGGAGCTGTTTGGGTTGGATGTGTAGGTCTTCCTTCCTTCTCTGAACTTTCATTCTAGGCTTTACTGACAACTTTACTTGCCCCAAAATGTTGTGGGTCTCTGGGATCAGGTCTTAAGTCTCTCTTCTGCTCCCCATCACATTGCCTGTCTCCTCAGACAATCTTACTTAACTGTACATTTTCTTTTTTGGTATCAGGAATCAAACTCAGGACCTTGCACTTGCCAGGTGATCTACAGTTGATCTACAGTGATCTACAGTGATCTACAGTGCTGTGCTGCTGAGCTATCTCCCTGGCCATAACTCCACATTTTAACTCACCCTATATAGCAACAGCCCTCAGGTACATATCCCAGCTCAGTCTCTGCTCACTCCCTCCCTCTCTTCCTTCTTCCCTCTCTTCCTTCCTTCGTTCGTTCATTCGTTCCTTCCTTCCTTCCTCCCTCCCTCCCTCCCTCCTTGACCCCTCCCTCACTTCCTTCTTTCTCCTTTACTTTCTTCCTCAAACACTTACTGAGTTTGTATCATATAACCAAACACCTTCCTAATGTGTGCATCTAATTCTATATTACAAACACCACAGCAGTTTTCTTCCTCCACATTTCTCATCTTGCAATACTGATGCCACCTGCTTGGGTCCCTACGCCAGGAATGCCAGGAATCTTGACATCCGTCTTCATTCTCGAAGATCTGCTTGCTCCCCACCCCATCTCCACAGCTGCAGACCTGGTCTCAGCTTTCAGCACTCCAACCTGAGCGACTCCTCCAGGACTATGTTGAACACAAGGGACCCACGAGATACTGTTCTGACAGTTTCCTGCCTCAACATTTTGACAGCTCCCTGTTGCAAGATCCTCAGTGTGGCAGCCTCTCAGTAAAATGGGAGGATTTAGTGAGACAGTGGTTGTCTGGAGCTTGGCAGAGACTCCATGCGTGACTGTGAATATTATTCTACCTGGGACCCAGGCTGCGCAGACCCTTCCCCCTCGGAGAGCATCTCCCACCTGGGAAGTTGCGGCAGCCTCCGGCAGAGCAGCCCCTCACCCAGCGGCCCTCGTTCACCGACACCGTCCACGTCTGCAGCTTGTCAGATTCCAGGGCATCCGCAGTCAGGTTGCAGATCTCCAGCTTTGTGAAGTGGTAGATGAAGTCGTCATATGACATCCTGAGGAGGGCAGGGGAGCGAGCCACAGGGGAACAGATAAGGAGGGGCTGGGAGAGGGCAGATCCCAGGGCCAACTCAGCCCAAGGAATGAGCTCAGAGAAGCTTGGTTAAGGTCCCAGCAGGTCTTTCCCTTGTAAGTGGCACAGACACCCTTGGTTCAACACATCTGCCCCAACTATTACCCAGCCTTGTAGTAATGACTTAGAATCGTATGTCCTTGATGGGGCAGCTTGACAGAAATTCAGTTCTCCAAAAAGTTGGAGGAGCAGTCATTTGGGAAAAACCATCAAATGAGTGATTTACAGAGTGACAAGCAGCACAAATGAACCTTGAGAGTCCTGAAGTTGCCTTCAGTCTGAGACTGGAAGCCTGCGTAGGGAAGCCCTGAGTGAGGCTGAGGGCGGTTTTGGGGGATCTGCGTGTCCTCAGCTCAGAAGGGAGCTATATTAGGCCAGCAGCAAGTGGCCGGAACAAGAGCTGCCTCATGCTGCCCTGGTCCTCACTGTGACCTAACACTCTCCCGTCTCTGGCTGGAGGAAGACAGGCCCAGATCTCCCAAGGGCTGGACTCTGGCAGCCTCTGGCTAGGGACGGACGCTGGAGACTTCACCTCCCTGCCGCATCCCTCACCCTTCTGGGTCCTCCTGGATCTGGGACTCACCAGAACTCTCCATCCTCAGTGACCTGGTGCTGCAGACGGGCCTTCTCATCTTTGTCCACAAAGCTCCAGTCCTTCCAGCTGGTGGGAAATGGGGGGTTATGGAGGGAGGAGGGGAAGGTGGTATGTGGGGTGGGACAGGAGCTGTCAGAGAGATGTGGAGCTGAAGAAATAGCCCATCTCAACTGCAGCCCGTATGAGCTCCAAAGTGTTGGTCTGACCTGTTACCCTCAGCGAAAAACCTTGTAGTTGCTTCCCGTGGGCCTTTTAACATGCCGGGGCCTCTGGTCTAGTCCTTTCAGTGACAAGCGGTGCATTTCTTTCCAAGGCCCCGTGTGCCTTTGTATGGGGACAGGAAGGAGAGGGAATCTCAGCACCAGCCAAGCACTTTCCAAAAGCAGTGCCATCTCCTCACAACAGCTCACACTGTCCGTGCTAATATTGTTCCGCTTTCCAGATAAGGTGAAGAGATGCCAAGCAGGGAAGTTGCCTGTGCAGTCCAGACCCTGAGACTCTGCATTAAGACTCTGCTCGTGCCTGGGCCTCATCTCAGCTTTCCGGAGTCCCTGCCCTCTAGCCTATGACTGTCTGCAGCTCCTCGGGATCCCTGGCTCTCCCACTCCCGGACTCTTCTCCTCTGTAGGTTGTCGTGGGTTTGAAGGGGATTTTACACCTTCACCGGTGTTTGCTCTCACCCATGGCTTCCCATACCCGTCACTCCAAGAGCCGTTCCACTCCACCTGGCCCCAGGGGTTCCGCAGCCGCACCAGCTTCACTTTCTCACCTTTAAACAGGGCCTGGGGCAGAAGGAAAGAAGCTTTCCCAGCCTGTCTGCAAAGGGGGCTCCTGTCTCGCCTGAGGGCCGGGAGGGGGTGGGGAGAGAGCCCGTTAGGGGAGCTGTCCTGCTTGGCCAGCCCAGGAGACAATCGGAAGCTCCCTGAGGATGGTCGGGTGAGAGGTCACAGGCTTAGGACTGAGTCAGAAGGGCCCAAGGCCTGGCTGTCACCTGCTATCTTCTAAGAGGTGATTTTCCTGGAGAACTTGACAGTCACTGTGAGCTTTGGGGGAGGCAGGAGAGGAGGTGGATACAGCAGACGCTGTTGGCACATCTGGTGTCTGTGTGACTCTTTTAAAAGGCCTCTACTGGCTGACGAGCCACAGACAAAAGCCCCTGCTAGATGGGCCAATTAGAAAAGGTGCCCCTTCCCTCCAGTCTGCTGGAATGGGTTGATATCCTTTCTGCCCATCCCTTTGTTCAGGGCACAACCTGCCCAACTGTGTGCCACACTCAGCCAGAGAAGCCCATTGTCCCAGAGGGAGCAGAGCGTTGTAACTGCGTGAACCTGAGCGGGCAGAACGCCAGAACACAGGAGACCCCCTTTGTGGAACAAAAGCAACATTTCTGTTTGTTTCTTGGAAATATTGGGGAAATTGCTATTTTTAGCCCTAAAAGCAAAGATAAAGTGAGCACTGGCAAAGCCGGTGGCAAAGCCGGTCTCTAGCAGGTCCCACGGGCCCCTCCCTGCTTGGGCACTGTGCTTGGACCTTGAGCAGAATCCCCAGATTGGTGGCAAGCTCCACAGCCCATGAGGGGTGCAGAAAGCTAAATCCTGACTCCAGAAAGTCAACCCATGTGGTCCCCGTGTACCACCTGGGCCCTCAGGCTCACCTCCTCCAGTCCAGTGACAGAATAGGCATGCCCTTTGACCAGCCCGCAGGCCATTCGTGTCTCATACTGAACCGGAACAATTGTCTGTGGAGCAACAACCAGATAGTGGGTCAGGAGTTGGGGAGCAGAGGTTCTGCTGCCTGGAGACCAAGTTCTTATGGGCTCACTTTCTGGGTTCTGTGAGGACAGGCCCTACTCTGCTCCCTGAGAGTACCTCATGACCACAGCAGGCCCTCGCTGGCCCTTTAAGAGCATCGAGAAGATGTAGCTGGTCACTGGGAAGGCTCTGTCCTGGCGCACTGGTGATAAGGAAGAACCTGGGATGTGAGGGGGGTGACAGCTTCCCTTAGGGTCCTTCACAGGGGGCAGGGGGTTGGCTGGGCTTCCCAGACTTGTGCCATTCTGGTTACATCCTTGAACTCTTGCACACCCACTGAGAACATGATATTCAAGAAATCGAGAATCACTGCACCCAGGGAAGGAACTGCCAGGGATCCCTGCCCAGACACGGCTGCGCTTAAGAGTGAAGGGTGGCCCTTGCACAGGCAGAAAGGCCCACGTCGCAGGCACAAGGGATCCTGGGCAGAAGGGTAGTGTCGCAGAGCTCAACGGGGCTAGACAGGCTGTCCAGGGGGTTAGTAGCAGCCTGGTAACACAACGGCTCTAAGGAGCGCTTCCCAGAGCCACGTGGAACTTTGGAGTTCTTGGAGCCTTTTTCAGGGTGATTGGCATAGGTAGGTTAGGGTTTTTGACATCTTAGCTCCTCCTGGATCTCAATCCTCCTGACACACACCAGGCTGACAGAAAGGGTCGGGGCAGGACAGGTGCCCATCCACACTTGCACACTTGGAGAGCTGCTCAAAATGACTCTTGATATCACGTAAGAGTCTCATTCAACTAGGAATTCTACTACTGGGAATCTGGCCTATGACACCATTGGGGACACAAACAAACATGCATCTATTGCCATGTTCATTAGAGCCAAAAAAGGAAAAAACCTTTAAGTTTCCAGTAATAGGGTATTGGGTAAGCAAATTACAACATACCTGCCTGTTAGAAGATTGTGCAACTGAAAATGCTATATGGGAATATTTATTAGCTGTTAATTTCCTATCATCTTATTTTGAAATTCTGTATTTTTATTGTCTTTTGTTGTTTTGTTTTTGTTTTTTGGGGGGGGGCGTTAAATTCTCTTTCAAATAAAAAAATGCCTGAACATTAAAAAAATTTATTAGCATAATGAGAATATAAACTAACTGAAAAACTGCAAAGAGGTAATACAATATGACAAGGTTTTTAAAATTAAAATATATATTAAGTGTGGGACATGGAAAAATCCTGGAATAGTATATACCAAATGTTAAGAGTGATTATCTTGGAGGGAGAAAATATAGGTTAAGTTTTCCTCTGTGTTTTTCTGTGAAACGCAATGCATGGCTTCCGAAAGTACTGCAGCCCTCTTCAAAGGCTCCTTTGCTTTCTTCACTGGAAGAGTGAACCAGGGGGCGGGAAGTCACAGTGTTGCACTGGCTGCCGAGGGGCAGCCGGCAGCAGCGGGGAGGGGTCCTGCCAGCTGGAGGTACACACCCGCGATGGTCTGTCATCTGAGCCTCTGGGGATGAGGTCTGAGTCCCTGAGCAGCGAGTTATCCATGTTCCTCACCATCCGTTTAATCAACTCCCCCATGTTGAGACCGGAAGGAGAGGTTCCATAGGTCATGTTTGTGCCATCCTGAGGCCCGACAGGGAGGGTGGAGGACAACCCAGGAGAGGGAGAGAGAGCAAACAAAGGCGGGGAAGGGAAGGAGACAGAAAGAAGGGAAGGGGCAGAAAAGGAAAAGAGGAGAGATTAATAGAACATGAATGGAGAGAAGATGGAGAAAAGTGACACAGAAAGAAAATGTTCACCCAAGGTGTTTTAGGCTGACTGACCTTCCCCGGCTTTCTGTGCGCGGGGCGTGTAGGGAGAGAAAGGGGCAGGAATGAGTTGGGCCCTCCCGCTCGCATGGAAATCACCAAGATGGCTGACACGCAGGGACGAGGGAAGGTGCCTCTCCGGACACTGAGCAGGCCTGGCGTCCGTGGCCTAGTGTCTCCTTGCCCACAGTTCCCATCTCCCTGTGCTTGGCTGTGTTGCCCTGAGTGTGGACTGTGGGCTGATCTTTCCCTCAACACAGAGCCTGGGTCCCAGGCAGGCAATGGGGCCAAAGCTCAATGATGCGGACACTTTGTTAGGGAAATGGTGGGCTCAGGTCCAAAGCTAAGTATGTGGCTAGCTTCTGGGGACACGCGTAGAGCAGGCAGTCCAGACAAGAGAGAGGCCCCCTCTGACATAGGGCTCAGGACCCGAGTCCACCTAAATTCCAGGACTGGGACATCCTTGCCCAGTCACTCTACTGGAAATCCCCAGGAACACTTGAAAAACTCCCATTTTTCAACATCAAGAATCAGTTCCTCTTAAAACAAAATATTCACCCTGTCCCCGAAGACTGTGCTGCCATTAGCTGAGAGAATGGCTCCTGCCCTGTGGCCCTTCCCCCAACTTACATCAATCGAGCAGCCCATGAGGGAGCCTCTCTCGATGGCTTTCCTCATGATCTTGTACATGTCTCGCGGAGCATCCTTGATCTCAAAAAACTCCGTCACCCCTCCTGTGAAGTCCTCCATGGCCTCTGTGGTGTTCCCACCTTTCAGGGCTTCGTAGGAACCATGGAGCCTTGGGGAAAAGATGAAGACCAACCTGGGGCCACATGGTTCCAGGACAGATGCCCAGGTACCCCGGCCCAGAACTTTGCTCAGGTCCTATGATGTTTTCTCAACAATTCCCGATCAGATGAGCTAATGAGACAGCTGGTTGCTGTGATTCCTGTTCTTCCCAGTGACAGAGCTCAAGAGGCCCAGTGACCCACCCTAGGCCACAGAGGGCCAGAAGCATTGGCACTGGAGCCCAGCTATCCCACTTCCTGGCAGCCCTTTCAGCTGAAGTGAGCTTCTCAGCCAAGAGATGACAGTATGAGTTTGAGCCAAGCGAGATCATGGGATCTGAGCTCTGGAAATTCAGTGCTCTGATCCAAGGCTTGCAAAACCACCAGTCAGAATTAAAGAGCTCACTATGGGAAGTCAAAGTTAAAGACTCTTTTTCTTTTTCTTTCTTTCTTTCTTTCTTTCTTTCTTTCTTTCTTTCTTTCTTTCTTTCTTTCTTTCTTTCTTTCTTTCTTCTTTCTCTCTCTCTCCCTCTTTCTTCTTTCTTTCTTTCTTTCTTTCTTTCTTTCTTTCTTTCTTTCTTTCTTTCTTTCTCTCTTTCCTTTCTCTCCTTTCTCTCCTTTCTTTCCTTCTTTCCTTCCTTTTACTGAGGTGGGATATCACCATTATACCTGGGCTAGCCTTGAACTTGCAATCCTCCTGTCAGCCTCCTGAGTCGCTGGGATTACAGGTGTGAGCCACCAAGCCCAGTTTCTCCATTCTTCTCCATTTCTTCTCTTAAACTTAGTGCTTTTAGTTAGCACTATTGCTGCCTAATCCATTCTACTCTGACTCTGGGTCACAGTTGAATTCCCCCAGCACATGTGAGAGTGTACACACACACACACACACACACACACACACACACGCATCCTGCTGGATTCTGCAACCCTTTCCTTACAGCCCACCTGTTTCACACTCTAGTGTCATCTTACTTAGCATAAGCCTTCTCCAGCAGAGCACTCCAGAACTCATTGCGGTGGTTGGATTTGGTGAAGACCAGCTGATTGTTGTATGTAGGCAGACAGTCATCAATAACCACATCCACCCAGTCTCCATAGCGCCAGAACTGCACAGACACATGAAAGCAGAGTCATCCTCCGATTACCACTAGGAAACACACCTTTCCTCGCACTTTCCACTAGGAGCTCGTCCATCCCAAAGCAGTTCTGTTTCCTAGGTCCAGCTTATTGGTGCTGGCTCATGTTCTGGGACATGTGACATGGGACTCTGTCTCTATCTGGACTGTGAACTTCTTGAGGGCAGGGACTGAGTTACCTACTGCTTAGTCTTCCACAAAGTCCAGTTCAGAATTGAGAGTGGCAGGTGCTCCCTCAGTGTGTTAGGGCTTTAGATTTTCATTGCCCTGCCTGGGAGATCTGGAGCAGGGCCTGCATATTAGCATTTTGTGTTCAGGAAGATTCTACTATGCAGCAAGGCCTGAGAGCTCCTGGCCTTGTGAGGTCATAGTATCGGTTTAAGTATTTCTTGATGACAAGAGTGTCCCAGAAAACACCTGATTCCCACTTTCATTCTGGTCCAGCACCAGCATTTGGCTCTGTGCCAAAATTATTTGAACCCAAAAAAGTTGTAATGAAACTAGTGCCAGGAATCTTAGTTCCAGGCCAAGGCAGGAGCCTGATCTTCAAATCCTCACTGAGGTGGGATAGGGGCCACCTAGAATTTTCTTTAACTAGAATTTTCTTCCAAGGCCTGGAAGAGGCAAGCATAGACCTACTATGGAACTGCCTGTGGCAAGAAGGAAAAGGAGCCGTAGTAGTTCCTGGATCAGGGGTCCCATAGTACAGCCCAAGGGGCCCTATGCTCTATGGAGGGAGTTACTTGCGAAGGGCTGCAGGCAATAACACAGCAGCCAGCTGGAAGGCAAAAACAGAGCTGCAGGCTAGCAAACAGGATGTCTTCCTGACTTCCGGGGGCCAAGTGGAAGCTGTGTGGGGTTGGGGGGTCACAGATAAACAACTGCTTCCTCCCTCCTAGCCTTGCAATATCAAGGGGTTGCTGCCCTCTGTTGCAGCTGGGGTGTGGGGGGGTGGAGCCTTCCCTAGAGCTTTGGGAAGTCAAGGCCAAGAGAAGTGTGGTGGGAGTCTGTAGTTGGCACCCTTAGCCACGTGCCCATCACCTCACCTGGAAGTGGAAGATCCCCGCATAGTTGTCAGTGAAACTTTGGTCATGGGGGATAACTCGGAAAAGCAGCCGCTCGTTCAGGGTCAGGCAGGCGATGGCTGCGAGAAACCAGCAGTCCCCTGCAAGCAAACACACAGTGGGTTTCGTGGGTCTGTCCCTCAGCCAGCTGCTCTTGTCGCTGAGGACCGGGGATTCTCTTAATGCCCGTCTTGCTTCCAGATCAGACCTTACAGACGCATCAGCCCAGCAAGGAGATTTCACAGGAATCCTTGACAGTGGAACCCACCGGGGCCCTTCCTCCCTCAAACCCTGGACGTTTTGCTAAGGGCTTTGCCAGAGGAACTCACTTCAATTTTGGGCCTCAGCGGGAAAGAGCAGTAGGTGATCATAACTGGATTGTTCTTTCTAACACCGTCAGGAAATCCACGTGCCCTGTGCCTTTCGGTGCAAGTTTGCTCTCCCTTCTGACCCTGGCAAAGCCCATCCATCGTCCTGTCACTGGATTTGTAGCTAAGGGAAGCCAGTTAGATAGCTGCTCTTGGACCGGTATATGGGAACCCAGGGAAGCGGCTGGCAATGGGATGAGACGGGGACATTTTCTTCTTCGCTTTTTCTGCCTCCTGTTGAACTGATTTGAGGGGAAGTCAGGGAGGACCAGCTGCCCAGGCATGTCATCAGCTCCAGCTGGGGCAAGGACCTGGCCAGACGCCTTCTCCTTAGCCTGTCCTGCAGCTGGATCAACTGCATTCTTTTCACTCTGTTTTGGGTGCCCTGTGCCTTCTGTTTTAATTGGGTCCCGGACTTTCTGACTGTACTACACAGAGCATGTCTGCAGTCACACAGACAGTACTTCCAGGACAAGGGACTGAGAGAGGGGAAAGTTGGGACGGGACAGCCACGCCATCAGGCAAACAGAACACTGGCTGCTCCTCTACAGGCAAATGCCGTCCTTGTTGAAAGACTTTTTTGATCTGGAGCTGTTCTGGGGCTTAAATTAAACAACAGTCCCAGGGCTCTTTTTGGCACTGCATTTTTTGTGAATATATAGATTCTTCACGCCTAAAGGACACGCTTCTCACACAGGCACAGAACTGTCTTATTAGAGCGCAACTAAAAGTCGTGTCGAGGGGCTTTAGTCTAGAAGGGCTGAGCCCATGCTGCAACGCAGGCCCAAGACCCGCTTTTGTGTCCTCTAAAAACAACACAAGAAGTCGTGGTGAAAACTGAACATGATGATGCAGGCTGGGAATCCCAGCACTGTGAGAGGCAGAGGCGGGAGAGCTGTAAGTTTGAGCCCAGCCTGGGGAATTTAACAAGACCATATCTCACAAATTTAAAAATTTTAAAAGGCCTGGGGAGCCGGACGTGGTGGCACATGCCTGTAATCCCAGCACTCAGGAGGCTGAGGCAGGAGGATCGTTGCGAGTTCGAAGCCAGCCTGGGCTACAAAGTGAGCTCAAGGCCAGCCTGAGCTGCATAGTGAGACCCTGTCTCAAAAAGACCAAAAAACCCAAAAAACTAAAAGGCCTGGGGGTGTAGCTCAGTGGGAAGGCCCTAGGTTCAATACCCAGGGTCACAATGAAAAAAAAAGTCCTGCTGAAGGTGCACTTAGTATGTGGCACCCCTCGTGTGATGCAAGGCAAAGTGCTGATAAAAACTGGGCCGGGAAACAAAGTGATTGCCAGCCAGCACACAGGGCAACAAACTGAAAGGGTACCTGCTATAAAAATCTTCCAAAAATGCATTAAAAACAAAAACAGAGTTTTGTCCCTTTACCTCCTGGAAAGGGCTTTCCCTCTCCATCACCCCTTGATCACCTGGCAGGTATGGTGAGGGGGACTTTGTTACCTAGGTCTCCTTGGCAGATGTCAGTCCTATTGGCTCCGCCAATGATAAATCGGGGATTCTCACAGATTTCCTGTGAAACAAACAAACAGAAGGTGACCAGGTTATAGTGATAGTAGCTGTTATGTGTTGAGTTCCGTTATGCAGTGTTGGCGCCATGTATCTGAAGCTCTACATGTTTCACTCCTTTCAGCCTCCAAACGCAGCCTGGGAATTGGACACTATCATTTTTGTTTTTCAGCTAAGCAAACCGAGGCTCAGAGAGGTTAAGAAACATTCCCAAGCACACACAGTAGTAAGTCGTGGGAGCCAGAAGCAGTCCTCCTTTTTGCTGTACCATGTTGCTTCCCACACGGTCACACTGAGTAAGGGGCACCTTGAGAGTCAGGGCACTGTCCCTCCTATCACAATTGGAGAGAGGAACATCAGGAAGCATGACTTTGCTTTTCCTGTGCTAGGAGAAAGGACACTAGAAGGAAAAAAGAGATCTTCCTTCCCAAGAGGAAGAGGGCAACACAGATACTTAGAGTCCGCCTGGGACTTGAGTGCTTGGCATAAGCCTCATTCACCTCCCTTGGTAGCAGGGCAGCCAGCTTTACCTGAGGCCACCCAGGAAAGCAGTTTTCAAGCCCAGGTCCATAGGGACCAACAGAGGGTGCTCTCGGTTTCCAGATATGTTATGCTTTTTTAAAAAACACTTTTATAATGATTGCAGACTCAGTGTTTTAGTTTTAACATTGTTCTTCACAGGCTCAAGAAGCTTTGCAGCTGGGTATGGTGGCGCATGCCTATAAGCCCAGCACTCTAGAGGCTGAGGAAGGAGGAGCCCAAGTTCCAGCCTACCCTGGACAATTTAATGAGACTCTGTCTCAAAATAAAAAATAAAAAAAGAACTGGGGGGTGTGACTCAGTGTGAAAGCCCGGGGTTCAATCCCCATTACCAAAAAAAGAAAAAAAAGAGAGAGAGAAAAAGCCTTGCTATTCCAATGAAATGGCGCCCCCTTCACCATGACAACCCAGTATATGCAAATATGCTAAAACCCCTGCGCTCAGGGGTGTCTCATCTTCCTAGAGGAAAAGGCTCACTTATCCTACACCACAACTTCCCTCTTACTCCATTAAAAACTCTGAATGCAGTGGAAGGATAGATGAATAACTTTTTACTTTATTTATTTATTTTTGCAGTGCCTTCCCATCCAGGTAATTGCTCTACCACCGAAATACATCCCCAGCCCTTTTCTTTTTTTTTTTTTTTTTAAACAGTGTTTCCTTGGTTCACAAACTCAATTCTCTCCATGATTCTGGTCACAAACTGAACTGGACTAGAACCAAATCAGATTTCTTCAGAAGGTCAACATTGCACCTAACTATTGAATTTGATTTGGTTCTTGCCCAACTTGAAATCATAGAAAGAATCAAATTCATGAACCAAGGTACCACTGTATTTTAAGACAGGTCCTGCTAAGTTCCCAGCCTGGCCCAGAGTTTTCGGTCCTCCTGCATCCCGAGTAGCTAGGATTACAATTCTTTTTAATAAACTTCCCTATGTTGGAAGGGAGTAAAAAGATAGAAGTAATAGGGATAGAAATAAAACTCTGAATATCAGTGTTTGAAAATAGTTTATACATAAAATCCACATAAAGTTTTACACAGTTAAAAATTAGAATTAAAGAAAAAATAATTTAAGAGCAGTCTGTAAAAGCTGAAAGGAAACAGAAGCAAGAAATCTAAGTGCATATCAAGTTGGTGACATACACACACATAAAAAGTTCTTTCAAGTGACTAAAAATGTTATTTTTGGCCACTGATCCCTTTTGGGATACATCTTAAAAACAAAACCCCTAAACCATAAAGAAATAAGAACCATAACAAATAATAATATTGTTTCAAAACTTAGGTGTGCAGTAGGAAAAGTAAATAAGAACTTATCGTGAAGTCATTAGGAGCTAATTTTTTGCTCCTAATAAAGAGAAAATATGTAAACTTACAAAATAATTGCAATAACAACCTGTAATGTTAAAGTTGAATTGGATATGCAGCTCATAATTTATTTTTGTCTCTTTGAAATAATTTTTTGTCCCTCTACTCTAAAACAATCAAACAAAAACAAAAGTAGAAGCAAGAACAACAAGCAGATAATAGGAGTCTCAGAAGAAAAAAGCAAAGGAATAGAATATTAAAAATTATAGTTCAAAAACTCCTCAAATGAAATAACATATTTGATACTGTACATTAAAAGGGCATAATACTACCATACGAATAACAATTCAGAATAACCCACATGAAAGTATATTTTAAAGGCTGGGGTTGTAGATTAGTAGTAGAGTGCTTGCCTAGCATCACAAGGACCTGAGTTCATTCCCCAGTACCACACACACACAAAAAAAAATTCTAAAATATTATTGGAGGCCGGGAATATGGCTCAGGGGCACAAGCACCTGGCTGGCAAGTGCAGTGTCTTAAGTTCGATTTCCATAACAAAAAATATAAACAAACAAACAAACAAATAAATAAAACATTATTGGACTTTCAAAAAAAGGAAAAAAGTTTTTTTAGACATCCAGGACAAGACAAGTAACTTCTAAGGGGAAAACATTAGTTTATCATTTTTCAATAGCAATACTTTATTCCAGAAGAAGTTTATTTCCTACTGCAATATGTTTAAGATACTCAAAGAAAGAAATTGTGAACCAAAGATTTATGAACAGCAGAACTTTCAAGTATAAAGCGTGTGCTCAACCTGTTTCCAATAATGGAAGAATTCAGGGAATGTTTCCGTGAGCTCCCCTTGGGGAATCTGCTAAAGAATGACCTCCAAACAACTCGAAGAAGAGAAGACCACCAGCCCAGGATTGGAGTAGCTCATACCTCACAGTGTAGTTACTTGCAGAATTAAAGCTAAAGGATGGTCAAAAAGGAGACTGTATCATATATAGTATTTTGCCTATGATGTTCACATAATGTACACATTTTAAAAACTGTTTTACACAACAGAAGAAAAAGCATACATTAAAATTAAACTATTTTTAGGAATTATCTTGGTAGTGATATTATTAATATTGTCATTCTGCAGCTTATTCAGACAAACAAAAGTTGAGGAAATTCATTGCCAGCAGGTTGCTGAAAGTGTTGAAAAGAAGTTCATCTGGAAGAAAAAAACGATGCAAGGAATAAACTTGGGTCTTCATAAAGAAAGAACATACAGGAAAGAATGAGTGAAAGTAAAATAAAATATTTTATTTTTTAGTCTTAAAAGATAATTTTGTTAAAAGTAACAATAAGCTGGGCATGGTGGCACACCCCTGCAACCCCAGCCCTGAGGCAGGAGGATGGCAAGTTCAAGTCTTGCCAGGGCAAATTAGTAAGACCATGTTTCAAAATAAAAAATTAAAAAGGGATGAGTACGTAACTCAATGGTGAAGCATCTTGGGTTCAATCCTCAGCGCTGGAAAAAAATTTAAAGATGAAAAAAAAAAAACAAAAACCAGAGAAGCATTATATAAGAAAAAGATCAATTCTCAAGAACACATACAATCCTAAACTCGTGTGCACTCAATAGAGTGTCAAAATATACTGGGCAAGCTGTATGATAGTGCACACCTGTGATACCAGCTAAATGGGAAGCTCAAGCAAGGGGGTCACAAGTTTAAGGCTATCCTGGGAAACTTAGTGAGACCCTGTCTGAAAATAAAAGAAAAAGGACTGGGGATTTGGTTCAGACTGCTTGCCTAGCATTCTTTGAACCCTGGGTTCAATTTGCAGACACACACAGACACACACACACACACACACACACAGGGTGATAGAACTGAAAGGAGGAAGGGACAAATCTAGTATTGTAGCTGGAGAAGCTTCATCACCCTTTTTCCTGTAGATCAATAAGGAATAAAATCAGCGAAGGTATAAATAACCTGAACAAAGCTATAGATCAACTTGATCAAATTGACATTACAGAATATTCTACCCTAAAACAGAGGAATTAACAGTCTTCTCAAAATCATTTGTAATGATCACTGGGATAGATCCCACTGTGGGCCACAAAGCACTCTTTAACAAGTGTAAAAGAGTAGAAATCATACAAAGCATGTTTTCAGAGCATAGTAGAATGAAGCTAAAAATCAATTAACAAAAAGGCAGCTGAAATTATTAGGAAATTAAACAACATTCTTCTAAATACACACAGGTCAAAGAAGAAATTTTAAAAGAAGTTAAAATATTTTGAATGAAATGAAAATAAAAATATAGCATCAAGATTTGTGGGGTGAAGCAAAAGCAATACTTAGATGGAAACTGATAGTGCTAAATATATCAGAAAAGAAGACCTGGAATCAGTAGAGACTATTCTACCTTTACACAGTAGAAAAAAAAATTTAAGGCTAAAGGAAACAAAAAAAAACCTAAAAATTAGAGCAGAAATCAATGAAATAAAAACCAAAAGTAATAGAAAGTCAATAAAAACCATAATGATTCTTTGGAAGGAACTATAAAATTTATAAACCTATAGCTATACTAAATGAGGGAAAAAACAGAAAACACAAATTACTAACATAAAAAATGGAGAGGTTATCACTGCTGATTCTGTGGTCATGAAAAGGATGATAAAGAAACGCTATAATTAGACTCTTACTCATAAATTTGATAACTTAGACAATATGGACAAATTTCTTGAAAGATACAAACTACAAAAGCTTACACAAGGAAAAATAGATAACCTGAATATGGAATACCTCTTGAAGAGGTAATGATTAACAACGCATCCAAAAGGAGAGCAGCAGACCCAGATGTTTCACTAGTAAATTCTACCAATATTCAAGGAAGAAATGGTATCACCTCTCCATAGTGTCTCCCATGAGATGGAAGCCAAGAGATCATTTCATAAATGATTCTATGAAATCAGCATGACCTTCATACCCAAGCCAGAAAAACCATGCAAGAAGGGAAAACTATGTGTGCTATGGACACACAAGAAAATCCTCAGCAAAGTATTAATAACTTAAATATAACAGTATATAAACACAATTACACCATGTAAGTAGTTTATGCCAGTTACACATGGTGGATTTAGCACTCAAAAATCTGTGTAAGTCATCACATCAACAGGCTAAGGAGAAAAAAATCATATGATCATGTTGATCAATGTAGAAGAACTATTTGATACTTTTCATTGCCAATTCATGATTTAAATAAATAACCCCCACAACTCTCATTTAACTAGAAATAGAGGAAAACTTCCTCAAATTGGTAGAGAACATCTACCTTTGCAAAGAACAACAGCTAAAACTTCTTTCACATGGTGAGAAACTAGATGCTGTCTCCCTAAGACTGAACGTCACACTGGAAGAACTATCTAATGCAATAAAATAAGAAAAGAAACTGAAAGAGATTAGAACAAAAAAAAAACTTGTCTTAATAAAAAATTACATGATCACCTAGCAAATCCCCTGCAAATGACAAAAACTAAAACCAAAATCTCAGAACACCCATCTAGAACAAATAAGCAAATGTAGCCAGGATGCAGGGTATAAAGTTAGCACATAAAAGGCAATTGTTTTTCTATGTGCCACCAATGAAGAACTGGAATTTAAAAATTTAAAAATTCCATTCCATTACCACATACAAAAAAGCAGAGAGAGAAATATTTAAGTATAAGTCAGTATGAACTCATGTTTGACTTATTATAGGCACAGAAGTTTATATAGGGCAGTATGTATAGGTATGTACATACAGGAGTTAGTACACACACGCATTTATCTCCTTTCTCTATCAGCTGAGAGGGATAAATAGTAGCAATGACATTCTAGTAGCAACAAGCATACCAGCAAACAGATCTTGGTTTCTAATTCCATTTTCCAAAGAAAGGATGGCAAAGATGGCACTTTACCTCTGTGACTCTCCTACCAAAAACCCATGAGCCCAGTAGGGGAGCAGAGTAGCAAAGACGTGCCGCCTGAGGGAATTTTAAAAAGTACCTGAGCAATACTGTAAAACTGTGAAGGTCATCAAAAACAAAGAAAGCTGGGAGACTCTCACAGCCAAGAGGAAGCTAAAGAAATACGGTAGCTAAGTGTAATGTTGCCTGGGTGGCATCGTGCAACGGAAAAGAGAGTAGACAAAAACCCACAGAAGTCTCAATGTAGAGCAGACTTGAGTTCTACTAGTATATTAATGCTGGGCAAGTAATAGTTACAAATGTAACACACAAATGTAAGATGCTAATAACAAAGAACACTGTTCAGAGTACAGTATCCCCTTATCCATAGGGGATACGTTCCAAGACTCAAGTGGATGCCTGCACTGCAGATAGTCAGGACCCTATATGTACAAAGTGCTTTTCTATGCATACCTACATGCCGATGATAAATTTTAATTTATAAAGGAGCCAATTAAGAGATAAACTAACTAGCAAATAGAATATTTATAATAATATACCATAACAGATTTATTTAAAACTTATGAATTTCTTATTTCCGGAATTTCTCATTTAACATTTTCAGGTCACAGTTGACCACTGGCCACTGAAACCATTAAAAGCAAAACCACAGGTAAAAGGGAACTGCTGTGTGTGGGAGCTCTCTATCCTGGCCTCACAATCTTTCTATAAACCTAAAGCTCTTCTAAAATTAAAAGTTTATGGGGCTGGGGATTTAGCTCAGCGGCAAAGCGCCTGCCTGGCAAGCGCAAGGTCGTGAGTTCGGTTCCCGGTACCGGAGAAAAACCAAAAAAAAAAAAAAAAAATTAAAAGTTTATTTTAATAAGATATTTAAATTGGACAACTATATATTTTCATACACTGCAATGGACTCATCTTGCTGATCCACTGACCAACACACACCACCTCCGAGCACCCTGGGCAGAGTCCCGGGCTGCTCTAAGTGCAGTGAATGCTGTTCTAGCTTAGGCAGCTCTTGCAGGAAGAAGGGCTGTGTCCTGCACACCCCTGAGCACCTGGGCCTATTCCTGCTGCACAGATAGGCCTGTCAGTCCTCTTACACGTTAAAGGGCAGCCTGGAGCAAACTGCTTCCTCCGGACGGAGGCCTACTGCTCAGCACGGAGCTTTCTGTTCAAACACAGAGATGCTGCGCTATTGTGCCAGGTTAGGGACAGGTTAGGAAGGCTGGTCTCCAGCGTCCCATTTCTTTACTGTTCCCCACTTTCCACAGAACTCTCCCTAAAGCTGGGCACCTTGGAATCCTTAACTGCTCCACGCTCCCATCCCTGAACTCCTGCTTCAAGAAGCGCAGTGATCATCCATTACACTTTATAACCTTCCTTTAAATCTGAGTCAACGCGTTAACACATATTTTCAAAGTCAGGGACTCACAGAACATCACAGTGTGCTCTGGTTCAGGAATAAAGAATAACGCTCCCGTCTGGGGCAGAAGTGGGAAGGTATTTGGGGGTATATGGTAGGGAGAACATGCTGAGGTGGGGACCTCTGGCCTCAGAGTTGGGACCACTTCGCTTCCTGTTCCACAAGAGCTGTCTCCTGAATCCACATCCCTTTAGTCCCTACCTTTGGCCTTTTCCACGTGATGGCCTTCATCTTGGTTTTCTGGCTGAGCTCATGCGAGCCCAGGGCCTGCACACCTGCGGGGAAGACCCGGTCTTCAAAGAGGCACTTCTGAGCCAGGCACCGTTGTCTGAGAACAACAAAGTCCTGCCCCTCAAACTTGAGGGGCTGTGCAACAGTGCCCTCTCCATTCCTCCTGTCCCTCTCTCGGATCACGCGGTCACAGAAGAATCCTGGCAGCATATAGGGCATGGTGTTGGCTCGGGGAGTGCAGCTGGGCCTTCACTGCAGCCTCTGCCTGCGCTGCCCTCAGCCCAGGCCTAATCCTCCCGTGAATGGGCCAGAGCCTATATAGCTCCTCCACCCTCAGCAGCGCGATGCAAATGAACACAGCCCAGAGAAAGGCTGTGGTCAGAGTCAGCAGCTTTGGCTGGAGGCCCCTGAGCCCACGGTCTAGGGGCAACACCGTGCAAGTCAGAGAGGGAGCCAGGGAGGGGACAGAGTGCCAGAGACGGGCCCGGGACAGACCACAGCGGCTCGCAGACCTTTAGGGCACCTCCGACAGCCTTGCTGGAACTCTTTCTTTAAAAAGAGAAAATATAGTTACAGAGAGGCTTACCCTACCTCAGCAAAAGGCATTCATGCCTTTGACACCGGCGGTCAATGGGATATAGCATGGGGCCTTCTAAACATGCTGTATACACTAATCCTATACAGGCTGCTGAATGCATAGGAGGAATCTGCTTCGGGCCTTTGTGTGAGGGTAATGAAGCTTTCATTCTCCTGACGTCTCTGCCCCTCCCCCGCCAGAGACCTTGACCAGGCATTTAGGGGCTATAATCTGTGAGAAGACCCCAGGGGTGGGCAACTGGGTCTCAGAGGAAAGTCCGTGTTAGAGTAGCCTCAGCAGCAGTGAGCGGACATTCATGTTGCGAAATCAGGACCTGTGTGACAGAGCACAGGGCAAATGTGGAAGGCAGAGGGATGTGTGTTGTGCACATTCCCAAGAAGGACTGGCATTGTCAAAGTCCTACCCTGCTCAATGGGCAACACTAATGTGAGAGCAGGGACAGATGTAGGCGGGAACTCAAGTCTGACAGGGAGCCCACCAGGAGGGTGCCCAGTGGCCTGGCTACTCATCGATCCAAGTATGGCTGAAGGACCACATCAGAATCACCTGAGATGCTAATGTAGAATACAGATGCTCAGGGCCAGGCTCAAGATTCAGATGCCTCAGTGTTTGGGTAGTGGTCTAGGACAGTGATGACAAATGTTTTAGAGCTTTCAATGATATAAATAGCACATGGCAGCATGCGTGCTGTAGGTTCACCACCACTGGTCTAGGATCTCTTTAGGACCTTTCTTTTTCTTTCTTTTTTGTTCTTTTCTTTCTTTCTTTCTTTCTTTCTTTCTTTCTTTCTTTGGGGATCAATACCTGAAAGGGGTACTCTACTACTGGGCTACACCGCAGTCCTTTTTATTTTGAAATAAGTTCACACTAAGTGGCCTATGCTGGCCTTGAACTTGTGATCCTCCTACCTCACCTCCTGAGCAGCTAGGATTACAGGTGTGTGCCACTGTGCCTGGCTGGGACTTTACATTTTAAATAGGTTCATCAGGAGATTCTTATGTCCACTAAAGTTTGAAACCATAATTTTAGCATTTCGGGGTGTTGTCATAACTCTAATTTGTGAAGTCAGCTCTTTTAAGAAATAATTTAATTTGGAGAAATTGGGCACGGTGGTACATGGCTGTAATCCCAGCCATGAGTTCGAGGTCAGCCTGACCTATAATAGTGAGGTCTTCTCTTAAAAAAACCCAGAACAATTTTAATTTTGAGGGCAAAAGATAATATCTCAGTGGCAGAGTGCTTGCCTAGCATACATGAGGCCCTGGGTTTGATCCCCTAGACTTGCAGATAAATGAATAAGGAAGGAATGAAGGAAGTAAATAAATAAATAACAGATATTATTCAGTTTATACATGAACAAAGTTTTAAATAATCATACAAAAAGTCCATGCAGGACGAGTAGTCTCTTGCCTTTCCTTTCTCCACTGCCGAATCCCTCTCCTCAGCACCATTTTTAATTCTTTGAGTCTTTCTTCTGGCATTTATCTCTCTACACTTGACCTTGGCCAAAAGGCTGGGACGAGATGGCATTCACCTCTCTATTTCTGTATATATGCTTATATTACCATTTTTAATTTGTTATTTTTAGAAAGTATCAACATGGTCCCTATTTTGGGGGATCGGATTTAAACCTCCTACATTATGTTCTGCTTAACATCCCAAAATAGTTCTATCAAAACTTTTGGTAAAATTAAAATTCAATATTTAGTTTGGCTGAGTAAATATTATTTACGTTTTAGCTAAATGGTATCCTGTGATCATATTTCCTTCCCCGTAAATTATTTTCTCTGATTATTATGAATCTTCTTTTTTTCCTATGTAGCTATCAAGCTTCCAACCAGCAATAGTTGTACAAATCTGATGCTTTTCAGGTAATCTAACAGCTCCGTTTCTCCCCTCCACGGAGCCTGGGCAGGCTCCTTCACCCCCTGGACTGGTTGCTCTCCAGGCCTGAGGCCGAGTCCAGGGACTTCCTGTCTTTCTCCTAGGAGGAATTCCAGTTCCTGGGCCTCGAGCATGCTAGGCAAGACCTCCATCCTCGCTCCGTGCCTGGCTGGGATTACAGGTGTGCCCCACCACGCCCAGCTCAGGTTCTAGGTCTTCAGTTTTCTTTGGTTTGGTCTTTGACATCACTGGCACACAACTTCCAGTCTCCTCAGAATGGGACCCTTGGGAGTGAACAGTGTGAGTTCTTGGCTTAACTGTATCTCTTTTCTTCTCTTGACTGAGGGTTTGGCTTGGCATTTTAGGATGAAAACCAATTTCCTTTAGAATTTTCTTCTTCGTAGTACTAGGGTTTGCACCCAGGGAGTGCTGAGCTACATCCCCAACACCGCCCCCCGCCTTTTTTTTTTTTTTTTACCGTTTTTTTGCGGTACCGGGAATCAAACTCACGACCTTGCACTTGCCAGGCAGGCGCTGTGCCATTGAGCTAAATCCCCAGCCCCACCCCCCCTTTTTTATTTTGAGGCAGGCTAACCTTGAACTTGTGACCCTCTTGCCTGAGCCTCTCCCAGGAGCTGGGATTACAGATGTGCCCAGTGTAATTCCTGGCTTCTCTCATAACTTTTAATGTATTGCTCTGTTGCTCCTATTATCTGCTGTTGCTGAGAGGTAAAATGCAATTCTGTGAACATGCCTGTGTATCTGATCTAAGGTTTCCCCTTTGAAAGCTTTTGGCGTTCCTCCCTCCCTTCGAAATGTCACATTTATGGATTTGTCTGAGCTTATTCCTTCTTAGTTCTCATGTTGAATGCTCAGTGATTCCTTTCAATACAGAGACTGTCCTCAGTTCTGGAATATTCTGTATCATTTCTTTGATAATTTTTTCTCTTTCAATTTCTTTCTTTTTCTTTTTTTTTTTTTTTTTTTTTTTTTTTTTTTTTTTTTTTTTTTTTTGGTCTTTTTGAGACAGGGTCTCACTATGCAGTGTAGGCTAGCCTTGAGCTCACTGTGTAGCCCAGGCTGATCTCGAACTCTTAACTATCCTCCTGCCTCAGCCTCCTGAGTGTTGGGATTATAGGCATGCACCACTACACCTGGCAATTTCTTTCTTTTTCTTCCTTTTATTTATTTTTTTTCTGTGGAACTCCTAAAAATTGGGTGCTAAACCTCTTTGAATTTTCCTTTTCTTTTGTCATTGCTCTCCCTTTTTTATTTCCTTGATTCCTGTATTCTCACAGGTTTTAAACTTCAGCTATTGAACTTTTCAAGCTTTTTATAATGAAAAAGTTTAGATTTACAGAGTAATTTCAAGAAAGGGCACCCACTAGGCATCTAGATTCAAAAATTGCTAACATTCTGCCATCTTTGTTTTATCTAGATAGATGTGTACGTATATATTCTATTCCTTCCTTCTGAGCCATATAAAAGAATGCTGCATCTTTATCCCACTTTACACCTCAACATTTAGGGTGTGCGCAGGATACAGCAGGCATCGCCTAGAGCAAGAGCATCCTCCACACCGCAATACTCTCATCACTAAGAAAGTGAAGGACGGTTCTCCAGTGTTAGCCAACATCCAAATCCATTGCTAATTTCTTCAGTTGTTCCCCAGACATCTTGTATGGTTACTAGGATGTTTGTTTGTTTGTAACTAAAACCGCGTAAGGTTAACATATTAACAATTCAATCACCAAATTAAGACTGCTAGAGTAAGAATGAATGAACTGAAAGCTAGAATGAAAGAGACGAGAGACTGAAAAGAAGAAGAAAGTGGTGTTAAGATCCATATGGAGTACAGGCAGTTTCCAGAAGATGATCGGGAAGGGCTTTACAACTGGTCAACAATTTCAACTTTCAGACTCAGGAATTCCAGTGAATCCTAAGCAGGAATGATAAAGAAATATATGCTTAGACACAATATAATGGCATTGTAGAATGTCAGATAGAGAGAAGATCTTACAAGTAGAGAAAAAGAGACAGACTTTTCAGTACCTGCAAAGAAAGCCAGAAGACAACATTGCAGACAACTAAGACTACAGGGGTAAATTTTTTTAAAGTTTGAGAGCAAATTTCTTTTTTTTTTTTTTTGTTTAGTTTTTTGAGACAGGGTTTTCCTGTGTAGTTCAGGCTGGGCTTCAACACACTATGTAACCTAGGCTGACCTCAAACTTGCAGCTATCCTACTGCCTCAGTCTCCCAAAGGCTGGAATTACAGATACGTGCAAATTTCATACAAATAAAAATTGAAGGTGCTTAATACAAATAGCTAGACCCTGATTAAAGTTATTCCCAAATAATGTACTTCAAGAAAAGGAGGGGCTGGGGATTTAGCTCAGCGGCAAAAGCGCCTGCTTGGCAAGCGCAAGGTCGTGAGTTCGGTTCCCGGTACCGGAGAAAAACCAAAAAAA
>NW_004955416.1:9072723-9084325 GCF_000276665.1 Chinchilla lanigera | reverse complement strand
GCTGAGCTAAATCCCCGGCCCCTGTTTGTTTGTTAATATGTTTTTGTTCTTTTATATTTAAAATAAAAAAAATTTTTAAAAAGAGAATTTAGAGAGACTCTGTCTCAAAATAAAAAAACAAAAGGGGTCAGAGGTGTAGTTCAATGGCTGAGCACACCTGGGTTTGATTCCCAGTACCAAGTGTGTATGTACATGTACGTACGTGCACGCACATGCGTGTGCCGGACACACACACACTTAAAATTCCTCAGGTTTAAAATTGGAAAATTAAGATAGAGTTAAAATGCTATGTAGCAGTGGCATGTTAATTAGGAGAGCAGTACCTCAGTGCTGTATGGTCCTTATGTTAGTTAAGATAAAGTTATTGATTAGGTTTGGACTTTGTAAAGATAAATATACATGTTGACATTTTTAGGGCAACTACTGGAAAAGCAGAGATAATCTATTACTTTCAAATCAGAAGAAAGAAAAAATACTTAGGAAAATAATTCTACTTCAAAACAGGGATAGGGAGAGAAAACATCGTTAAAAAATTTAATAAGTACTGTCGCAAAGCTGGGTGTTGTTGGACACACCTATAATCCCAGCACTCTGGGAGGCCTAAATTTGAGCCTAGCCTGAGCAATTTAGCAAGGCCTGGGGTTCATTCTTCAGTACTGCAAAACAATACAAAACAAACCACCACCAACAACAAAATATGAATAAAACGTATGCAGCTAAAATGAAAGAAGTAAATATTTTAAAATATATAAACATTCATTATCAATTTAAATAGACAGTTAAAAGACAAAGATTTTCAGGTTGGATTTTTTTTTTAAGAAAAGCTTTAAGTATAGCAGAAAATGTCCCCTCAACCAGTGTAATTCAGTTGCCCAGGGCACAGCTCCTGTCCCAGTTCCAGTTGCTTCTGTCTCTTAGAAATCGCTGGTCGCTGTGATGCACATTGTAAGAACCAATCAAAGACAACCAAGTACTCTACCTCTGTACCCTCTCTTTTGCAGCCCCATAAAAGCCTTCCTCCCTGGGCCTTTGAGGCCTGATATTTTAGGAATGATCTAGATCAGTGCCTGTCAATATAAATAAATCTGCCTCCAAATCCTGGGTGTTGTTTCAGTGATTCTACTTGCCGTTACACAAGCAGTTTATAAGAAATATACACAAGACATTAGTATACAGGGATGTTGCAAGTAAAAGAATGAGAATAATAAATTTCATATAAAAATTCATGTAGTTTAGGTACCTATATTTATATCTAACAAAATTGACCTTAAATAAAAAGCAAACTTTCTTAAAGATAGTTACTACAAATTCCTAGACTAGAAATTATGAGACACAAGCAAACAGGCCATGCAGTCCCCCAACAACCCGAAGGTAAGACTGCTCACAAACTCCAAGCTGGCTCTACATTTTGCTTCCCTTGGCACAGGGCAGCAGAGGTGAGGACTAACCAGCTGACCTGATTCTGGACAAGGACAACACCCGGGGAGACGGGGGCAACCAGACCCTGTGCCTGTCGACATGACATCCAACAGTCCACTTGAATCTCTACCCCGCAGCCTACATCCTGCAGAGACCAAAGGACTGATTGTGTTTCCTGTGTACTGACAGGAAGAAAGACCACCCTCTTGGCTTAGCCAGCAACCAGTGTGGGATGAACAGAGGTATCTCTGGGGCAGGGAGGCCCCTTGAAAAACCTATAGACAACTAGGTGGAATAAATCATGGTTGGTTTGATCCCAAGACTGCAGGACTTGGAAAGAAACTGCTTCATTCAAAAATAGGAATTTTTTTCTTTGACTCAACCTTTTTTTGATTTTTAATTTTTTTATTATTTTATCTTTTCTTCACTAGGTTTTTGGGGTTTGAGTTTTTCTCCCCTTTTAGTTTCTTTGCTCTCCTCTTTCAACTTTTTTCTCTACCTTCTTATCTTTCTTTTATCTCCCATACAGTAGTACCTTGATTCACAAACTTAATTTACTCCATGATTCTGGAAAAGATGGCCACGTTTGTGTTTGTTCAGGAAAGATGGCTGCCGTCATGTTCATCACCCGATGCAGGGTTCACAAACAAAAACAGAATTTTGCCAAATGTTTCTGTTTGCATCATTGTATTTTCTGTTTATCTTTTTTTTTTTTTTTTTTTTTTTTTGAAACAGGGTCTCACTATGTAGTTCAGGATTATCCTTGAACTCTATGTAGCCCAGGATACTCTTGAACTCACGGCACTCCTCTTGCCTTGGCCTCCTGAGTGTTGGGATGAGAGATGTTTGCCCCACTCTCAGTTCCTGTTTGTCTTTGTTCTTCTTTTTCTTCTTCACTCTTTCTTGTGATTGTTCTCTAACACAATTTCCTTTTACTCCTCAGTAGGACTCCCTATCTCACTTTTATCTCCTCCTTCTTATCTCTCTCTCTCTCTCTCTTTTTTCATTTGGTCTTTTTGAGACAGGGTCTTGTTATGCAGTTCAAGCTGGGCTTGAGCTTACTTTGTAGCCCAGGCTGGTCTCGAGCTCACAATAATCCCCCTGCCTCAGCCTCCCGAGTGCTGGGATTACAGGCGTGTGCCACCACGCTTGGCTCCTTCTTATATCTCATTGATTAATTTCTCAAATTTTGCTTTTTTGCTTCCTCTGGTTCCCTATTCGCTCTGTCTTTACTAGTATAACTATTAAGCTTTATGAATCTCTAGACAGCTGGTTAACTTTACATTATTGCTGTTGAGTACTGTTCTATTGTTTGCAGATATTTACTACTCTGTCAATGGCAGGTCAAGTTTTGGTTTGTGTTAGTGTTTACACTATAATTATAGACCTCTTATCTATGGTTAAGGGTGGTATGCTATTGGTACTTAGGGTGTGTCAATACTCAGTTTGTATTTGATGCTATAGTTGAGGCTTATTTTATTACTATAACCAAGGTGACACAGCTGTTGCTATTAATTGGTTTTCTTGGGAGAACAGTATCTGGATTGCTTTGGGATCATTAATAATAATACTATGGCCATTCTGGGGAACTGGGCACTGGGCCAAATACACTACAATCTACCATCCCAAGAAAACAGAAATGGCTGGATCCTCAAACAGAGGCAAAGGCCAATAAATAGTTAGCCCCGCCCAAAGGACACCACTGGAAAATAGACATTAACTACAGAAGTCTCCATATTGGAAATAAAGTCTTCCACTACCATCGATGCACTGGCTTCAGCACAAAAAATAACAAGAACTAGAAACAGGAGAAGACAAGCCAACAAATGCCTCCCAAACTCCCAGCTCCCTCAGGTCCTAGAAAAACAGGAACAACCCAAACCAAAGCCAGTTCAAGGAAGGAAATTATAAGGATCAAAGCAGAAGTCAATGAAATTGAGATTAAAAAAACAATACAAAGAATCAATGGATCAGAGTTGGTTCTTTGAAAGAATAAACAAAATGGACAAACACTTAGCTAACCTAACTGAAGGGAAAAAGGGAGAGAAAAGACCAAATCAATACAATTATAAATGAAAAAAGTGAAATCACAATAGACAATAGTGAAATCAAACTACTTCACAAAGCTGCATGTCAATAAACTGGAGAATACAGAAGAATTGGATTGATTTCTAGATACATATAAATTACCAAAACTGAACCAAGAAGATTTATTTATTTATTTATTTTTTGTCTTTTTGAGACAGGGTCTCACTATGCAGTTCAGGCTGGCCATGAGCTCACTTTGTAGCCCAGGCTGGTCTTGAACTTGCAACGATCCTCCTGCCTCAGCCTCCCGAGTGCTGGGATTACAGGTGTGTGCCACCATGCCCAGCTTGAACCAAGAAGATTTAAAAACCTTGAATAATCCAATAGCAGGTAATGAAACTGAAGCAGTAATAATTAAAAAAACAAAACAAAACAAAAAAAACAAACAACCTATGAACTAAGAAAAGCCCAGGTCTGTATAGATTCATTGCTGAATTCTAAACAAGTTTAGGTATGATCTAACACAAATACTCTTCAAGCTCTTTAATGAAAATAAAATGCAAGGAGTACTCCCAAAGTCAATCTTGGAAGCTAGCATTACATTGATTCCAAAGCCAGACAAGAATCCAGTCCAAAAAAGGGACCTATAGACCAATCTCTTTAATAAACATAGATGCAAAAATCTTCAACAAGGTACTGGAAAATGGAATGCAACAAACCATCAAAAAGATCATACATTACAACCAAATCAGTTTCATCCCAGGGATGCAAGGATGGTTCAACATACACAAATCACAAAAACAGAAGCAAGGACAAAAATCACATGACTATCTCAAGAGATGTAGAAAAAACCTTTGACAAAATCAAACATCCTTTCATGATAAAAATACTGAAGAAAATAGGTATAGAAGAACCTTATCTCAGTCTGCTAAAAAGTCATTTCTGATAAATCCATTGCCAATATCATACTAAATTGGGAAAAACTGAAAGGTTTCCTTATAAAATCAGGAATAAGACAAGGATATCTACTATCTTTCTTCAACATAGTACTTGAAACATCAGCAAGACCAATTAGGCAATGAAAAAAAAAATAAAAGGGATACATATAGGAAAAGAAGAAGTCAAATTATTATTTGCACATGCCATGATCCAATACATAGAAACCCCAAAAAATCCACTAAAAGACTCTTAGAACAAAATTTAGTAATATAGCCAGACACAAAGTCAACACACAAAAATTAATACTGTTCGTGTGCAATTATACCCCACTTAGAAAGAAATTAGGAAAAAACACTATTCATAATAGTGCCAAGAAAAATGAAACACTTAAGAATTAACCTAACTGAGAAAATAAAAGACCTCTGCAGTGAAAACTGCAGTACTCTGAAAAATGAAGTCAAAGAGAACATCAGAATGGAAAGCCTCTTTCTGGGTTTGCAGAGTGAATATAATCAAAAAGGTCACACTTCCAAAACTGATATACAGATTTAATGCAATCCCAATCAAAATACCAATAATATTCTTCACAGAACTGGAGAAAACAATCCTAACCTCCACATGAAATCAGAAGAGACCCAGAGTAGCAAAAGCAATCCTGGTTAAAAAGAGCAAAGTAGGAGGAATCACAATATCAGACTTGAAGTTATCTTACAAAGCTACAGCAATAAAAACAGCATGATTTTGGCACAAAAAGAGATATACAGATCAGTGGGACAGAATAGAAGATTTTTAAAAAAAGAAGAAGAATAGAAGATACAAAAACAACCTGAAGCACATTCAACTATTTCATCTTTGACAAAGGGGCCAAAACCACGTGTTACAGGAAAGATAGTCTTTTTAATAAAATGTGTGGGGAAGACTGGTTTTCCACTTGCAGAAGATTGAATTTAGACCCATATCTTTCACCATCTATTAAGCTAAAATCAAAATTGATCAAAGATCTAAATGTTAAAGCAGAAACACTTAACCTGCTGGAAGATAAAATAGGTCGAACTCTTGAAATCATAGGTGAAGACTTTCTAAACAGAACCCTGGTTGCACAGTACATAGTACCAAGAATCAACAAATGAGATCGTATCAAATCAAAAAGCTTCTGCACAGCAAAACAAGTAACAGAGTAAAAAGACAATCTGCAGAATGGTGAAACATTTTTGTCACCTATTTCTCAGGGAACTAATGTCTAGAATATTTGAAGAACTCAAAAAATTAGACCCTCAAAATAAAAGAGGCAATCACACAATAGGCAAATGAGATGAGCAGACACTTCACAGAAGTACAAATGGCAATAAATACATAAAGAAATGCTCAATATCTCTGGCCATTAGGAAAAAGCAAATCAAAACAACATTGATATTTCATCTTATCCCAGAAAGAAGAGCCATCATCAAGAAATAAATAATAACAAATGCCAGAGAGGCTGTAGGGAAAAAGGAACACTTCTACATTATTGGTGGAAATGCAAACTAGTATAACTAATATGGAAATAAGTATGGAGATTCCTCAAAAAACTAAAACTAGAATTTCCATTTAACCCAATTATTCCCCTTCTAGGAATCTTCCTGAAAGAGTTAAAGACATTGGGGCTGGGGATTTAGCTCAGCGGCAAAAGCGCCTGCCTGGCAAGTGCAAGGTCGTGAGTTCAGTTCCTGATACTGGAGGAACCACTGACTCAAAAAACCAAAAAAAAAAAAAAAAAGTTAAAGACATCATATTATAGTAATACGTGCATAATCGTGTTTATAGTAGCCCAATTCACAACAGCTAGATCTTAGAGGCAGCATATATGTTCATGAACAGATGAATGGATGTGGTATTTACATACAATGGAGTACTACTCTGCCATAAAGAATAACCTTGAATCAGTTGTAGGAAAATGGATATACCTCAAGACCATAATGATAAGTTAAACAAACACAGAAGGTAATATTGTGTGGTTTCCGTTATATGAGAAACCCAAAATATAAATAAAGAATAAAATAAATGACAACAGAAGTAGGAGATAGATCTTTCTCACATGGGAATGGGATCAAGAGATGGAGGGGAATGGTGGGGAGGAAAAGGGATGCAAACAGGAATTAAGACGTGTCATGCACATGGACCAACTTCTCACAATGAATGTAAACATTAGGCACTGTGAACATACACTAATAAAAAAGGAAAAGGGCTGGGGATTTAGCTCAGTGGCACAGTGCCTGCCTGGCAAGCGCAAGGTCGTGAGTTTGATTCCCGGTACCGGAGAAAAACCAAAAAATAAATAAATACACAAATACATAAAAGAGAAAAAAAGGAAAATAAAAGAAATTACCACTGACTCAAGGAGAAAAATAATTTCACATGATCCTATCATTATTGGAGATTATATCAGTAGATTTTTTAAAATTTGTAAAGAAATCACCAACAAAATTTTACCAAATAAAGAAACCTTTAGCTTCTATTGCATACAATCTCAGAGAATGGACAAAAAAGTTTTCTCTCTCATTTTGTGAGGCTAGTAGAACCCTGATACCAAAATTACAGTAAAGAACGGAAAATAAGCTGGGCATGGTGGCACATGCCTATGATTCCAACACTTGGGAGGCTGAGACAGGAGGATCGCTATGAGGTTATGGCCAGCCTGGGCTATATATACGAGCAACTTCAAGACCAGCCTGCACTACATAGTGAGACCCTGTCTAAAAAAAAAAAGAAGAAGAAGAAAAGAAAGAAAGGGAAATAATAATAAGCTCATGAATTCTCACTAATGAGGAGCATAGATACAAAAACCTAAGCAGAATATTAAAAAAATAACAACCCCAGGTTCAATGTGTGAAATTTTTAAAAAGAGCAAAAGACATGAACAGGTGTTTCATAGACAGTGGCTAGGGGAAGGCTTCTCATGCATTTCTTGGTCATTTCTGTCTCTACCCTTTCCATTTTCTGCATTATACTGCTGAGTCACATCAGCTTGTTCATCACGGCATTCAGAGCTCTGAACCCACCATGGCCCTCAGGAGGAGCTGCTGTCTGCTGCAATATAAGAAGGTGTTCCAAAAGGTTACTTACAGAATTGTCACTTTCACCAAATCTTTTGCACCCTCTCAACTCCCCACTCCCACCTCCAGCATGGCTTTATTGTAATTCTCTGCTGAGTACAGAGAAGGTTGGCTCTCAACTGGATGTTTCATTTTGCCTTATTTTTCTTTCTTCCAAAAAAAACCCCATTTTGTTTATTTGTTTTTGGTGGTGTTATCATCACCACCAGTTCACTGATCCATTTCACTAAGTGTGTTATATATAGTATCTCATTTAATCCTCACACCTTATAAAGGTAGGAATTTTGATTTCTTTCCACAGATGGGGAAATGGAGACCTAAAGATGATCAGTAACCTGTCGAGGTCATGAGGTTAAAGAGTGGAACATCTGCATCAGGTCATCTGTCGAGCACAGCAGTTACCGTCACTCCTGGGCTGTCTGCCTTGTGCTGCCTGTGCTGGTGGAAATTACTGCCTTCCCTGGAGCCCTTGGGACATAGGGGTGCCACCTCAGAACAGCCGGATGTTGAGAAGATCCTTATCTCCCTCACAGCAGAGAAAAGAGACACTTGGAATATTTATGTGACTGGCAAGAGGCAGGGCCAAGGGTGAGACCAGGCCGCTTTGCTGTAAATCCAGCTGTCCTAACCATGCTGCGCAAGGCCCCAGTTCTTCCTCTTTGTGGTCAGTACGGGGAGCAAACTTCGCTTTCACTGTCTGACAGGAACAGATCTGGAACAGACCCCTCACCAAGCCAGCTTCATTGGGAAGGTTGATAGATTCCCCGGGAGAGGAAGCCCTAACCCTAACCCTAACCCTAACCCGAAGAGACGGGGTCCTCCCGGCTCTAGCAAGGCTCCTCCGAAGTTCAGCTCGCCACTCTCATCCCACACTGGCAGGAAATAACTTTTTTTTGTGCCAACCCAGGATTTCTGCTTTTTAGATCTGAATGGTGCAGGTCGGTTAACTCTCCAGGGAAAACGCGCAGGGTTCAATGTTCCTTCCTGACGTCACCCTAACCCTAACCCACCGCGGCCCGGGTTCCGCTCTGAGGTGACGGCCAAGCGCTCGCCCGCTGGTAACCAGTGCAGAGCCCGGTGAATTTTTCTCAGTTCCCCAAGTTACCCTATCACTTGATTTTGGGCTATAAATACATTTTGCTCAGTAGGCGAATTGCAAATATGGGCTCACAGATAATTCGGATCAACTGCGACGGCGTGTGGAGGAAGCACTAAGATCCCCGGTGCCGAACATCGCGCCTCAGGGTACAGTTGGAGGAGCTCTGGGCTGTCTTTGGGGTGCAGTTAGACGACTTTATTTGATGCAACTAAAGGAAGAGTTACTGTGCAGAGGAAAGCAGCTATTTCACTGTCCCCGGGCTAGAGCCGGAGGTAACACGCTGAGTTGCAGCCATCGAGTTCTAGCTAGGAGTAAAGAGGAACTTTTAAGATTGTAAAATTGGGAGTTTAGGCAGTTCGGAGAAGAGGAGCACCGTTTTCCCGTCAAGCCCTTCCTCACATGGGGAAAGAAAGCTACCTACCTGGCATGGCTGAAAGCAAGACTGCCACACATTTTGCTCCTGTCATCTATAAGGAGCGTTTGTTTGTTTAGTTTGCTGCACTGGGGGTTGAACGCAGGCCTGTGTAAGGCTCCAACTGGACCTGACACTCCCAGCCCCCAGCCTGCTTGCGGGCAGACGCACTGCTGTCTGCAGGGAACTCAGCTCAGTACCAAGGTTGGCAAGCACAGGAAAGGAGATGAGATTGGACAAGGAATTTTGTAGGTCAGGGGACATCTGGAGCTACCTGAGATTTCACACCAGACACTTCAAGGACTCTGCCCACTGAGGTACAAGACTGCCAGAAAACTCTAACCACACATGTTCACTGGGACCTTCCCCCGGAATGTCCCCTGCCTTCTCTCCATCCCTATAAAAAGGAACACACTTCTCTTTGTTCGGGGCAGATGGTCTTATCGCACTCTCTGCCTGCCTGCACCCAGACACAATAAATTCCATGCCATGTTGCCTTACACAAGCCTGGTGGTCTCTGCTGGGTCCCCTCCTTCCCCATATGTTACAGCCTGAACATGCCAGTCAACGCTCAGCTACTAAGCTACACCCCCAGCCCTCTAAGGGGTGGGTGTTTCACAGCAGTTTCTATACTACATTCTCATCCTCGTGGAGTGTACAGCACCCTGCTAAACATTCTGATGATTATTTAAATTTTAAGGTTGGGGCCGGGCTTGGTGGCACATGCCTGTCAACCAGCACTTGGGAGGCTGAGGCAGGAGGATTGCCATGAGTTCAAGGCCACCCTGGAGTACGTAGCAAGGCCCTGTCTCAAAAAACAAAAAAAATACAATGTTTTTGAGGGTTGGATGAAAACAGTAAAGCTGCATGAACTTTTCTTAGAATGCTCCCTATGTGTGAAGAAAGTAAACTTGTCCCCTGGTGTATCGGCCTTGGGACCAGGGACAGAGTGGTTCTGTGTGGATGGGAAGACCTAGGGAAGGCACAAGAGAACAGGTCAGAGAGCGAGACAAGCCCCCTGGCAGCTGTGTGGTGGTGCACACCTGCAATCCCAGCACTCTAGGGTGCTGAGGCCAAAGGGTCACAGGTTCCAGCCCAGCCTGGGCAACTTAGCAAGACATTGCCTTGAAATAAAAAGTAAAAAGGGCTGGAGATATAGCTCAGTATAAACGTCCCAGGTTCGATCCCCAGTATGGGGGCGGAGGGGAGCTGGTGTGCTGGATCTGTGCTGATCACTGGAAGAAATGGACTGTGTGGGAACGGAAGTAGATGAAGATGGAAGAACAGTGACTTTAGTGGGGCTATAAATACATTTTGCTGAGTAGGCGAATTGCAAATATGGGCTCACAGATAATTCGGATCAACTGCGAGGGCGTGTGGAGGAAGCACTAAGATCCCCGGTGCCGAACATCGCGCCTCAGGGTACAGCTGGAGGAGCTCTGGGCTGTCTTTGGGGTGCAGTTAGACGACTTTTTTTGGAGACAGGGTTTCACCATATTACCTAGGCTGGCCTTGAACTCGTTTTTTTTTTGGTACCAGAAATTGAACTCAGGACCTTGTGCTTGCCAGGCAGGCACTTATGCCACTGAGCTATATCCCCAGTCCTGGCCTTGCACTCCGGATCTGTGCCTGTCTCCTGTGTAGCCAGGGTTGCAGAGGAGCGCCGCCCCACTCAGCGGTTTGTAGTGTCCTAAGCTGGAGGCCCTCAGGATAGCCATGGGCCTTCCCAAAGAGTGGTCAGGTCACTGAAGGAGCACCGTGGCACAGAGGGTGTTGGGTACTCCAGCACTGGTTAATGATGAAAAGCATGCCTGGTGAGTGCACTGGCCTCCAGCCTGAACCCTTCCTCCCTGGATTAGGTAAACTGTCCTTGCCATCTGATCCTGTACCAGCTTGGACACTGACGCCTGGAAATCAGCAACACAGTCACTCTCACTAAATGCTTGTTTTCCAATCAGGACTCCATGCTCCCAGAAAGCAAAATTTTTCTTACTCGTGCTATAATCCCAGTTACTTGCCCTGTGACTGGTGACGTACGTGTGTGTGTGTGTGTGTGTGTGCGCGCGTGCACGTGTGCATAATTTCTTGGCTAAGATATTTTTTGAATTAAGAAGAGAGTCAGCTGGGTACCTGTTACTCAAGAGGCCGAGGCAGGAGGACCTCAAACTGGAGATCAGCCTGGATAACCCTTTCTTAAAATGAAAAGGACCAGGGATGTAGCTCAATGAAATGAAGCGTTTGTGTGGCATGCAAGAGGCCCTGGGTTTGATTCCCAAGACCGCAGGAAGTAAAAACTAGCCCTTTTAAGTGGCACTGTAGGAGGCCAGGGGCAGCAGTCACGGATCAGGTAGGAAGGCAGAGGCAGGGGCGGGGCCCTCTCACTGCAGTTAAGTGACTCTCAGGAGCGGTGGGAAGGACAGAGGCTGCAGTTTCCCCTGATCTCCAGAGAGCCCGAGGTGCGCCCACCCCGGCCCTGTGCCCGGTGATGTCCTCGCGTCCCCAGGACGAGAGCCTGGACCAGGTACACAAATCCCGAGCGCCTGAGGCCAGCAGTCCCTGGCCGCGCCCCGGCACCGGCCGGCACCCCGACTCCAGGCCGGCGGGCCGCGCGCT
>NW_004955416.1:9070398-9072514 GCF_000276665.1 Chinchilla lanigera | reverse complement strand
GCCCAGCGCGGGCCTCGGAGCCCCTGCCGCACAGCTGGGAGCCACGGCCGCGGCGCCCGGGTTCCTGCCTTGCGGGCCCCTCCCCGTTGTCCCCCTGGCGCCTGGAATCGGGGCTGTCCACCCTCTCCTGAACTCCGAGCCTTTCACCCTCCCACGTAGGTCACCTCCCACTCTCCTGGGGACAGGTCTGCTAGCGCCGGGCCGCCCTTCCTTACCCTGCCTGCACTGCGGAGCCCGACTACAGACTTGATGTCAAAACCTTGGACTTTCCTCCGCCCGCCGACCAATGGGCCTACTTGTAATTAAATGTGTGTTCTTATTTTATATAATGGTAGGCAGTTTTATTTTCCTGGAAAAAAATACAGACCAAAAAATAAAAAAAGAACAAGAGTCATATTAGCGGAATGGTCGAGAAAGGAGCCAGGGACATAGTTTTCCTGCCGGGAGATCACTGTAAGTGACACCTGGAGGCTGAAAAGTTTCCCAGGAGAGTAGAGACTTTACCCGGGCTCGGTCACGCGCTCACTGGACAGATTCCACTCTGCGTGCTTGCCTCGGTTTCCTCATTTGTGAGGTGGGATATACAGACCAGATTAATTGCTAGGATTCTTGTCACCCTAACGCCTCATGCTTGAGAAAGTAGTCTCTGCCTGTGCCTTTCCTTTTTCTAGGTTCTGTGTGAAATGGGAGGAATCTTACAAAGATGCAAGCTGTTTAAACAGACAGGGTAGAATGATCTGGATAGAATTTGTTTTGGGGAAGGAATACTTTATTTTTACAGGATGAATTAAAATGAGTTACAATCCACTTTCATAAAAAAGCAAGTTTTAACCAAGCATAATGCTCCATCCCTATAATTCAAGCTCTAGGGAGGCTGAGGCAGGAGGAGCCCAAATTCCAGGCCAGCCTGGGCAATTTAGTGAGACCTCTTCTCAAAGTAAAAAGGGCTAAGAATGCAGCTCAGTGAAAAGGCCCTGGGTTCGATCCTCAGTACCACAAACAAAACAAAACAAGCCCCCACCCCCTCAAAGTGCGAGAGAACAGGAGAATCAGGATCAGACCTGCCTCTCCTTTTAGTTTGGAGAAACATGTAGGCTTTGTTCCTCTCTTCCCCTCTTTCCGCTGGAGCGCGCAGCTCAGCAGAGCCGCTGCCAGGACCCTGCTCTCCGCGGCTGTGCACGCAGCCGGCCTCCGGGAGGTGCTGAGCGGAGGACGTGTCTGAGCAGTGCCCCAGCCAGCCGCCAGGAAGCTACTCACCGGAGGGCGCTTCCAGACGAACTGGATCGGGAACTTCTGGCTGTAAAAGAGAGAGGTCTCATCCGGTGGGAACTCGGGGTCCACATAAAGAACTTTCTTTTCTAGACATTTCTTGTGAAGCTGCTCAAACGTCTTCTCTTTCACTCCGATGATAGGAAAGTTGCGGCTGATGATGGCTGAATAGATGCCACCTGGGTGTCCGCCCCCAGCCCCCGTTGTCGTTCCCTGGGCTGGGTGGGGGACTGGCCCTGGGGACCTGGGCTCGGCTGCTGTCCTCGGGGCCACAGACGCGCTCACCACAGTTGGCATGGCGGGCAGCGTTTGAAAGGAAGAGGTTTTAAAGAAAACAAGATACAGCTACCTTTAAGGAAGGGCCGCAAGTGCAGAGGGGAAGTTGGAGTGAGTTTGTCATCTGAGAGAAAAATGTCCACCTCTGATTCCAAACTGAAAGTCCGTCAGAAGGTCCCCCGGCTTAATGTCCAGCTTGAAAAACCAAGCTTCAATCCTGGAGCCATAAGATCCCCCAAGAAACGAAGACAACAGGATTTCTGAGCGCTTTGTACCTGGGGGCTCCTACCAGCTGCACTCATGCCAGAGGGAGAGGGAGAGAGTGTGAGGGTTGTGTTTCAGTAGCCTAAAGAAGCTTGAGCCAGGAAAACTAAAAATAGATGTGAAGAAAGATTGTGAGCCCAGGAGAGAGGCTTGCACACAGGAGACTGCGTGGAGGGAGAGGAGGACCCGGCTGCAGACGCCCCTGCGCTGCCAGTGCCGTCAGTGTGGCCAGGAAGTGAGAGGGGAATAGCTGAGTAAGGCGGACAGTGGAAGCTACACGGAGCCATTCATTGGGCCACCAAATTAA
>NW_004955416.1:9053627-9070041 GCF_000276665.1 Chinchilla lanigera | reverse complement strand
GAGACCCTATCTCAAAAACCAAACCAAAACAACAAAAACAAACAACAATAAGAAGCTAGTTATAATGGGAGATACTGAATCTGAGGGCAACATTCTATGCGTCTTTGTGTGTATGTGTGTGTGGTAGTAGGGACTGAACCCAGGGCGTTCACACTGAGGAAAGCCTTATTCTGTATATTTTACAGAATGTGACTGTTATGGTTTGTGTCTCGATGTCTTCCCCCAAAAGCCGCAGGCAGTCAGGGGCGGGCTGCTAAAGTCTGTGATTGATCCATGGTCCAGTGCTGGGATTATGGGTATGAGTGCTACACCTGCCCTGGGGCGGGCAGCACGAATACAATATAGGAGAGGGAAAGAGACTTGCTCTCTGCAGCTGCTCTTTTTTCGCTCTTGTTGCTTTTGCCGTCTTCTGCTGCCATGAGCGGTGGCCCTCTGCTATGTGTCACCCTGCCTTGGAGCCAGCTGAGTACAGACTGAAACCTCCACAAACTGTGAGATAAATAAACTTTTCCTTCCTTAATTCTGGGCATCAGGTATTTTGTCCCAGAAGTGAGAGAAAAGTATCCAAGACAGTGACTTCTACTTTCTAAAGCTCTAGGATGTCAAAACATTATTTATGACTGGATTAAGCATCTCTTCTAGAATGTCAGCGCTTGGTGGAACTGTGTGTGTGGAAAATGCTCAGCGTCCTCAGCCGAGGAAACCCGTCTTGTCTCACCCACTTGACCTCATCCCCCAGGTAAACACTGAGACCAAGTTGGCCACAAAAGGTGCGTCTGAGTGGATTATATATTGATTATTAAGCTGAGCGGCATTAGGCATCTGAGGTAGAAGCTGTAACCGGATAGTGAACCAGATTCTCACTGAGTCCTGGGATGGCCTACCAGAGAGTGGCCTAGGGTGCTGAGTGAGGGCACAAGCGTGTGGGAAGAGGATGGCCTGCCCGGCCTCTTTCTTGTCTTCTGCCCTTGGTAGCTGTTCTCTGGTTAGGAGAAGTTGGCTGCATCCTAAGTCTGGCAGAGCATAGGCCTCTCCCAGTCTGCAGCTGTAGCTGTTCCCATGTGACCGTCTCTCTGATACAAGATTAGAGACTATGGGGAAAGGGGGAAGCGACAGCTGAAATAGGGAATACTTCCAGGCTCAAGGGGTGCAGCTTAGAAGAATCTTAGGTCTGGAATTGTCAGCCTATCCTATTCCTCCATGAAAATGCCCATGGATCTTTACTTCTTTTAGAGAGGAAAGTAGAAGACAGCATATTCTAGAGATTGACTGTCCTGGATCAAAGTCGAGGGTGGCCCCTTACTGGTTGTGCATGTGTGACTTTAGCTGAGTTACTTTTCCTTTCTTTTTTTTTTTTTCTTGTTGAGACAGGGTCTCACTATGTAGTTCAGGCTGGCCTGGACTCACTGTGTAGCCCAGGCTGGCCTCAAACTCACGGTGATCCTCCTGCCTCAGCCTCCCAAGTGCTGGGATTACAGGTGTGTGCCGCCATGCCCGGCTTTCCTTTCTGTCTGTGTGTCAGTTTTCTTACCTGTAAAATGAATACAATGATAGTCATTCTGTTACTGGGTGGGTGGAAGGATTAAACAAGGTAATTTATGGAATGCATTTAAAATAGTGTGAGGACTGTCTTAAGCACTCAGTAAATGGAGTTGTTAAGATCTGAATGTGACACTACTTTGGGGTTAGGTGTGGTTGAATGACACATTTACTCACTGTGTTAGTCAGCTTTCTGTCACCCTAAGGAAATAATTAAAGGTTTACTTTGGCTCACGGTGTGGAGAGTCCAGTCCGTGATCGCCTGGTCCCATCAGGCAGCACTATAGTAGGAGCTTGTTGCAGAACAAAACTGCACACTCACGGCCAGAAAGCAAAAGAGGAAGAGGAGGGACCCGGGTCCAATAATCCCTTTTGGGTTCCTAAGACCCAGTGACTTAAGGACCTCCTGCTGGGCCCCAGCTCCTGAAAAGTGCCACCATCTCCCAACAATGTCACCATCATGACCAAGCCTCTAACACTTGAGCCTTTGGGATACTCAGGATGCAAATCAGCATTCACTCTACCCGAATTTCCTGAACATCTCCCCATGTCCAGCTGCTGTGGCCCCTCCCCGACGGCGCTCACGAATGCTGAAAGAGTCTCCGGAAAGATTGCTGCCCACCCTGAAACCTACCAAAGGCCCAGACAGCAAAACGGGCTTTCCTTCCCCCACCATTAAAAGGCTGGTTCCTAGCACAGAGCTCTATACCACTCTGAAATCCGTAACACTGACCCCTATGTATGTATGGTAGAGAAGACTGAACCTAAAACCTTCATACCGAGCTACCTCCCCAGCCCTGGTATTCTCTTTTAAGATGACATCTTGCTAAGCTGCCCAGGCTGGGCTCAAACTTGTAAATCCTCTTGTGTCAGCTTCCCAGAGTGTTGGGATTACAGATGTGCACCACCACACCTGGCTGATCCTATTTTATTGTTTCAGTTTATTTAACTTTTGGTTTGCCCTAAAGACTGTAAAGGTGGGACTAGATTCCCATCCCACCCTCAGGGCTAAGCATACAGAAGACCCTTAATGCATGTGTGTTATGTATCTATTGAATGAAGTTTTCCTGTGTGAAAATTAATTTCATATATATATTTTACATACATATAATTTTTTGGAGAAAGGAGCTCGTTATGTGGCCCGAACTCGCTATATGGCCCAGGCTGGCCTAGAACCCACAGTGATCCTTCTGCTTCCGCCTCCCAAGTGCTGTGATTACAGGTATGCACACTATACCTGGCTAGGACATTTCTTATACTTAGGCTTTGCCAATGCAGTCAGTTTCTTGGCTGATTTGCTTGTGGAGAAGAAGCTGTCTCAGGGCCACACACCTACAGAGCTTCCTTTCCCCAGCTGCTGAAGGAAGCTCCACTTATTAAGATGTGTGTGTGACACACAGGGTCAGGATAGGCTGGGAATATCTAGCGCAGAGTTGTGCATCAAATGCCTTCTCAGATGCGCAGGTCCGTCAAGATTTGTCCAGCAGCACAGCTGAGGAAACCGATGTTATCATGAAGCAATCCAACCGGAGCCCATGATCAAAGGGCAGATGATGTGCACAGAAACTCCCAGAAACCTCTTCAGAGATAAAGAACTAGTTTTAATAACATATTCCAGCCAAGGTCACACAACACCTGTGGCTGGAATGGTTTCTGCTACACAACAGTGCTAGCTAATGGCTCCTTATCACCCATTCTTCTGCCCCTGCAAGCTATTACTTTGAGAAGCACTGTCAGAAGCAATCTGTTTGCTTACTGTTAACACCTACCATTCATTAAGTGCCTACTGAGAGCTAGCAACTTCACATGAGTGCTCCAAAAAACCTAAAAAATAATTTTAGATTCCTGTAAGAGTCGTAAAGCTAGAAGGCCTTGGTGTCTGAGGATTCCACAGTCTTGGTCTCTCATGACTGTGACACTTCTGAATAGCACTTCTCAGGTGTTTTATACCATGTCCCTGGATCTGGGTTTGTCTGATGGTTTTCACATGAGTAGATGGCGGTTGTGGATTTGGGGAGGAATGTCACAGATGCAGTGTGACCTTCTCAAGTCCTATTTGGGGGTGCAAGGTTGCTTTATTATAGGTCATGTGCATCTTGACCATTTGGCCAAGATAGCGGCCCCCAGGTTTCTCCACTGTAAAGATACCGCTTTCCTATCTGTGTAGAGTATTTTCAGTCTATGAAGCACGTTGTAGGTTTGATTAATTCCATTTTGCAATCAAGGAATTGAGATATCTGCTGTCTCTTTATAGTTAGATCATGGAAAACTCAGAATATCAGGGATGATCTATTTTTCACAAATGAGGAAACCACGCCTGCAGGAGGTTAAGTGGCTTGGCCAGGATTACTCAGTCAGTTGACTGTGGAACTAAACAAAGCAGAGCCCAGGTCTTCTGTTTCCAGTGAAGAAGCAAATGGAGAGCTAAGACTCCTCCACTGAGATGAGTTAGGCAAAGATCTCTTCAGTCTGCACATATAGTCAGGGCTCCCTTCCCCTACCCGACTGGGTAGGACTCTGATTCCATCAGCTTTGCAGGAAGCACCTGTCAAAGAGCAGCAGTCTAATTCCAGTAGGATTTGCCATGGCAGCACAGCCTTTACTAAGACTGGTCTCTGGATAAGCAGATCTGATATTCAATGCCAATATCTCCATCTGTTTTGTTTCTTCTAGAATGCTGGTTTGTTCTTTTTTTTTTTTTTGGTGTGTTTGTGACAGGGTCTCAATTTGCAGTTCAGGCTGGACTTGAGCTCACTTTGTAGCCCAGGCTGCCCTAAAACTTGCAATGATCCTTCTGCCTCAGCCTCCCAAGTGCTGAGATTACAGGTTTGCGCTGCCACGCCTGGCAAGGATGCTGGCTTTTGTGTCCTTCCTTGTCTGTGGCTGATAGGGTATGGGCTTTCAATACCACCCTTGCCCACCCATCCAAGAAGGTATTTTAATGGAGAGGGCCCCCGTAGTTATGGTGGGCATTCAGAGGGCTTGGTAGTAGACTCTTCAAAGCACAGTGGACTATGTGATATTGTCATGGGAGTCTCATTACTCAGAGCTTTTAGGGAGGATGGTTCATCAGGAGCCAGAAATTATGAGGCATTTGTGTCTGACTGCATTTCTGCTGCCTGTCATTGAGACCCTGATTCTGAAAGGTCTGTGTAAAGTGGAGGGTGCTGCATGTGACTGAGTTTTCCTGAACCCAAGGCAGTTCTTCTATATAATAATCGCACAGCCCTGGATTGGTTTTTTTTTTTCCCCCGGTACTGGGAATCAAACTCATGACCTTACGCTTGCCAGGCAGGCACTGTGCTGCTGAGCTAAGTCCCCAGCCCCTGTATAGCCCTTGTAATTAGAAAAATTACTATGCAATCAAAAGATCCATTTCAAAATGCTGGGCTGGGGATATAGCTCAGTAGTTCCTTGCTACTAGTTCTTGGATCCTTTCTTCAAAAATTGTTGTGTTTTCTAAAATTGAAGAATGAATTCTTGGAACAACAGAGGTTGACAGTAGGAAATATTTATTGAGGGGGAGAGATAATAGCTCCTGAGAGGCAGGAGGGAGACCCCAAATGGGTTGCAAAGGACCCCACTTCTCAGGGGATGTTTTTATTGATTGATTGATTGATTGATTGTCTTTTTGAGACAGGGTCTCACTGTGCAGTTCAGGATGGCCTTGAGCTCACTTAGTAGCCCAGGCTGCTCTGGAACTCACAACCATCCTCCTGCCTCAGTCTCGCAAGTGCTGGGATTACAGACGTGTGCCACTGTGCTCGGCTCTCAGAGGAAGTTTTATAGAGCACAACCATGTGGGTTCAACATAGATTACAGCTATAACCAACCAATAAGATTGTAAGTATAGTGGCTTAGGTAATATTGCTCCAGTAGGGAAGCAAGTCATGTAGCAAATGCACATGGAAGGAACAAAGAGCTTTTTAGGAAGTGATAAGTCCAAGAATCTTGGTCACCTACTGAGGTGATTGATGTCCAAACTTTATTAGACCAGGTGCTACTGGTCATCTTGTCCTTTGGGGCAGTATGCAGGCCTGGTCAGTGTGTCTTTATCTTGAGGCCTGGTCTCCCAACAGATGCACCTCCAGCCAGGTTGTAGTGTGCTTTTGTACTGACTCCCTTGAGGACCCAGCCCTACCTGACTGCCTATACTATTTCTACCTCACTTGGTCATCTGTAATAGGGGCACCACACATGCTGCCCACTTGAAGCCTGGCCTTGGGCAGCTCTGCTGCTGCCACAGAGTGACTACTGTGGGCTGATGCAAACCCTGGAAGTGGGTCCTCAGGGTGGCTTGGCCACATGAAGACAATTCCATCCACTGCTCCAGGAGAAGCTGCTCCCTGGGCTAGAGCTTAGCACAGGGCTGTAACCCAGGAGGCAATGGAAACTCACAAATTCCATCCATGTCTCAGGCTTTGAGAGTATATGAGACAAGTAGTGTTTGCACGACACTCACACATCTTTTTTTTTTTTTTTTTTTTTGAGACAGGGTCTCACTATGCAGTTCAGGCTGGGCTTGAGCTCACTTTGTAGCTCAGGCTGGTCTCGAACTAGCGATGATCCTCCTACCTCAGCCTCTCAAGTGCTGGGATTACAGGCGTGCGCCACCACGCCTGGCAACACACTCACACATCTTAACATGTAAAACCTCAAATCTTTTTTTTTTTTTTAACCTCAAATCTTAAAATGTGCAATTCACTGTTTCTTTGTACACTAGTGACCAGTGAAAGATCATTTTCAGCCAAGGAACTGATTAGATTGCAGCACAAATCTCAGAAAAGGGCCAAGCGGTTGAAAGGTGCAGAGTATTCCTGTGCAAGTGGCTGGCCCTTGTCTTCATTGGATGTGGACTTCCCAGTCTGCACCAATGTTCAGGGAAAGCTTCTCGAGGCTCAAGCTGGACGTTCCGGCACAATACACAAAAGCCACTGGCGCAGCTTTCCCATCTGTATGGAAAGACAATGAAAGAGAAAGTTTGAGGAATACCTAGCAGAGAAAAATCTTTTATTCAAATCTGTCATTGTTTCTGAATCTACCATAAGACCTTAAACCTACCTCACTTAGGAGAATCATTTTAATAGCACTTTTATTCATGAACTTTACGAAGTGTTGTTTTTAAAGTTAATTAATTAATTATTTTTTTGGAGACAAGGTCTCACTCTGTAGTTCAGGATGGCCTTGAATTCACTATGTAGCCCTGGTTGGCCTTGAACTCATGGCAATCTTCCTGCCTCAGCCTTCTGAGTGCTGGGATTATGGGTATGTGCCACACAAATTTTTTAAAACATGAAAAACTTCATTGTTTGAGTACAATGTTGGTTGAAAAGAAACTGTAAGGAACAAAGAGATTTGTCCACAAAATTCACTTGGAAAGATATAATTTCCATCCTTTGCATACTAAACATGGGTAGGACTCTCCAGTTTTCAGATATCCATAGTATAAAGACATTCAGAGGTACCTAGAATATTATTTCAAGCCCCAAGTCATTTTCCTTAGGAAGAGGAACAAGATAGCCTCATTCAAGCAGGAGACAAGGACTTTTCCTCACCAGATGAGTGGGTGGTCACAGAAGAAGGCTCCTTCCTGAGGCCTAAGACCAAGATCTGCTCCACTACACACTTGCTGGAAAAATGTCCCCGCTCATCAGCACATCTGGAATAGACACAAGCAGTATGAGGAGAAGGAGCGGGCTGATGGTTTGGACTGGTCAACACGTCCACCGTGAGTTCCTCTCCCATCTGTTCTGATTCATACAGTCATAATAACTAGGACGAAGAGGTGAAAAAAGATGATTTTTTTGTGTCCAGGACTAGCTAACAATTAGCCGAGCCAGCCTCCCTTTAACAAGCCATTTGGCGTAAAATTCCTAAAGAATACAAAAATCACAAATGTGATCAGGGTATTGTAGTCAGACTGTAAGGAATCAGATGAATGGTCAACGGAAGAATGAATGGAATTAATGGGAGCCTAAATTGAATCCTTTTTATATTTTAGAGGAGGGAGAGATGGAGACACCAAGAAACACTCATGATGGAGTGACTGAAAAGCAGACAGCCTTCACTATTCATTTCTTTATGCAGAAACCTAAAACATCCGCTATGCATTTATGTCAGGATGCCAAAATGATAGTATTCTATAACTTAAGAACACACAGAGAGGCTGGGGATATAGCTCAGCGGCACAGCGCCTGCCTGGCAAGCACAGGGTCCTGAGTTTGATTCCTGGTACCAAAAAAATAAGAACACACAAAGCTTCTTTAGCTGCTGTTACCTGTTGGTCAAAACACTGGAACAGAATGAAAGCTTCCTGTGCAAGAACTGCCTCTGGTGGAGGTACTGGAATGAATGGCCGTCATCAAGATACAGCTCTCCCACTGCGGAACCCTGGAGCGGGGGTCACAGAGAACATGCCTATGTAGTACTTTCAGGGAAAGAATTCGGACCCCACAGGGAAGTAACTTTAGAAACCATGAAAAATTATGTCAAACAAAAGTGCATGATTTGCTGCAGTTTGGGTCTGGAATGTCCCCCAAAGGCCCATATGCCAAAGGCTCGGACACGGTAGAGCCTTGAAGAGGTGGGGCCTTATGGGAGGGCTCCAGGGCACCAGGCCCCCACCTCTGAAGGTGGGCGCTTCTTCCTACCTCTCTTCCTCTCCTCCGTGCTTCCTGGCTGTGAGGTGAGTACCTCTGCTCTACCATGCACTCCCCATAGGCCCCAAAGTGACAGGGCCAACTGCTCATGGACTAAAACGTCAGTACTGTCAACCAAAACAAACCTTCTCTTCTCGTAAGTTGAGCACCCCAGCCATTACCGTGACAGAAGGCTGGCTAATATGATAGTCAAGCTGCACAGAGGTCCTACAAATACCTAGTCACGCTGGAATAGATGATGAAATGATGGGAACAGGGAAGACACACAGAAGGAGCACAAAGAGTTGCTGAAAGAAATTTAAACTATGAAGGATGGTAAGTGTTCTAAGTGGCTTTCTTGAAAAAATACTATCCCAGAACATGCAACAAAATCAAGGAAGTTCACAGAATGAAACTGTGAATTTAAAAAAAAAATCAGAAAATAATTTTTCATTTAGAGGATGGTATCTGGCTCTGGCTTTTTTTAGTACAAGGTTCCCTTCTGCATTGTGGCAGATTATCATTGTCGACCGTGCTTGGTATGTTTCAGATCGCCAGTCTCCTGCCCTGATTCTGGGACCTCGCCTGGGTCCAAAGCCCATACTTAGGCCCACAAAGATGTGTGTAAGCAAAACAGATGGAAAAGGAAGCTATAATTTATTTTATAACAATAATGCAAATAAGGATAAGCATTATAGTAAGAATTGGTGTTTGGCCCTGTAATACATTTGGGCAAATGGACAGGAGGGAAATCTGCCATAGGCCTCATTTGGCTCAAAAGATCTTGAAAGGACAAACCTATTCTGGATCTTCCCAGACTTTACTCAAAGAGATTTTAGTTATTTGGGCCACCTGACAAGAACAGAAGTCACTTAGTGGGGCTGGGGTCCCTCAGTTTGTAAATAGACACAGGTACCCTGCACTGGGAGACTGGGTTTTAAGGGTGAACCACAGGGTCAAGTTGTCTATGACCTGATGAGCTTTCAGAAGAGCAGTAATCAGTACCAGACTAAAGAGCACCAATAGTCACGTGCCTAAGAAAGACATTCCCATCATGCCAGGGTAGCAGAGTCACCTTAAGAACAATTCCAGGAAGGGTAGGTGAGCTGGGCAATGATTTAGAACCTTGATTTCCAGACAAACATCAGACGCACTTGTCTTATAGCTGGGGCTCGCCACTTTTACATGCTGTTCCGAAGGCTACCACTGTGAGGAGATAAAAATTTTCCGAATACCTTAGTACTCAGGGCCACGCGGAGTCCATACGGGGTGTCAGTCATCCAGCCGGTGGACCTTCCCACAGCCATCTTTATCGGCACCACACTTCCACCTCGCTGAAACACTGGTATCTGTAACACAGCGGCCCTCGGAGTAAGTGCACTTGCAAAGGAACTTTCAGAGTAGAGCTGTCAAGTATGTCCATATATAAGACTCACATTCTTTACAAGTATAGTCCCAAAGGCAAAACAAACTTGTAGGCACAGAAAAGGCAAATGTGGCAGACCTGGCGTTACTCAAAAAGAAAAAAGCTCAACTAGAGAACAGCCCATTTTTTCAATTACTTGGGGAACTGTCTACCCTCATTGCTTTATTATATACACCCATCTTTGCTTGTTTTTCTTGCGAGCGATGCATTCTATCTGCCCACCCCATACGTGGCCTTCCCTGTTCTGTGCTTTCAGTGTTCCCGTCACCATACTACACATTTCCTCTAGAGCCCTGCCTACGAGTGCGTTTCCTGCCTGTGTAAGGGGGCTCAGGCAGACTGCGAACAAATGTGTGCATATGTGATGTGCTTGGTTTGGGGCAACGACTCTGTTCTTCCTCACGCACCCACATACTTCTTGCTCCCTGCATCATTGGGTTCAGCAGGTTGATGACCCAATTTTGAGGGCAAATCTGTGAAACTGTTTGTTACAGAAACCATCAAGGGTTCTTTAAGTGACTCTAATACAGATGTGAGCATGGTGCACAGCTACTGGCCTTCTGGAATGGCACTTCTGTCGGGTTTGGCCTTCGCTCAGGTTTCCTGCCTCGGGTAAGGCAGCTGCCTGGATCAGGTGAGGGCTTGTATTTTGCTTCGAGTAAAGTACTAGCAAGGAGAAGCATACATAAGCATTTAGGAAGTTGGGAGTGAGGCTGGAGGACTAAGATGTCAGCTCTGTTTAACCTGCAGTTGGCAGCAAGAAGAAAGTATAGCTATCTCCCCTACTCCCCTGGAATTGGCCAATCTCTCTCTCTTATTTTATTGTTCCACTTTTTTCTTTTCTTTTTTTTTCTTTTTCTTTTTTTTTGGTACGGAAATTGAACTCAGGACCTTGCGCTTGCCAGGCAGGTGCTTGTGCTGCTGAGCTATATCCCCGGCCCCACTTTTTACCTTTTTTAAAGAACAAGGCGGTTGTTATAGTAGAATGGGGTCTAGACCAGGAATCCAGCAGATGGGGCCTGTTTCAGCTCTGCCACAACCCTGGTCAAGTAACTGAATTTCTCTGAGCCTGTATGTGTGAAGGACTGGAGTAGATGATTAGGAAGGTCTCTCTTGGATCTCAGAGTTGACCACTGAAATACCCTTCTTCGTACTAAAACCACTACTGACAAATTTAAGAACTAGCATCACTGTCTCGAACCTCTCAGGGCTTGTGGCAGTGGCTGTGTGCTGCAGTGCACGACTGGTACAGCGCGAAGGATGAAAGACCATTCAGAGTCCATGCGCATTCTGACTTCTGAGGTTGCTTTCACCCAACCTCTCAGCATGAGAAGCTCAGGAAAAATGACAGCCCCCATCTGACCCTTCTGTGGCTTTTTATTGATAGAACCAGGAAGCAAGGATAAAGGACAAAAGACGTGTGTCCCAGCACTCGGGAGTCTGAGACAGGAGGATCGCTGCAAGTTCATGGTAATCCTGGACTACATAGTAAGACCCTGTCTCAAAAAAAAAACAACCCCAAAAAATAAAAAAAGGATTTCTGTGCAGGAATTCACATAGGGGACAGAGGGCAGGGGAGGGGTTAGGGTGGTCTGTTACATGACTGACTTTAGGGCAAGCTAAGTAATAAATGGGAGTATGAGGAGGACGTGGGCCAGAGCATTCATTCCCTAAGACAATGTTTTGATCCTTGTTGGACATGCAGCCCTGAAGGCTATCTTTTAATCTCTAACCTTGCACTCTAGGAGGCTTGGGTCTTGCAGTGCCAGAAGTCCCTTACATCTGCATATCCATCTCATACATACCTCTGGCCAACACAGTTGTGATTCAGCTGAGGAAGAAACTTCCCTTTAGAAACTCAGGACAGCCCAAATGGGCCACTTTGAGTCTAACATCGTAACTGATGCAGTCCCTTGAGCCTGAAGGCCCAGAGTTACATCAAAACCTTTTTTTTTTTGAGATAAAGTCTCACTATGTAGTTCAGGCTGGCTTTGAACTCACTAGGTAGCCCAGGGTGGTCTTGAACTCAAGGTGACCCTGCTGCCTCAGCTTCCCAAGTGCTGGGATTACAGGCATATACCCCCATGCCCAGCTCAAAAACTCATTTTTATTTGTTCTGTATGAGACATTTTTTATGGCACATGTGGTGACTACCATTTCTGTTTTCAGTGTTATTATTCTCTTTTTTGTTTTTAAAGAGAAAAAAGAAAAAAAACAATAAAAAAGATACAGAATTTCAAACCAAGATGATACGAAATTAATAATGGTTATTATATTGCATTGTTATCTTCAAAGTAATTGCTCAGATTATCAGATATAGGTATGCTAAATTGATCAAACAATATAAGCACTAACTGTTCCTTTAAATGAACCAATAGAAATTAGTAGTAAATTATCTTAGCTATTGTGTGTGTGTGTGTGTATATATATGTATTTTTTTCCCTTCCTTCTTTTCTCCTTTCCCCCATCTCAGTTGTTCTTTCCTTTTGAGCAGTGTCTTTCCCTTTCACTGTATCTATTGTACCCTTTTTTTTTTTGTCTTTTTGAGACAGGGTCTCGCTATGCAGTTCAGGCTGGCCTTGAGCTCACTTTGTAGCCTAGGCTGGTCTCGAACTCACAACGATCCTCCTGCCTCAGCTTTCCGAGTGCTGGGATTACAGGCATGCGCCACCACATCCAGCCCTTCTATTGTACTCTTTCAGTGTCTTACACTAGGAAAACAATGTGATGTTTACACATGTGAGTCTGATTTATTTCACTTAAGAGTATGGTCTGTAGTTGCATCCATTTACCAATAAAAGCCTTTAGTTTATCTTTCTTTATAGCTGAATAGTATTCCATTGTATAAAAATACCACATCTTTTTTATTCACTCCTCAGTTGATAGTCATTTGGGTGGTTTCCAAGATCTAGCTATGACAAATTGTGCTGCTACAAACATTGGTGCACATATATTGCTGTGGTATGATGCTTTCAATTTTTCTGGAAAAATATCCAGAAGGGAGTAGCTGGGTCAAATGTGACCTCTAATCCTAGTTTTCTGGTGGAATCTCCACACTGATTTCCACAGTGGTTGCACCAGTCTTCACTTCCAAATGTCAGCATATCAGGAAGAATTATATTCATCCTCCGTATTTCATACCAACTCTTTTTGCTCACATTTTAACAACTTCACTGATATAATTAATATGCTTTAAAATCCACATTTAAAGTGTACACTTAAACAGTTTTCAATATATTTAGCCATGCAACTGTCCTCATAACAGATTTTAAAATATTTTCAGTAGCTCCCATAGAAACCTGCACCATCAGCAGTGACGCCCCCCTCCTCCCTGTCCAGCCTGTTTGCCCTGTTACTATGCAGAACCCTGACATCCTTGCTTCTTTGTATCCAGAAATGTGATACCTACTGACTGTGCTCCCCCACATTCAAATGTTGAAACCCCACCCCCCATGGGACTGTATTTGGTGATGGATGGGGCCTTTGTGGAGGTGACTCAGGTTAAAAATGAGGTCACAGGGTGGGGCCCTCCTCTGATGGCAGCAGAGCTTTTATGGGGGCAGGGAGCTCCCACTCTCTCTCCCTCCCTCCGTGTGTGGCGCGTGAGGGCACAGGGAGAAGGTGGCAGTCTACAGGCCAGGAAGAGGCTCTCATGAGGAACTGAATCTGCTGGCAATTTCATCTGGGACCTCTACCCCCAGAACTGTGAGAAAATACGTTTCTGCTGCTGAAGCACCAGTCTGTGGTACTTTGTTATGGGAGCCTGAGAAGAGCAACAAGGCAGGCGGGAAGAGTGGTCTGGAAGGGACTCACAGTATCCAGGGTTACTGGCATCTTCATGGTACACCCTCCTTCCCAGCAAGCGGATGTCTTAGAGTCATACCAGATCTAAAAAGTAACAGACGCCACTGAGAAACGGCACATGAGCAACTCTGCTCACACTTCTTTTACTCAGGAAGCATTCATTTATCTGCATCTCAAAAAGCCCAGAAATATAAAGTAAGTGGAATTTAACCTGGGTAGAAGTTAGGAAGACTGTATGCTTTAAAGAAAATCCCAAGGGATGGTGATTAACAAGCCATATATAGCTACAGTTTTTGGCAGTACTGGAGATTGAATCCAGGACTTCACCCATGCCAGGCAAGTGCTCTGCCACTGAGCTACATCCCCAACTCCTTTTGTTTTTTTAAAATTTTGGAACAGGGTTTGCTAAGTTGCCCTTTCAACTTGTAATCTTCTTCCTCGGCCTCCTGAATAGCTGGGCTTACAGGAGTGAGTCACAGCACCTGGTTCAAAAGTTCTTTACTGAGGGGCTGGGGATTTAGCTCAGTGGCACAGTGCTTGCCTGGCAAGCACAAAGTCATGAGTTCAATTCCCGGTACTGGAAAAAAACCAAAAAAAAAGTTCTTTACTGAACAACTTACCCCCATGGTAGGTTCTGGATGTACATGATAATTAAAATCTCTACAGAGGGGCTGGGAATTTAGCTTAGTGGCACAGTGCCTGCCTGGCAAGCAAAAGGTCATAAGTTCGATTCCTGGTACCAGAAAAAAACAAAAACAAACAACAACAAAAAAAAAGATCTCTACATACATGAAAAGAAAAGACATAGCTCCTGCCTTTGTGGTTCTTATAGTCCATCTGGCTTGTAAGAATTCAACACACCTACCAGTAAACAACATGTAACAGTGAAAAGAAACAGCAAGAAGAAAAGCACAGACTGAAGAAAATGAGGCAGAAGGAAAGGAAAGCATCAGTGAGGAACAAATCTGGGAGGAGAACGTCGGAACTCTTAGCCCCAGAGTCCCCTTTTCACAGAACACACTTCAGAGCTAAGGCTCGGAGCACGGGGCCCGCTGCCGAAGTACCAAAAGGGTCCCACTAAGTCATGTGGTGGAATTAATCCTTAAAGTACCTTCAAAAGCAGCATGAAAACAAACATCTCATTTCTCTTCTAGCCCAGTGTGCTTTCTGTCAGCCACAGTCTGTGTCACAGTGCGCCTCCTGGGATCACACATCCTGTATCTAGAAGGGCGCTGAGTCTCTCACTGTCCTGCTGTGATCCAGTGTTGTGACTTGGGAATCATTAGCCACAGTGAACCCTTCATTCAACAAGCCCACTCAGTCATGATCTGTTATCCTCGGCTGCATTCAATTTACTAATACCTTGCCAAAGATTTGTCTGTCTGTGTTCATGAGGGACACTGGTTCAGCTTTCTTTACTTGCATGACCTCCCTTGGATTTCTCCCTTCTCTCTGGTCAATTCTACAAGCCTTGGGCGAAGAGCTGGTGGGGTGAAATGTATAAAGTTGATGCAAACAGGTTTGGGGTCTGCATGCCTACCATTTCCAGAAAAATTAAAGGAAAGGTGTAGGGTTTGTGCTCGGATGCCACCTACAAAGATCTCCAACACCAAAAGGGTACAACTGGTACAAAACACCATGAAGATCAGATTCAGACCTTGGTCTCCAGCTCCTCAGTCAGCAAGTGCTTACTGAGGGTCACTATATGCCAGGAATCCATTTTGGTGCTGGGGATCCAACAGTGAACCAAAGAGATGAAAACTGCTGCTTCTAGGAGCTCACATTCACATGGGAGAGGAACACAAGAAACAAACACACTGATATCTATATGCATAGCTATATATACGGCAGGTAGCTGGTCAAGGTAAAGGGGCAGATCTGGCGAGAAACGGCGTGGCTCTTCTATCCAGGGTTTGTGAAGATGCAGCAAGACAGGAAACCACAGAGCACTCTGGGAAAGCGTTGAAGGAATGTAGCACACAGTCACAACGATGTGTTTGCAGTGGTGACAGCTCATTAGAAAAACTCCTGGCCATGTTTGGAAGCGAGCCAGTTCCTCTGCATGGGAGCCACCTCCTTTGTTAGAACCAACTTGAGACACTTAACGGATGTACTGGGAAGGGGGAACATCTATTTAGCTATTGTCGTACTTAACCTTTTCTTCAGGTTTACATTTGGCAGGAGAACCTCTCTAAAGGGCTCTCAACTTCATAACTAAAAACACTGGTGAAACCAAGAAGAGAGACCACAGTTCCTCGACCTTCTGGAGAAAAGCCTGGTTATTGTCTTAGCAATAATGCCAAGTGTGGTGGGTGAGTGGCAGCCCCCCAGAACGACTATCTAGGCATGGCAGTTCCCAGCAGGACCTCCAGGGCTCTCCCAAGTCTGCCGAAGCCTGGGCAATGCTCCGGCGCACAAGGCTCTCTCCAGGTCTGTCCTTCCTCCTCTCCATGCCATGCTCTCTGACACCCCAAGTTTCTGCCCTGAGTCTTCTTTGGGCCTCTCTGAATGTGTATGCAATCTCTCTGCTCTGCAGACCATGGGTTATTCTCACCTTTCCACCGTGCCCTGGCTCCTATGGGAGTCTTACAGTATGGATGGTATTCTACACAGTACAGTGATGATAACGACAGTAACTACCAGAGCAGAGGAAGGCTAGAGGGTAGAGAAGGAAGAAAAAGGTGTTTTTATACACTTTGGTGAGTATCTGAAGACAAGTTTTTGGTATCAAAACTCAGGATTCACGGGGAGCTGGAACCAAACAGCAAAATCTCTTTATACCGACGTTTCCCATCCCTAACCAGAGTTTGCTGTCTTGTAGTTGACTGAAGATTTCTTCCTACCCTAAGCTTTAGTGTGCTTATAAAGACTCACTCAAGACAGAGCGTGAAGATAAAAAAAAAAAATCACAGTGATCCTTCCTGGAGGCATCACCTAGGCATCTTTCTCCCTCCTCTCCTCTCCTCTCCTCTCCTCTTCTCTCCTCTCTTTTCTTCTCCTCTCCTCC
>NW_004955416.1:9049640-9053527 GCF_000276665.1 Chinchilla lanigera | reverse complement strand
TCCCTCTCCTCTCCTCTCCTCTCCTCTCCTCTTCTCTCCTCTCTTTTCTTCTCCTCTCCTCCCCTGCCCTCCCCTCCCCTCCCCTCCCCTCTCCTCTCCCTCATTACATTTCTTGACCTCTGAGGACAGTGGCCATCAGTTGCACGGACATTTGGAATGTGCTCACAGCTGCACGATGAAGAAATCTCTTAGAGAAACGAAGGGGTAAGAGATCTGAGTCACGAGATCTGTGGCCGTTTGTTATCACTCTTACCTCATTGGATCCTGGCAGAAATACATCAATCATGGTTGCTTCTGGTTCTGTGACTGGATGAATCAATAAAGCACTTCCTAAAAAATGGAGGAGAAAAAGGACCTGAGTATTATTGTAAGAAATCTGAAAATATCCTTTCCACTTACTTAAACACTTGTGCTCTTAAAGACCACTAGCTTGTGCACTTCTGTAGGCAAGGAACATGGGGATCTGAAGCAACAATTAACCACAGATGCACTGTTAGAAAGAGGACAGGGGCTCAAAAAGATGACTGAGGTATCACCCGTCATGAATCCATTGATGGCACAGTAACTCTAGGGTTAGGGTTAGTGTTAGTTAGGGTCATGGTTAGGGTTAGGGCTAGGGTTAGTTAGGGTTAGGGTTATGGTTGGTTAGGGTTAGGGGTAGGGTTAGGGTTAGGTTTAGGTACCACAGCTACTTAGGGTTAGGGGTTGGGTTATGGGGTAGGGTTAGGGTTAGGTTTAGGTACCACAGCTACTTAGGGTTAGGGGTAGGGTTATGGGTTAGGGTTAGGGTTAGGTTTAGGTACCACAGTTAGTTTGCGTTAGGGTTAGTGGTAGGGATAGGTGTAGCTGTAGGGTTAGGGTTACAGTTAGGTTAGGTACCATAGCTAGTGTGCCATTAATTTGTCAGCAGGATGGCACTTCTTTCTCATGGCTGTCTGTGTTTTTCCGTTACGGACCCTGATGCCAGTGAGCCTACAAGTGCCATCCAGAGGGTGCTCAGTGTGGTTACATAGGCCCTGTCCTTCGGGGTTATCAGCAGTAAGGCGTAGTTCTTTCTAAAGTAATCTGGATCATTAGTTTAGCTTTGATTTGTTATCATATCTGTATAAAATCCATCAGTTTGTGAATGAATTCTTTTACTCAGTAAGTACTTATTTCCTGAGTGCTTACTAAGTCTTAGGCACCATGCTAGGCTCTGGGGATAGAGCAAATAAAGCAAGCATAGTCCCAGCCCTCAGGGAATTTACAGTAAATGAAGATAGATAGTAAAAGATAATTACAAGTTAAGTAGAGTTAAGAGGCAAAGTTATGGAGTAGAAAGCTATGTAATAGGAAGAACTAGAGAAAGCACTGAGAACACACAATGATTTGTTTACTGTTTGTTAGGGTTTCTTAAGATAAGGCTTCAGTATAATGGCCTTGAGTTTATGATCCTCCTGCCTCAGCCTCCCAAATGCTGGGATTACAGGCATGTGTTGGATTACATGTGGAGAAGGATAATCCTTTAATTACTCTTTCATTGTATTGCCTCAGGCCTGATCAAGCCACGTGACTGTTTAGTTCTGGAGGGAGTCTAGCAAAAGCACTGGTGGAAAGGATAAGGTTGCAGAACCTGTGTCCTTGTGGAAAGCCGTGAGGTCAGCACTAAATGCTTTACTGAGACATGCCCGAAAGGAGTAACATGATGGCTTACTAAGTCAAATCTCATACTTATAATAGTTGAGCTGTATTATCCTTGCTAAAAACAAAACAACAAAAAAAGTTAGGTATCTGCTCATTTGTACTAGCTACGTCCTTGGTTCTCGCTCAATGAAAGGTGACTGAGATTGGTAATGGAGGCTGCAGTCCAAGAGGCTGTAAGCCCCCTGATCCCAGAATTATGCCCCTCTTGTTTTTCTTGTTTCTCTTGCTTTTCTATTCATCCGCAGGCACTTTGTTCTTGGAACCAGTCACTCTGGACAGAAATGGGATGTAGACCCGACATGAGGAGAGCCGGAGTTGTCAGGGCAGTTTCTCCAAGGCAGTTACTTTAGCTGAGACCTAACGTGCTGGGGGACTGACCCTGGGCCTTGCAAATGCTAGACAAGTGCCTACCACAGAGCTACAACCACAGCCCAGGGCCTGTTTTATTTTATATTTTTATATTTGGAAGTTTTCATTGATTAGAAATCAGATTCATCCTTTGGCAACTCAATGTTTAGCCTGACTTTTTTTTGGAGGCAGGATCTTGTTATGCAGTTCAGACTGGCCTTGAACTCACTATGTGATGGAGACCACTACGAAGTGGCTCTGAGCAGGATTTAATATTAACCAATGGGCTTTCCGTATTTACTTGTGAGTTGTCTGAAGTTTAGGCACCTTGTCTGAAGATGGGCAGTGGACTCACAGTAAGTAAATCTCTTTGAGCCACCTGTCACCCTGAGGCCGGTATTGGCCTGTGAAGCTGTGACACCTCAAAGGACAAGATAAGGCCACACTGAGGATGTTTGGCTCCAACCCCCACTTAACTACAAGGAGATTGCAGCTGCCGGCTCCACACTCCTACAATAAATACCATCCTAAAAATAAGGTAGTTCTTCTGATTGACGTAATTTACTACTTGGGAAAATTCTCCCAAGGTTCCATGTTTTCTTGAGTATCCTCCTCATTTATTTGAAAACCAAATAAATATGAGCTGCCCAGAGAAGTCTTTGTCTAAACCCAGAGGATATCAACGCTGTAAGAGAGTTAGACCCTCCTGGAGCCCTGAAATCAGACCACTTGTCTCATTTATTTAAGCCTTCGCTGTCCACTCGCTTGGGACATTGCGGGCCTGATCAGCCCACAATAATTAAGGGTTATTTAACCTGATAACTATTTAGTCCAGATTGGCTTTGAACTCTCAATGATCCTCCTGCCTCAGCCTCCTGAGTGCTGGGATTACAAGTGTGTGCCACTGTTCCTGGCTAGCCTGACTTCTTTATTGGGTATTGAAAATCGAACTCAGGACTTTGCAGCCTCCTGAGTGCTGGGATTACAAGTGTGTGCCACTGTTCCTGGCTAGCCTGACTTCTTTATTGGGTATTGAAAATCGAACTCAGGACTTTGCAGTTGTCAGGCCAGCCCTTGTGCCGCCGAGTTATATTCCCAGCCCCTAGAAGACTTCTTGAGCCATGTTCTACAATGATAAAGTTCCAAGTTCCAGCTTTGTGAATTAATCCTTATTAAAGAAATAGCTCATTATGTACAACCTAGATGCTTTCAGATCTGTACTATAGCCATCTGACCTTTTTTCTACATCCCTTCCTTGGAGGGGTCTCATAGGGCTTAGAGGAGTGGACTCAACATAAAAATCCTAAGTTACTCCAACAAACAGAATGGATTTATCTGAAGTTGACAAGAATAGTATAAGTGGCACATTGTAACAGAATAGAGCTATGATCCCATTAGTGCATTAGAAATCTTGGTGAAGGAATGTCTTTTACTTATTTATTTATTTATTTTGGCTTTCTTGGAACTAGGGGTGATTAAAGTGCTTTCATATTAGAAAATATAATAAAAGCATAATTATAGTACTTATAATTCTAATTAATACTCACCTAGCATGTATTCATCTTCTATACCAAAAGTTTCTAATTCATTAGGGAACTCTACCCACAGAGGCCTGGGGAAAGAAAAAATTCACATTTTAACCTTATTAGATGTTTTATTACATATTTTCTTAGATTTTTGTTGTTATATTTTTTGAGACAGGGTCTTGTTATATAGCGCAGTCTGGCCTGGAACACTCCTCATAAAATCTTGAATCAGGGGCTGGGGATTTAGCTCAGTGGCAAAGCGCCTGCCTGGCAAGTGCAAGGTCGTGAGTTCGGTTCCTGGTACCGGAAAAAAACCAAAAAAAAAAAAAA
>NW_004955416.1:8972927-9048810 GCF_000276665.1 Chinchilla lanigera | reverse complement strand
ATATATTTAAGTGAAAAGAATTTTACTACAGGGGCTGGGGATTTAGCTCAGTGGCAAAAGTGCCTGCCTGGCATGCGCAAGGTCGTGAGTTCGGTTCCAGGAAAAAAAAGAAAAACCAAAAAAAAAAAAAAAAAGGAATTTTACTACATATATTTTGGGGAAATTGAGAAACTGCTCAGTATTCTTTTTTGATTGTTTTTTCACACAACTGTCTCAAAGGCATTTGGGTTCATAGAAGATAAAAGACCTTTCAATATCTGTGTATCTGGATAGCAATTTAATGGTTCTAGTCATTTTTCAATTTTATGAGGAAAAGACATGTTTAATAAGACAAGTATTTTTAGTCACTAGCCTTTGTAATAACATATTATTTTCATTCTGAGTGGTAACAAAGCAGTGATTGCTAAACCCGGCCAATGCCTATACTCACAGGGAAACACAAATGCAGATCCCTAAGACCTACCTAAGAACATTCCTACAAGGGTTTTAGAGTATGGCTACTGAAGTCTACAGTTTTAAAACACTCCCAGGAGATTCTGATCTAACTCATTAGGAGCCACTAACCCTGCAGCCTTGGTGCATTACTGCTGTCTGTGTGTATCCCAGGGCCTCACCCATTCTAGGCAGGTGTTCTATCACAGAGCTCGTCCTCAGCCCTGCAGGGTGCTTTCTCACCTCATCACAGGTTCAGAAGCCACATGCGCTTGGTAGAACAGAGAATACAAATAAGGCAGAAGCGTGTAGCGCTCTCGGATGGCTTCTCGGATGCGCTGGGTATGCTCCTTCCCGAACAGCCAGGGTTCCCGCCTCTTGGTGTTCATGGTGGCATGGCCACGGAAGAAAGGCTGGTAGGCCCCGGCCTGGTACCAACGAACTAACAGCTCTGCTTCTGGGTTCCCGATGAAGCCCCCCACATCAGCTGGTTAGGTAAAGAAAGGCCACGTGAGGTAACCAGGCTTCAAATCAGAGACACACACAAGTGAAATAAGGCCCTGGAGACCTGACAAGAGGAAGGTGCCACATGCACACTCGAATGAGAAGACAAAGCTGCAGCCTCAGACGAGGGAGTACATGTTACAGAACACAGCCCCTCTGGGGATCTGGCAGAGCACTCTTTGAATATTCCTTTCTTGTCAATAGGTCCCAGGCTTTAACTGTGAAATGGACACTCCTGCATATTCCTGAAGCCACATTACCCAGAAATTGCATGATATTGGCCTGATTAAATGTGTGTATGTGTGTGTGCATACACACGCACATGCATGTATATGTGGGAGAAGAGGGTGTTCCTTTCCTTTGTAAAAAAAAAAAAAATAAAACTTAAAGAACTATAGAGACAAACAAATAGAATTAGAGGTTTTGGTAGAATTTCATGTTAAGCCCTTGAGCAGGGTATATATTTCTTATATAGTATGTGGACCAATGCCATAGAAACACATATTGTAGTTTTCTGCTTCCTGTTGCCATGAGCAATTTCTCCTCCTCTGGGTCTCTCTGCATGCTACCCTGCCTTGGAGCCAGGAGGACTGCCAAGAGTTCCAGTCCAGCCTGGGCTACACAGTGAGTTCAAGGCCAGCCTGGGCCACATAGTGAGTTCAAGGCCAGCCTGGGCTACATAGTGAGACCCTGTCTCAAAAAAATGAAATAAATATGCAGGTATGGTGGCCCACACCTGTAATCCCAGAACTCAGTGAGGTCGTCACATTCTCCTGAGGCCTGTCTGAGCTACATAGTGACTTCAAAACCAGCCTGAACTACATAGTGAGATCCGGCCTCAAAAAAAACAGCTGATATTAAATACTAGAATCAACTATTACAGAAAGGGGACAAACAGAAGAAACACTGGTCCCTGGACCCCTGACTACTAATCTGTCTTTAGTTTTTCCAAACCCAGAACACTTGGTGATCTTCAAATGCAATCAAATTATGGGCCAGGGCTTGCTAATTCTGTTCTCTAACTAAAAGAACACTGTAATAGTAGTGGAGTCAGGAGGCCAGTCTGAGCAACTGTGAGGTCTTGTCTCAAAACACAAGTGCTGGGGATGTAACTCAGTGGTAAAGCACAGCTGAGTTCAACCTCCAGTACCATAAAGAAGAAGAGGAGCACGAGGATTAACTTGCTTGAAGATACTGTATTTACCTAAAGGACTAAGGACTGGCAGGAGCTGAAGGTGATTTGCAATCATGGGAATGTCCAACTAAGAGAAAAAACATCCCCTGAAGGTCACTACACACCTTTCCTGTGCAGTACCTCATGTTCCCTTTTCCTCATAAAATCTGCTGGGTGTGGTGGCACATACCTCTTATCCTAGCACTCAGGAGGCTGGGGCTGGAGCACTAGGACTAAGGGCAGTCTGGACTGCATGTTAAGATCCTGTCTCTCAAAAAAAATTAAATAACAATCCTTTTGTGTTATAGCTTGTGTCTAGCTGTCCACCCAAAGCCTCCTGCAGTCACAAGTGGGGCTTTTTCAGAGGTGGCTGGATTTAGAGTGGGTGATGCTGGGACTGAGAGTGTGTGATTATTAAATCAGTACGCTGATTTGGTTTGGCACCGCCCTAATCCTGGTTGCCTGGATACAACATAAGGGACAGAAAGAGGGTTGTCTTCTCTTCTCCCTTGCTTGTTCTGCTACCTTCTGGCCGCCATGAACTGTCTCTCCTCTGCGATGATGCCTGTCTGCCACGTGCCACTCTGCCTTGGAGCCAGCAGATTATGAAACCTCTATGAACTGTAAGCCAAATAAACCTTTCCTCCCTTAAAAACAAAACAAACAAACTGTGTATCAATAAAGTGATTTAATTGTTTCTATTCCTACAGAAAACAAGAAGCATCTGGAACTGTGGCCATACTGACTACCTTTCGTTTGTTTGTTTTTTTTTTGTTTTGTTTTTCTCCGGTACCGGGAACCGAACTCACGACCTTGCGCTTGCCAGGCAGGCGCTTTTGCCGCTGAGCTAAATCCCCAGCCCCTGACTACCTTTCACCTTACTATCTCCATCTGCAGATCTCAGGATCTGGGGAAGCCTGCTCATCAGAGACAATTAACTAAATTTATTTTTCTCAAGAGTATATCTTTAAAAAAGTTAAATTATGTCACAGGATTTTGAATCTGCTAAGTGGAAAGGATTTCTCTAAAGCTTACTTTTAATTTTTTTTTGCAGTGCTGAGGATTAAACTCAGCATGCTAGGCAAGTGCTCTACCACTGAGCTCTATCCCCTACCCGAGGTTAACTTTTGATTTGATAAACTCTTTGTAATTTATTCTATTGTCTCACTTTCAAGAAAAAAATACAAGCTGTGATTAAAAAATACAGTGAGTGTTTAAAAAAATTTTTTTATTGTAGTAAAAGACACTGTGATAGTTTAGAATTAAAATGGTCCCCAAAGCCTCGTGTTTGGGGAGATGATTGGATTATGCAGCACTGTAGCTGCCTTGCTGCTGGAGGTGGGATCTGGTCAGAGCTCCCCCTTCCAGGCTCCTCCCCTGACTCTCTGCCTTCTCACTGCCATGTGAGTGGATTTTCCTCTGCGATGCCCCTCTGCCAAGGCATCCTTCCCTGGAGCCAGAAGACTATGGACTGAAAACCTGAGACACAGTAAGTCCCCCTCTGGGTCCCAGTGACAAAGCAGTGACCAAGATGGGCATATTGCCATTAACACCCTCAAAACACTCCTCCTCACTTTGACAACACTTATCCCATCATTCTTGCTACTTTTTTTTTCTTTTTTCTTGTCTTTTTGAGACAGGGTCTCGCTGTGCAGTTCAGGCTGGCCTTGAGCTCACTTTGTAGCCCAGGCTGGCCTCAAACTCGATCCTCCTGCCCCAGCCTCCCGAGTGCTGGGATTACAGGTGTGCGCCACCATGCCCGGCCCTTCTTGCACTTCTGAAAGTCCTCTTTCATTGGTGTTTCTAGTTGTGTTGTGGCTCCTTCAATGTCCTCAATCAATTCAAAACATTTACCTTTCACGGTCAATTGACTTTGGGGAAGAGCCAAAAGTCACACGGTGCCAGATCTGGTGAGTAAAGTGGGCAAGGACACATTAAGTGTTCCTTCCTATTGTATGGTGCTAGGTAGCAGCATTCACTATATTTTTTATTATATCTTATAAAGACACTCATGAAAGAGGACTTCCAGAACTGCTTCAGAAAGTAGCAAGAATGGTGAGACAGGTGTGCTCAAAGCAAGGGGGAGTATGCTGAGGAGAATTAACAACAATGGGTCTGTTACTGTAATAACTTTTAAAAATGTAAACACATATTCTGGTCATACCCAATATGTTTCAGGAAGAGAAACTTAGTAATCAAGTGTCTCAGGAGGAAGTGGTAAGAAAATAAGGGAAGGAAGCACTTCTGACAACCTCCTTTTGTGTCTGCAATCCAGACAAGACACAAGCAAACCTGCAGCTCTTCTTTCTCTCTCCTCTGTAACCTGCTTTCACTTTGTGCCATTTTCTCTTTCCCACATTTATCCCTGCCTCAAACAGCTAATGACAGGTGGTCGGTAACCCGCTTTGACAGAAACACACTTCAAGCCTTAGGACAGGACTTGTCTTACCTCCACAAAAAGAGATCCCAGTAATGCTGAGAGTGAGTAACATTGGGATGGAAATTTTCAGGTAATTCCATTCTGCTGTGTTGTCGCCTGTCCACACTGCACCTTGGTCACCAGTAACAAAGCATTTAAAAAAAAATGCAAATCAGCCCATGCACTCAATTTCATATTTTGATTCCTTATTTGTAAGAGACAAATTAATAAAAAGGAAAACAGATATCTTACCTTTAAGTAAATTCTAAATTGTCCAAAATAAAAAGGTACCAATTTTCTAATGTGAGAAATTTATAAAACTCCATAAAGTAAGCTATGAAAATATGCTGAATTTGTACTTATTTTTGAAGTACAATGCAAGTCTGAATACAGGAGAATTTTTTTAAAGTAATGAGGATTGAACTTAGGGTCTTGTGCATGCCAGGCAAGTGCTCTACCACTGAGCTGTATCTCCATTCCCCTTTACTAAACAATTTAATTTTTTTTTTTTTTGTCTTTTTTTGAGATAGGGTTTCACTATGCAGTTCAGGCTGCACTTGAACTCACTTTGTAGCCCAGGCTGACCTTGACCTCAAAGTGATCCTCCTGCCTCAGTCTCCCAAGTTCAGGGATTACAGGCATGTGCCATCACTCCTGGCTAACAATTTAATTTTGACAGAGGGCCTAACTAAGTTGCCCATACTTGCAACCCTCCTACCTTAGCCTCTCAAGTGCTTGGATTATAGGCCTGTCCCACTATGTCCAGCAAGGAGGAATTTTTGGAGATGTAATTTACGTGCAGTAACATACCTATTTTAAGTAGAGTTTGATGACTTTTGAAAATCACATATATCCATGTAGGTACCACCATAAACAAGACACAGAAGATTCCCAAAACTAGAAAAGTTCTCTCAGGCTTTTTTGCAGTCAACAACTACCCACTTTAGCCAACTACAGAAGTGATTTGATGAATTCTCATTTATAACTTTTCTCTTTTATGGTTCACGCTTTTTATGTTCTAGCCCAGAAATCTTTTCCTATCTCAAACTCACAAAGATTTTCTTCTAAAGTGTTTTTGCTTGTTTTAGCTTTTTAACTTAGGTCTATATTCCATTAAGTGGTTTTGAGGCAGGTTTTACATTCAGGCAGTCTTGCTACAAACCCAGGGTTATTCTTCTCTTTATAGTTGGTGAGAGTCTGTGAAGATAGATTATATATCACTAAGATGATGTGTAAAAGGAAAAAATCTTATTTTACTGTATCTCAAGTAATTCTAAGGTATTTTTGTCTATCTTCTATCAAATTAATTTTAGTAAATATTTTTAATTTTCCACAGAAATTTTGAGTGTCTTATAACCTGCCAAGAAAAATATTTTCAAGAGATAGTTCTTTTCAATAGTGCTCTGGTAATTTCTCCTTGACTTCAAGTGAGATATGTATATATGTACAAAGTAGTTTTGAAATCTGCTTGGTGACTTTCTCGAGAAAGCTCACATAAGCACGTAGATGTTTTCCTGTCTCGTGTGGTTGCTTAGCCAGAAGCTCTCTCTGGTTATGGATCCAGCATATGACTAAACAAAAGAGAGTTCTCTACAGTGTCTTGCCACACACTGGGCAAAGGTGATAGCTTCATACAGAGTCCTGAAGAACAGGAAGTGGGTGAGCCCTGAAGAGTCCAAAGGTAATAGTCACATCCCCTGTTATCCTTTAAAGCTGCTGCTTAGAAATTTTTTCATTCAAATACATTTTTAGAGATACTTCTATAAAGTATGGAAAATAAAGATAGGTAAAAAGATTAAAAGCACAACCACCAAGGTATTAATTTTTTTGTATTTTACCTGTTTATTACTTATTGATTTAAATTACTATCTTACATTTATATTTTATAAAACTGGGAAATGTATACCATTCTTTTTTCATTTATCATGATGTCATAAACATTTTCTCATGCAATTAAAGCTAACATTTTTTTGTTGTTTTTTTGAGGCAGGGTCTCTCTATGTAGCCCAGGCTGGCCTCAAACTCATGGTGATCCTCCTGCCTCAGCCTCTAAAGTGCTAGGATTACAAATGTGTCCCACCACATCTGACTAAAGCTAACATTTTGAAAAGACTCATTATAGTATTATGTGGATACACCACTTTTGTTATATCTTTATTTTATCATTTTTTTTGTTTGTTTTGAGACAGAGTCTCACTATGTAGTTCAAGATGGTCCTAAACTCACCATGTAGTCCAGGCTGGCCTTGAGCTCACAGCAATCTTCCTGCCTCTGCCTCCCAAGTGCTGGAATTACAGGCATGTGCCACCAGGCTTGGCTTGTTACATCTTTAGATCTCTCTTTTCTTCTTTTCCTGCCTTCATTTACTTCTTGTCTCTCTCTCTTTCTCAATCTCTCTCTCTCTGTTTCTGTTTCAAGGACTAGTGCTATGGTGAGAATCAATGTACATGAATCATTGTCTGCAATGATAATGCTTTGGCCTTCGGCTGAATATCACAGGGGCTAGTTTTCAGGGGTTGTGTGGGAGGCCTAATAATATCTGTGATATAGTAAGAGCTGGGTTCTTCAAATTAGTTATTTATAATTATACATTATTTGTACAAAAATAGGGGACTTAAAATAGCCTTCCTACCACAGGGTGATTAAGTTGAACTAGATCTACATTAGCTAGCAAACTGTATCCAGTTATAGATGACCCGGACCACAAGCAACAGCCAGGTCTATTTTTAGCATATTACTAAGTAGAACAGGTGGTTGAGGAATATGTTAGAGGTATATTTCCCTGGTTTTGATCAATCCAAGGGACAAGATCAGAGATGATCATGTCAGCAAACTAAAAACTGTGAAGGAGGATCAAGTTTGAGGTATCTGGATAATGTAGTGAGACCTATCTCAACAGATTTTAAAAGGGCTGTGACATAGCTCAGCACTTCTTGGGTTTAATCCCCAGCACCAAACGAAACCAAACCAAGCAAAATAAAACGAAACAGCAGCTTGCTTCAGGGGCATCATCAATACAATGACAGCATATAAATGATCAAAAAGACAGGCAGCATTGTTTGTGATCAAACAATTCAATTAAATTTTTCTTACATGCCTAGATCTCGTTATCTTAGTAACCACTTTGAAGATAATGATATGTAATACAACAACCATTGTTAATTTCCTATCACCTTGTTTTGAAATTCTGTCATTTTTATTGTTTTTATGTTGTTTTGTTTATTTGTTTATGCCTTTGTTTTGTTATTTTGTTTTTGTTCTTTTCTCTTTAAAATTAAAAAAATAAGAACAATGCGGTGGCACACGCCTGTAATCCCAGCACGCAGGAGGCTGAGGCAGTGAGCTCAAGGCCAGCCTGAACTGCATAGAGACTGTGCTTTAAGAAGACAAAAATAAATAAATAAAAAAGACAGGTGGTTAACTTGTTTTTTTTCAGTCTATTGTTATTTATGTTTTTTGATTTTTTCTGGTACCGGGAATCAAACTCACAACCTTGCACTTACCAGGGAGGCGCTGTGCCGCTGAGCTAAATCCCCAGCCCCTTTTTCAGTCTAATGATACAGCCATCTTACCATACTTTTGTGACCCAGCAAAGAAAGAACGTGAAAGAACAAAAGGTCTCTCCTTCCCTTTAGATCGCTGTATCAGTCCTTCTGCAGTAGCCATTTGCTAGGAAGTCAATAGAGAAAAATTTCAATACGTTTAGTGCACTGTGCCAACACCATCAATAAGCTATTTAACATGCAAAAAGTAAAGTAAATAATAGGTGAAAGAAGGGCCGGGGATACAGCTCAGTGGCACAAGTGCCTGCCTGGCAAGGGTAAGGCCCTAAGTTCGATTCCTAGTACCAAAAAAAAAAAAAAAAAAAAAAAAAATAGGTGAGAATGTGAAATGGAAAACATTAAAATCCATCAAATAGTTTTCATGATATAATGAAACCAATCTTATTTCCCCTATCAAAGAATGAAGAAACTTTTTATTGATGATTCAATGAAATAGTGAAAAACAAGACTAGTGAGGTAGCTCAGTGGTAGAGCACTTGCCTAGAATATGTGAAGCCCTTGTTCAATCCCCAGCACTGAAAAAAAAAAAAAGAAATAATAGTAAATAATCATCTTGCACTTATTTGTTTATTCAGTGCTTACTATTACTAGGCATTTTATAATAATTCTTATATAACCTTATAGTAATCTCTGAGATAAGTACTTTTTTGTTAGTGAAAAAAATTCAAAGAGGGTAATGGCTGGCTTTGGCTACATAAGACAATTCTCTACCTAAAGCAGTTTGCAGTTGTACTAACAGGCTGTTAGAGAAATAAACACATACTACTTGAAAACTATGCTATCTCTAGTCAGCAGCTCCCACTGGAAAATCCAATTGGTGGGAGGGCTATGGGAATACAGTGAAATTCTGAAAATAGCAAAGAACCAAGGGTATAAATTATGGCAAGTGATTTTCAATTTCTTTGGAATGCCCTGCTCCTTGCAACATGATGTGACTGGCAAATAAAATACAAATTTTTTTTTTCCCCGGTACTGGGAATCAAACTCATGACCTTGCGCTTGCCAGGCAGGCGCTGTGCCGCTGAGCTAAATCCCCAGCCCCAAAATACAATTCTACCATATTTATTGAGAAGGGTAAATCCTTAATGAAAGCTTTCTATATCTGAAAAGCATACTTACTGAAATTACATATCTGTATTTTCAATCTTGCTCCCTTGGTATGAATGATAGGCTTGTTGTATTTTTTTTTTTTGGTACCAGAAATCAAACTGACAACCTTGCACTTGCCAGGCAGGTGCTGTGCTGCTGAGCTATATCCCTGGCCAGGCTTGCTGTATTTGAATATTTGTGAAATTTTAAAACATTTGTTTTTAATTACCTTTGTTAGTATATTTATATACTACCTACATTAGTAACATTTTGAGATAGTATCAAATACAGTATACTAATGGGTCCTATGAACAGAGATATTTCTATGTTTCATTAATCTCACAATATATTTAAAAGTTCATCAAGTTCATTATGGAAGGAAAAGAAACAAAAAGAGAAATAATAAAGTCTTGTATTGGTTATAACCTGAGATTCAACTGTAGTTGTCAGAAAAGACACACAGGGACATAAGCATATATGCAGCTATTATAAAGTAAACAACTTTAGCTCACTGAGGCAGGGCACCTGAGTCCAGCTGGCTTCTTTTTGGATGTCTCACCTGATAAAAACCATAGATGTTGTGAAGTTCTCTGTGCTCCCAGTTGTCATGATGAATGGCATTCTTTTGCATGGTTTGCTCTGGCCCTCGAAAGACTGAAGGCTCATTCATGTCATTCCATATGAACAGAATATCTGTAGATCCCTAGGAAGTAAATCCTAGTCATAAAAATATTCCCACAGTACTGACATGTAATAAGATAGCACTTAACATTCTTCTTTCCCACCTCATTTAATTTACATATACTATGTTTATTGGGCAGGGAATTTTGTCTGTTTTGTTCAATGATAAATACCAAATGCCTAGAGCATTACTTGGCTTCAGAAAGTTCTGAGGAAATATATGTTGGATGAAAGAATGCTGTGCTGCACTGTCTGAGAAGGGTATACTGCCCAGCAAGTTCACTCAGATCTCTCTGGTGAACCCCTACCAGAAAGGTTGTGAATGTTCACAATGAAGCTCTGTATCATTCATCATCTGCTACAACCCTTAAGCAAAGACAAGTTCAGCTGTACATTACATATGAGACTTTCTTTCTAATGCTCAGAAAGCTTTAACAGCCTAGTTATCTGTTTGTTAGCATGATCTGTACTTTGTGTTCTACACAGAAAAGGTCAGTTTAGAGTGGGAAGGAACAGCTGAGTTATCCAGTTAATATGGTGTTACAATCCCTTTATAGAATCTCTACCTTCGGAAGCTCATTCCATTACTTTCTGAATGCTCTGCTCCTTGCAACATCTGCTCACAAAGCCTAGTTTGCCTTGTAGGGTACCACAGAAGACATCTACTGCCTCGCCCACACCTTAGGGAGCTTGACAAATGCAGGGAAATGGCTTAAGTGTTTTCCTTCGACTCCTTACCTTCCACTATTTCTAAACAAGTGTGCTTCCATGGATATGACTATGTAGTTTCCAAATATGTGCCTTAACTGTTCTTTAGCACCCTTTAAGGCAGGAATTAGCAAGCTTTTTCTGGTAAAAGACCAGAGAATAAATATGTCTAACTCTGGAGGCCATAGTGTCTCTTTTTTTGTTTTTGTTTTTGTTTTTTGTTTTTTTTGGTTTTTCTCTGGTACCGGGAACCGAACTCACGACCTTGCGCTTGCCAGGCAGGCGCTTTTGCCGCTGAGCTAAATCCCCAGCCCCCATAGTGTCTCTTTAATTACTTCATTCTGTTATGGTAGAGTCATAGATGATAGGTGAGTGAATAAACATGACCATATTTGGCTCAAGATTATTGTCTATCCCTATTCTAAATTGTTTGATATTGTCTTAATACTCAGAAATTAGTGTTTAGAAGATAAATAAGTTTAGATGCTAAGATCTGAGCTTGGCAGACAAACAAACTTAAGGTCATATCTTGGGTAAACCACTTACTGGATGTGTGACCTTGGTAGGTTTTTAAGCTCTCCATGCCTCAATTTCCTTATCTGTGGGATTAGATTTAATTGGAGCTCTACCTCCAGAGGGTTATTTTGAAGAAAAATTGGTAGAACACACACAGCACAGTGCTTGCCACACAGGTTGCACTCAGTATGTTAGGTATCACCATCACCAAAAGCATCATGATCAATATTGCCAAAATTGGTCGAAAACAGTTCTCCAGATTTGGCAATGTGGCTTTTTTTAGTTCTCTATGATTTTTTTTTTTTTGTCTTTTTGAGAAAGGGTCTCACTATGCAGTTCAGGCTGGCCTTGAGCTCACTTTGTAGCCGAGGCTGGTCTCGAACTCACAATGATCCTCCTGCCTCAGCCTCCCGAGTGCTGGGATTACAGGCATGTGCCACCACACCCGGCTTCTCTATGATTCTTATGAGATTTTATTTTTATTTTTTTACTTTTCTATTTTAAAGAGAATAGTAGAAAAAAAAAATAGCAAAATACAAACAAAATAAAGCAAGAACATTGAAAATGATATGGGGTTTCAAACCAAATGATAGGAATTAACAGTGGTTGTTATATTACATATTGTTATTTTCAACGAAGTTGCTCAGATTACCAGATGTAAGAATGGAAAATTTTTTTTTTTTTTTTTTGGTTTTTCTCCGGTACCGGGAACCGAACTCACGACGTTGTGCTTGCCAGGCAGGCGCTTTGCTGCTAAGCTAAATCCCCAGCCCAAGAATGGAAGATTGACCAAACCATCACAGAGAACAAGAAAATAATAATTTTAAAAAACATTAGGGACAATACAGAGTTTCAGTAGACAAGATGGTAGGAATTCACCAATGGTTGTTATATTGCATACTGTTGTCTTCATATCAGTTACTCAGATTACCAGGTATAAGCATGCAAAATTGGACAAAATATTTAAAAAATTTAAGCATTAATTGTTCCTTTCTTTAAACCACCAGACCTTGTAATATTTTAAAATAATACTTTACTTTTATTGACGCATTATATGTTTTCACATTTATCGTATCTCTTTAACAGTTATTGGATGCTATTCTGTATTAAAATGTATTTAGTACTTTGAAAATATAACAGATCTGTTATATGTACATTGGTATATCACAGAGTCTACTACAGCAGAGGTCACAGCTTTTGTGCATTTAGTCATGCACGTGATGCCTCTTGCAGCACTGCCCAAGTCTCCCGTGGTGGCCACCACTGGGTTTTCACACAGGCATCACACATCAAGAGCTACTCAGTGAAGAGGAGTTCTATCTAATCACTTTTTCTTTCATTTTTTCAAGTTAACTAGGAAAAAGTAAATGAACAAAAACAAACCTGATAAGCAGGAAAAGCAAAAAGACCTGAATACCACTCTCTGACCTTGGGATTGGTGAAATCCAGGTAAGAGGAGAGACCTGTTGAGGCACAGCAGGAGACAGCCTGTTAGGAGCAGTGGTCTTCACAGTAAGATGTGTTGTAAAGAAGATGTCAGATGCAAAAACTAGATAATCAATGCATATCTTACATCAAGCATAAAAGACAGATGACAGAGGCATCCTCTAAGAAGTGAATGAAGATAGTACTGGACTCTAGGGGCCATCACTAGACCTTCCAACACCAGAGTCACAGGGGAAGGCCAATGAACAAGCATCAAGTCACAGTCTGTCCTTCACTAATTAATGGTTCAGGACAGCCTGCACAAGGCATGCAAGTATCCTGCAGTGGCCTCTCAGTTTTTAAAGTGAATAGAGACATCTGTTCCATTGGTTCCATGAGAGAAAAAGAAGACCTGGGCTTCTACACAGTGTGTGGGTTTCCGATAGAGTTCTATGGTATGACAGAATGGCAATTTCCTTTTGTTTGGGGTGAGTTCCCACCACAGCTTTAAATAACTTTTTTTGTTTGTTTGTTTTTTTGAGACAGGGTTTTGAACTCACTGTGTAGCCCGGGCTGCCTCAAACTCTTGGTGATCTTCTGCCTCAGCCTTCCAAGTGCTGGGATCACAGGTGTGTGCCACTACAACCAGCTTAAACTAATATCTTTGTTTGTTTATTTATTTGTTTGTTTTTTAAGACAGGGTCTTGCTATGCAGTACAGGCTGGCCTTGAAGTCACTATGTAGCCCATGCTGACCTTGAACTTGCAGCAACCCTCCTGCCTCAGCCTCCCCTGAGTACTGGGATTACAGGCATGTGCCACCACGCTGGACTAAACTAATAGCTTTTGAAATGAAATATCTGTAGTTGCCAGAAGCAGCTGAGGTTACTCATGAAAGTCTGGGAAGACAAAACCATATCCTAAAAGAGCAGAGAGCAAGCACAAGAGACAGCCTTCAGGACACATTTTTTCTTTCTTCCTCCCATTTTCTCACTCCCTACTTATGTCTTTTTGCTTAGAGAAATAGCATGTCACTGAGGTTTGCTTATTTTACATTCATTCATTTGATTAGTGACTGAAATTCATCCAAAGAAATCTATGCTTTGGATGTTATGAAAGATGGTATGACATATACTAAAGAAGGCAATACCATCTCCCCTTTAAAGGTGCTTAAAATGTAGCTAGAGGAGTAAGGGACACCTGCAAGGCACAAGGATGACAGCTATATGATATTCAGTAATGGGAACTGAACACATGAATACAGTAAGTATAAAATGATGTCGTACCAGGCCAGCATATTCCTTCAAAGTCAGCCCCTTCATGAGTTCTCACAAAGAAGCCCTGTTCTTTGGCCTTAGTGTACACTGAGTAGTCAGGATCCACCTTAATGTGAGGGTCATTGATGACCACGAGCTGTCAGGACATAAAGGGTTGAAGATTTCATCAGTTTTACATGACATGTTCATTTATAGGTTTTTACTATAATGTTAGGCTTCAAATTTTATTCAGAAGCAACTACAACTCATATTAAAATACCTCAGACACTGGTAAAACTCTCTAACCTTCATATGATTATGGAAATTTAAATTAATATCAAAACCATACCAGAGGGCTGGGGATTTAGCTCAGCAGCACAGTGCCTGCCTGGCAAGCGTAAGGTCGTGAATTCAATTCCTGGTACCGGAAAAAAACCCAACAAAAACCAGACCAGAATTCTTTTGTAATTATTGCTGCCTAACAAATGTGTATTCTTAAGTGGAATTTACTAAGCTATCTGTCTGTGATACTGGGGGTTGCATGTTACACTGAAAGGACTAAGAGCCAGGGTCCTGCTCCCTAGACATTTAGAGGCTAAGACAACACTGATAAAAGCAAATTTTGCCTCAGTCTGCTAAGTGCTGGGATTACATGTGTGCACCGCCATGTTTGGTTATAAAAGCAAATATTAAAGAAAGCAAAAGAATAACATTTTAAAAACAAACAAACAAACAAACAAGCAACCCCAAGCCCAATGATACAGGCATATTTAGGAAGGAGATCTGAGAAGAGTCATGAGCAACAGCTCCAAGTCTCTAGCATCTCTCCCTGTCTTTCTAGTACATCACATCCACCTAGTTGAGGTCTCTCAAACCACTTTATTTGACTAAAACAACCTTTTACATATCTCTACTTTAATCCATCTTACATGCTAAAGTTTAATTCTTCATTGTTCAAAGGCTTCAAGATGTTTAATTATGGTAAGATATGCATAACACACACTGTACCACTCTTAAGTATATCATTCAGCCATGTAAATACATTCATACTGTTGTGCACCAGTCTCTAGAACTCCTGTAAAACTGAGACTCCATACCAGTTAAAAAACAAATTTTTATCCCCTCCTGGCAACTACTTTTTAACTTTCTGTCTCTATAAGCTTCACTATTCTAGTTACTTCAAACTAATGAAATCACATAGTGTTTGCTTTTTTTGTGACTGGCTTCCTTCAATTACTATGTGTCCTCAAGGTTCACCATGTTGTAACATGTATTAGAATTCTTCTTTTTAAGGATGAGTAACATACCATTGTATGTGTAGTCTGCAATTTAAAAAAAAATTTTTTTTAATCAACTATCTAGAGACCCTTCAGTTTATTTTATCCGTTGGCAACCATGACTAATGCTGCTCTGACCATAGGTGTATAAATATGTGCATTCCTGCTTTAAAAAAAAATTATCTCCCTTTTCCCTATACTGGGGATGGAATCCAGAGCTTTTGCCCTGACCTATCTCCAAGCTCTTTTTTATTTTTTATTCTGAGACAGGGTCTCATTAAATTGGTAAGTTGCCCAGGCTGGCTTGAACTTACCTTAGCCTCCCAGAGTGCTAGGATTACAGGCATGTGCCACCATACCCAGCTGAGTTCCTGCTTTCAGTTCCTTTGGGTGTATATCCAGAAATGGAACTGTTCGATCAGATGGTAATTCTATTTTTCATTTTTTAAAGAAATGCCGTATGTTTTCTATAGCAGTCCCGTTTGCTGTTGTGGCCTGTAGCAGTGTGATGAGGTGCCCTGCACTCAAAATTTGGTTCCAGCGTCAAAACTGGTGAGTGTGTGCGTGGCACCTCATCACACTACTACAGGGCCACAGCAGCAAATGCGACTGGACACACTCAGCCCCTTCACCATTCTGGAGCCTCAGACAATGAAAGCAGCGATGGAGTGGGCCATCCCCTTTTCTCCATTCATTTTCTGTTATAACAGTTACAGTTACATTTGAAGGTACTATTTTCACAGCCTCTTTTTGTTTTCCATGGCCATTTTTTAAATCAGATAGTCTTCCTCCGCTAAAGTACCAAGACAAATTTAAAAATCTTAAAGAGCTTTATAATTTAAAAGTTCCAAAATAGTGGCTTAGTTTACCTTACGTTTTTTGCTCCTAAGCAGCTCTTGCATTCTTTTGGGGGTTGGGAATCTTTCTTTGTCCCAGGTGAAGTACCTCTTGCCCTCCGTGTGCTCTATGTCCAGCCATATGACATCATAGGGAATGTCATGCTCATCAAATCCTGTGTCCACTGCCCTGATATCTTGCTCATCCTCATAGTTCCAGCGGCACTGGTGGTACCCCAAGGAAAAGAGAGGGGGCATGGCTTGAGAACCTAAAAGGGAAAGATGATGGCTGAGTCAATGACCATCACAGTAATCATCATAGTAATCATTATTCCTTGGTAAACATTTCCTTAATGTCTGTGCGGGTGGAGGGGGTGAGGTTACCAAGCACTGAAGCTGATACTAAAGACAGAAGATCAAGAACAGGAAACACAGTCTCTCCTTCTAAGGAAGTCACAATTTGGCAGGAGGACTGTCATGAGTTTGAGGCCAACCTGGGTTGCGTAGTGAGTTCGTGAGTCTGAATAACATAGCAAGACCCTGCCTCAAAGAAGCAAAAACAAAAACAAAATACTTTGCCCTGAGGTATAATTGCTGTGTTAAAGGTATCAGCCTACTGTTGGGGGAACACAAAGAGGTAATAAAGTCTGTCTGTGGTGAAATGGGGTCTTGAGAGGCTTCACAGAGTAGGTGATCTTGGTTTGGATCTTAAAGAATAAGGAGGAATATTCCAGATAAGGAGAACAAATACGAGTATTCCAGGTACGGGAACAACATGACAGGCTTAGGGAAGAATAAATACCCCAAGGTAAGGGAGACCAAGAGATGAAACTGGAGAAGGTCAGTTTGTAAAGGGCCCTGTAGTTAGTTCAGGCTAAGAATTCTGGATCTTCTTTTACAGGAAGCCAACAAAAATTTGGTCAGGTGTAACCACGCAGATTTGTATTATACAATTAAGTGAGGGGCTGGACATGTAGCTGAGTGGTAGAGCACTTGCCCACCACTAGCATGAATGAGGCCCTGGGTTTGTTCCATAATATGACTTAAGACATGAAGGCAGGAAGCAGTGTTAAGGCTGACCGAAGGGAAAGTGACTGAAGTTAGGAAGAACTGCCAGGAAATGACTGTAAAAACGTCATGGGCCTCTTCCTCTCAGTCCCATATTGAACTTGAATTAGAAGATGCGAGTCTGGTTTCAAAATGGAGGTAAAACCACCTCCTGGTGGTCCCCAGCCTGACTCCGGCTGTTGCTGCCACCGTTGAGGGAAGGAGGGCCATGATCCAAAGGAACCAGAGGAGTTAAGGAAGCTGTTTATTGGTGGTCTGAGCTTTGAAACTACAGATGATAGTTTAAGAGAACATTTTGAGAAATGGGGTACACTCACAGATGGTGTGTTGAGAGATCCCAAACAGAATGCTCCAGAGGCTTTGGTTCTGTGTCTTACTCTTGTGTTGAAGAGGTAGATGCAGCAGTGTGTGCTCGACCACACGAAGTTCATGGGCATGTAGTGGAGCCACAGAGAGCTGTTTCTAGAGGATTCAGTTAATGCCTGTGCCTATCTAACAGTGAAGAAAATTTTTGTTGGTGGTATTAAAGATACAGAAGAATATAATTTGAGATACTACTATGAAAAATATGGCAAGATTGAAACCATAGAAATTATGGAAGACAGACAGAGTGGGAAAAAGAGAGGATTTGCTTTTGTAACTTGATCATGATACAGTTGATAAAATTGTTGTTCAGAAATATTACACTATTAATGGGCATAACTGTGAAATCAAAAAGGCCCTTTCTAAACAAGAAATGCAGTTTGCTGGATCATAAAGAGGTTATGGAGGTGGATCTGGCAACTTTATGGGTCGCGGAGGAAACTCTGGAGGTGGTGGAGGGAATTTTGTCCATACTAGAAACTTTGGTGGAAGAGGAGGCTATGGTGGTGGAGGAGGTGGCAGCAGAGGTAGTTATGGAGGAGGTGATGGTGGATATAATGGATTTGGAGGTGATGGTAGAAACTATGATAGTGGCCCTGGTTACAGTAGTAGAGGAGGGTATGGCGGTGGTGGACCAGGATATGGAAACTAAGGTGGTGGATATGGTAGTGGTGGAGGAGGATATGATGCTTACAATGAAGGAGGAAATTTTGGTGGTGGTAACGATGGTGGTGGTGGTAACTATAAAGATTTTGGAGCACAGCGCCTGCCTGGCAAGCGCAAGGTCATGAGTTTGATTCCTGGTACTGGAAAAAACCAACCCCCCCCAAAAAAAATTTTGGAAATTATAGTGGACAATAGCAATCAAATTATGGACCCATGAAGGGGGGCAGTTTTGGTAGAAGACACTCTGGCTGTCCCTATGGGGGTGGTTATGGATCTAGTGGTGGAAGTGGTGGATATGGTAGCAGGTTTTTTTTTTTTTAAAAAAAAAAAAAACAACAGAAAAGGGCTACAGTTCTTAGCAGGAGAGAGAGTGAGGAGCTGTCAGGAAGGCTGCAGGTTACTTTGAGACCGTCGTTCCAAATGCATTAGAGGAATTGTAAAAACCTGCCACAGAAGGAACGATGATTCATAGTCAGAAAAGTTACTGTAGCTTAAACTGGAAACACTTCTGGTTCAGGATTGTCACAGCCACAGTTTGCAAAAAGTGAGTGCAGCTATTGATTAATGCAATGTAGAATCAATTAGATGTACATTCCTGAGGTCTTTTATCTGTTGTAGCTTTGCCTTTTTCTTTCTTTTCATTACATCAGGTATATTGCCCTGTAAATTGTGGTAGCAGTACCAGGAATAACAAAATTCAGGAATTTTTAAATTAAAAAAAAAAAGTCATGGAAGACTTCTGGTAGACCGTTTGTATTTTTCTCCTAAAAGTCTCACTAAAATCAGAGCAAATTAAAAAAAGAATAAAGCTACAAACACAAAGAGAGTGGAGGAGGAGTCATCTGAACAAAAATTTAGAAGGTGATGGGCAGAGGAGGATAGTAACACAGCCAGGGCGGCTTCCCTAGAGTGCTTGTGAGGGGAATGCTGACGAGGAGAGCTCGTCCCTGCTCCTAGATCGCATACAGGGAGGAGAGCACCCAGTCACCCCAACAACACTAGCATGTAAGACATCCAGGCACACAGAGCTTCCAGGCAGAGCTGCATTTAAGAAAAGTCTCCAAAATTAGAGATAGGAACTCAAATAAAAAAATACAATAAATAGATCTTCAGCAAACAGGTACAATATAAGGAACCAATCAAAACCTTATCATTAACAACTCTAGAGATGAAAAAGAATACTGTATCCATAAAAAAGACTCGGATGGCATAAAACAAGCACAAGCTAATAGAAACAAGGAGTAATCAAAGGATAAGAAAGTACTTTTAGACATTAGAAATATGACAGCATAAATGGAAAGCCTGGAAGATAGAATTGAGAACGCTGTTCAGAAAATAGGCAAAGAAGGAAAAGGTCGTAAAATTAAAAGGGGAGAAAAAAAGGAGGGAAAGAAATTATGAAAGGCATAATATACAACTGTTTCCCACAGCTGAACAGCAAAAATCTTAAGACTGAAAGAATCAAGCACAATAATTATTTTAAAAGATCTGCATTGAGGAATTTCATTATAAAAGTTCAGAATATTAAAGAGAGGTATTTCAGACAGAAAAGATAGGTCATGTTCAATGCAATAGAACTAAGAATGGTTTTGGAGGAAGAAGCCAGAAGACAATAGAGAAACACAAATTCTGCACAAAGAATTTTTAATCTAGCCAGCTAAATTATCAACCAAGGGAGAAGCTAGGAAAAAAGATGGTTTTACAGAAAGGAGAAGAAAAGAGGCAAAAAGGAGGCAAAAGTATGCATTTCCATTTACTTATGGCTTCTTTCAGTAATGTTTTGTAGTTTTCAGTGTTCAAGTCTTTCTCATCTGCCAGTTTAGATCTGGAATGTTCCCCAAAGGCCCATGGACTTGGTCCCCAGACAGGCAAGATGGGAAGTGATGGAGACTTTAAGAGGTCTAGAGGTCTTTAGGTCTTTGGGACCTGCCCTCCAAGGAAACTGTGGAACCCCCACCTCTTCTCTCTCTCACATCCTGGCTGTGACGTTAATGTTTTGCTCTACTATGTATTTCCACCATGACACACAGACTTGCCATGGGACCAAAGGAATGGGCCAATCAATGATGGACTGAGCCAAAATAAACTCTGAGCCAAAATAAACCTTCTCTCTTTATAAGCTGATTGCCTTAGGGATCTGTTACAGCAATGGAATATTGACTAATACAACTTCTTTGGTTAAGTTTGTTTCTAGTTATTTTACTTTTTTGGATGGTAGTGTAAATAGAATTGTTTTCTTAATTTCTTTTTAGAATTATTTCATTGATAGTGTATAGAAACACAACTGATTTTTGTGTTTTGATCTTTGTATCCTGAAACCTTGCTGGATTTATAGCTCTTGTAGTATTTTTTCCCATTTGGTGGATTCTTTGAGGTTTTCCATATATTGGATCATATGTCTTAGTCACTTTCCTCACTGCTGGGACAAAATATCCATCCACAAATGGGTGGGACCCACAGATTAAAAGAAGAAAGGTTTATTTTGGCTCATGTTTTAGTAATTTCAGTCCTTGCATCGTCAACAGCATAGTGGAAGGGTCTGGTCAGAGAAAAACTCACCTCAAAGTGGATAGGAAGCAGAACACAAAGGGAGGATCCAGGGAGGGAGATATGCCCTTTCAGCCCTCCCCCCAATAAACCAGCTCTTTTGACTAGGCTCCAGCTCCTAACACCATGTTCAGCTATAAACTCACTGATGGATTAATCCACCAATGAATATAGCATCTCAGTGATGTAATCATATCCCCAAACCCCTGTCTACAATCACATGAGGCTATGGGGCTCCTTTAAGGCAAATGCCCTACCACAGAGCTCCGTCCCTACCCACACTTGCAGTTTTTAAAAGGTAAAATGCTTTATTAAAACCAGTGGTTTGTTTATTTTTTTTTTTTTTAAACAAGTGGTATATTTTAACACAGAAGAAAACCTGCAAAGTTCAGGTTGGGCTATTGGTCAGCTGAGTTAGAGGTAGATTAACACCCAGAGACTAAGTGCTCTATGGAAGGCAAATGGCAAGTATTAGGGGTGAGGGAGTGGACAGTTCTATATCCAGCGTAATGTTTAACAGGGCTGAATACCATGAGGGAAGGAGGAGGAATGCTTTGCTACTTAAAATGCTGAAGTAAGTTTATAAATTCTACATAGTGTGAAACAAAAATTAACTTACAGTGATAATACGTGAGATAAAGGACTCCAATGGAACTGCAAATGGCACTTCTACATGCAAATACCTGTCAGGCATGAGTACTGCTTGAAGACATCAGAAGGTGTTGGTCCTGTCAGTACAAAAACGTCAATAATTCCACTCTCAGATATCCAGCGCACATCAGTTCGATATCTGACTTTCTGTTTAGCAGCAACTGGGCCCATCTGGGTCAGTGTGTACTGGAAAAGGAATGGAATGAAAACCTGAGAAATTTTTCTCTAACCTACAACACCCAATTGTATGTGAGTCTGTTCCTTTAGTACTACTGACTTTTGGATTGCACTACAATACTTTTGGTAGCAGAAAATTGTCACCACAAAAAAGAGCTCTGACTACCATGCAGTGGTTGTGTTTCTTCTGTAAGTATGACATGCAGCCATGATTCACAGCTCACCTCTACTGCAGGCTCTGTATTGATCTCCACTAGGGTTTCTGAGGCATTCAGCCAGAAAATGCCTATAGTTCTGCCCAGTTTGTGGGCTAGTAGATAAGGCACTGAGCCATAAATGCCCATCTTGTCATGTATTTGATATCCATAGACATCCAGGTTATAGAGACGGTAAGCATCTCCATTCCTAAAACAATAAGGATCATCATTTACCATCACAGATGCATTATTCATGGATAGAACACTTACCAGTTCCCTAAAGATTTCCTGAACCAACCTGGGTGAATGTGACTCTCCTCCTTTGGTTCCTTTGGCATCCCTATATCTTAGCTTTCTTTCCTAAACATCTCTTGTGAGGGGGAGATCTGTCTCCTGTGACATCTCTACAATACAAGCACACACTAAGCATTCTCTGATACATTTTGTGAGCACTTCTCTGCAGCTAGAACAAAAGGAGAAGTCTTAATATGCTTCCCCACAGGGAAAGATCAGGAACTGAATCAGGGTGGGGGTGGGGTACAGAGCCATACTGATATGAGAGCAGCATAGTTTTGGACGGACTTGTCACTACATCTACCTGTCAGGTAAATGATTCAGGAAACTGGCACCCTTGGCCAGACTCTATTTCTCTCTTTTTCCTCTCTTAGTTTGATGGCTCTTGGATCTATTTGTCACTATAAGCCTGAAATGATCTCCCTGAGGGAATCACAGGCAGTACGAGATGCCATACTTTTCAGCTCTCTGGCTCACTGTTCTCTTTAGAGTAATGGCTTTTCTTTTTTTTTTTTTTTAAGGTCAGTGGATCTTTCACAGCGCCTTCTCCCAAAGTTCCACAAAAAAGCCCTGTAGGGTAAGCACGGGACCTAGAGAGAAAGATCTCTCCCTTGCTTCAATCACAGCAGCTTCCTATTTTTGGTTCTTCTGTATTATTAAGTTCAGTATTATAGTTTTTATAATTGTCTAGTTTTTACTAAACCTTCTGCTTTGGGTGACCATTCAAGGAAGGTTCTTAAAATTCTACAGGTGGTATCAAATGAGAGTCTCCTGTAATTCTTGCTTTTATTTACCTAGTATTTTTAAGTTGGTGTGATTCTGCATGCTGTGGGATCCCATAGACATGTTCAAATCCATGCAAGGAGAAATCTAAACCAATGGAGGAAGGACCTGTAAAGACCAGAATGCTGATTACGTTTTGCTTCTCAAAAGGACCATCAATTAAGGAGATTCTGTTGACTCTGAGTACAGTATAGCAAGATGACTAGACCAGCGTTAGGGAGACCTGAACTTCTCCTATCAATCAGCAAATGCTCTGCCCTGACCCTGGAAGACATTGTACTCAGGTACTGTTAAACACCAGGCCAAACTCTCTGATCACTTTTACTCATGTTGCCTTAACTGTGTGCTGAAGGTGTGTCCTCATTTATAGCAAATGTATACCTGTTTGCTACCTGTAAAATACAGTTACAATGTTTTAGAACTTTTATAAACTACATCATATATGTCTTTGCTTTGGGGAGAAAAGACTATTGAGCACTTTTAATCTTTGCTAGGTGAATGAATATCTTCTCCATGGTAACTAATTCGTACTGCCTGCCCTGTCTTATGGTTGCCTACAAGGACTGTCATGTCAAGGGTAACTAGAAAGGCCTTTCCTAGCTCCTCAAAATACTATTTCCCTATAACTGTATGTATATAAATTTCCTTTAAACAAACGCAAAGTCCTTTATTTCAGCTATTTTAGAGGTATGGAAAAAGTGCAAATAACTAGACAGATAACAGTGACAAATTTACACTCATGTTAAAGTAGCTGACACCAAATGGTCCTTATTTATAGGAGTTTATGGAAAGAAAAGATACAAAATATTATATTACAGAAAGAAGACCCTGAAAACCACTCCCTACATATTTTTCTAACCACATACCCCCATGAAGCAGTAAAGTACCTCCTAAAGTGACAAACTCTATCCCCACTTCCTGTAAATGCTGATAGGTTAACTTTATTGGATTAAGAAATACCTAGCTGATTAGTAGTGCATGTTCCTGGGTGTGTCATGGAGGTGTGAACATATGTGCTATACATGGGCCCTCACTGGTTCATCTCAGGTGCTGCTCTCCTGCTCTGCTCCCCAGTCACCATGAAATAAGCAGCTCTGTTTCTCCATGCCTTCCTCCATGAAATGCCTGCCTTGGAGCCAGTTGACCATGAACTAAATTCCCCAAGCTGTGAGCTAAATTAAACCTTTTCCTCTCTTAAGTTGTGAGCATCAGGTATCATGTCCAGCAATGGGCAAGATGACTAAGATAATGAGAAATGTCACAGATGGGTATGTGACACCCATGGGAATGATGTGGAGGCCTGAAAAACGCTGAGAACAGTAGATTAGAATACTAGATCTGACGAGCTCAAGAACTTAGTTTCCCATCATTTACATCTCATAAAAATAGAATGTGAACACCCAGGTATGGTGGCACATGCCTATAATCCCAGAACTATGGGAGGCTGAAGCAAGAGTACTAGAAGTTCAAGCCCAACTTGGGCAACTTTCTGACATAGTGAGACTCTAGCTCAACATAAAAAATAAAAAAGGTCTGGAGACACACGGATACAGCTCAATGCAAAGGTCCTGGGTTCAATCCCCAGTCTCTTTCTAACACACACACACACACACACACACACACACACACAGACAGACACACAGAGAGAGGAGTTTGTGGCTATCTAATGTACTGGATAATGCAAACAGTGTGTTGTCCCAGGCCTGTTTCTGAGACCAGGAGTTACAGGTGGCCTATACTTTTCCCACTCCCCACCAAATGCATAGAATCACCACTTCTCTGTTGGAATGCATTATGGAAGGATGAGGAACCCAAATCTGAGATTTTCCTTACAGAAGTTACTTGTTTTAGCTGCCAAAGTACAGGGACTGAGAGATATTTAGACATTTTGGAATGATCTGTTTTAATACTACTCATTTTAATTTACCATTAGCTTTGACATCCACAAAATCTCCAAATTTCTCTTCCCACAGGCCTAGATCCTCTTGATCTTCCTGTTGGTACAAAAAGGGGTGCAAACTGAGCTTATAAAGTGTAACAGTTACTACAAAGCATATTTGGCTTATTAAAAAATAAGACTAAGAAAATAAGTTTATGTTTTAGAAGACCAACTTATGATGTCAGTACATTTCACAAATCAAGTCTTTAATGTAAATGTCAATAATCATCCTTATGAACTATGGCTGCCATACATTTTTTTTGTGGTAAAAAAAATATACAATTATGTTATATATACATGTAATTTTCCATTTTCAAAACTATACTTTGCTGGTATTAAGTACAGTTACTCTGTTGTTTGATGGAATTATCACCAATCTATTTCCTGAACTTCATTTTTCTAAAAGGACCCTCCCTAGCCATGAAACAATAACTCCCTTTTTCTCCACACACCATCTCTGGCAACACCATTTTACAGTTTGTAGGAATTTGACTACTCTGAGTACTTCATAAAGTGGAGTCATATAGTATTTGTTCTTTTGTGACTGGCTTGTATCACTTAGGATGTCTTCATTTTGTAATATGTATCAGAAGTTCTTTCCTCTTTAAGGCTGACTAATATTCCATTGCATGTACATAATTTTGTTTATGCACTCACCCATCATTAGACACCTGAATGGATTCCTCCTTTTGACTACTGTGAATAGTGCTGCTATGCCTTCACTGTTGGGTGTGTGCCTAGAAGTGCAACTGCTGGATCAGATTTTCAACTTTTTTTTTTTTTATGGCAACAGGCTCTTACTCTATAATTAGACTGGCCTTAAACTCACTATGTAGCTCAGGCTGGCCTCAAACTCATGGCAATTTTCCTACCTCAGCCTCCCGAGTGCTGTGACTATAGGTGTGTGCCACCAAACCTAGCTAGATTTTAATTGCTTAATTTTTTGAGGAAATACTATATATTTTTTTTTTTTTGTCTTTTTGAGACAGGGTCTTGCTATGCAGTTCAGGCTGGCCTTGAGCTCATTTTGTAGCCCAGGCTGGCCTCGAACTTGCAAAGATCCTCCTGCCTCAGCCTCCCGAGTGCTGGGATTACAGGCATGTGCCACTACGCCCAGTGGAATTACTATACTATTTGACATGAATATCTTTACACACACTAAAATGATCTGAAAGCACTTTGAAAAATGTAGTCTTTGCATATGTAAGAAATATCTTTATTATAAACTTGTGACACAGAACACTGAGAATCAAATAACATCAGTCTATTTTGAGAGACTCTAAACAGATTTTTTTTCCTACTTCAATTAACTAGCTAGACTTCTGACACTACACTGTGTTGGTTTGAGAAATCAAGTTAGCTGGGATGACAATAACTGCTCAAATCAACAACCTTTTAATCTAGAGCTGTGCACTTTTTTAGCTTTACAAGTATTTCCCCTAGTAAAATGAAGTTTAAAAAAAACTGTACAAGTGAAATGCATATTTCTTTAAAATGAGCTCTTAATTTCAAGATTGTATTTTCATAATTAAAGCTTCTATAAAGTGAACATGTACATTTTTAAAAAAATCACACCAAAATCTTTAATGTAACATTATTTTGGGTCCATGGATGGGTTTTAGAGTGTGAAATCCCTCAGACAATATGAAATTACATTTTTTTTCTATAGGGATGATTCAGAACTTTCATCAAATTCTTGCAAAGGATTTGTGGCTCAAAAATCACTGTAATTCTACAACTTAGGCGGCTGAGGCAGAAAGATCATGAATTCTAGTCCTGCCTACACAACTCTGTGAGGCCTTGTGTCAAAATAAGAAAAAATCAAAAGGGCTGGGAATGTAGCTCAGTGTGAAGAAGCTGGGTTTAATTCCCAATACTATAAAATAACAGCAACAACAACAATGCATAAGCTATCTTAATTAGGCATCTCCTCAAAAGCTGATTTGAGATTTTATCACAACTCTGAGTAAAGCTATACATTTATCATCTTTATTTGGAAATGGAAAAAATTCTCTTATGTTCATCACTATGGATCAGTTTTGTTTTGTTTTGTGTGTGTCTTTTTGAGATAGTGCAGTTCAGGCTGGCTTTGAACTCGCAAAAATCCTCCTGCCTCAGCCTCTCAAGTGCTGGGATTACAGGCATGTGCCACCATGCTCAGCTGGATCAGCTCTTAATAAAAAGAACGTAGCTCAGGGGTACAGTGCTTGCCTAGCATGCATGAAGTCCTTACTGTGCTATTATTTTATTATTCCAGGTAGCCATAGCTATTGTCAGGCTTCTCTTAAGATTTATGTGAGGAGGAGCAGCAAGATGGTGGAGTGCTAAGCAACCAAGAAAGAACCTCTCCAAGTGTTGCCATCCAGATGCTGGAATATAGCAATGCAGGGAAGATAAGAAGGAGGAAGGCAAGTCCTCCCAGACTCAGGAAGGAGCTGAGGCACAAATTGAAGCCCACAGAGAGGGTGAAGAGAGAAACTTCAATGAAGAAGGAGGTAGCTGGCAGCACCCTCTTCCAGAGATGGGAAACACTGTGTGAGAGAAGCAGTCCAAACCTGCCAACACATGGGGAGTGCTGGCGACCCCAGAGGCCTCTATGGAGAGAAGCAGCAGCAGAGGGGAGCAGCAGACGTGAAGGACTGCACTATCTGTGGGTGAGTGCCAAGTGTGCAGGCATCACACATGAGAGAGCAATTGGCAGGGAACTATTTTGGAGAGAGAGCCATAGAGCTCAGAACTCAGAGTGGCTGCTGACTCCATCCAGGGGGCCCCAGCTGGGCTTAGGTCTGCAGAAGGTGTGCTGATGGCTGCAAGCACCAAAGGATACAGGCTTGTTGGCTTTTTGGGATAAATCAACATGGATCAGGGACGCTGTCTTTATCTGTTGTTTACCAGTGACAGCAGAAACAAACCTGGAAGTGGACTTTTTTGTTGTTGTTTGTTTTGTGCTCCCCTTTTGTTGTTGTTGTAGTTTACCTTTTTTGAGTATTGTTTTGTTTTGTTCTTTTGTTTTGTCTTTGTATGTTTATTTTTCCTTTTCTTTTTCCTTCATTGTTTGAACTTGTATTTATATGAGTGTGAACATGGTGTCTAGCCTTTGGTTCTGGTTCTGTTCAGTTCCTCATTTTATCTATTCCTCCTCTCCTTCCAACCTTCAGCACCAGTTTCCTAAAGTTAGAAGTCCTCCAGCCTTCTAATTCTTCCTGTTCATCCACTTCTCTATTTTCTTCCTAACCCATTTTAAATTTTAACCCCTGAGGGCAAAATTTACATATTAAGGACTTGTATACTGTACACATTTTCTGGTTTATTTTAGATATTGTTATATAATCACAAATCTAGTTCACAGAATTAAAGGTGGCAAATTAATGGTTACTTTAGTTTGTCATTTTCTAGGTTGTATTTTATGTTATTGTCATTGGTGCTACTATAACCAAAAGTGACATAATCATTCTAAAGGGCTGTTACAAATATCGCTCCAGGAATTAAACTAAAAAATAAGAAAAAAGAAAGAAAATAAAATGAGGAGACACTTAAACAAGATGCAACCCCAAATATCACCAAAGGCAAACCTAAGGGGCAATGAGGTGGGACAATCCAAAAACTACCCACCTGGCCTCTCTGAACTGGTAACAACAAAGCAATTGAATGAGGCTCCAGAAAACTCAAATCAGAAATAATCACTCAGATAACTGCAGAGATAGTGTCCAAAATGAAAACCATGCTTAGTGATTCTAGAGCAAACACATACACACACACACACACAAAAAAAAAAAAAAATAGAGGAGCTTAAGAAAATTATGGAAGACATGAATGCTCAGCATAGGAAAGAAATAGAATCCATAAGGCAGATTCAAACAGATATCCAGGAGAATATAAATTCCATTGACAGTATTTACAGCAGATTAAGCCAATGTGAGCACAGGATCTCAGATATAGAAGACAGGCTTGCAGCTAGTGATCACAAAAATAAAAATTTCTTAAAAATAGCAAGAGACCATGAGAAATCAATATAATAGCTGCTAGATGATGCAAAGAATAACAAGATTAATTGGAGTCAATGAAAAAACAGGAGATAGCACAAATGATATAAAAAAACTGTTCATGGGTGTCATGACAGAAAACTTCCCTGGTAGAGAAAAACAATTTGACATACAAATAAGTGAGGCATACAGAACTCTAATTGGCCACAACAAAAAACCCCTACAGCCAGGCATATCACGGTCAAGATTCCAGAAATTCAACATAAAAATAGAATATTGAAATCTGTGAGGGAAAAAAACCAAATCACCTATAAAGGAAAGCCCATCAGAATCACAGGTGATTTCTCAGCACAAACCCTCAAGTCAAGGAGAGCTTGCAGTAAAGTATTTCAAGCTCTAAAGGAAAACAACCTTCAACCCAGATTGATGTACCCTGCAAAACTATCTTTCAAAACTGATGGAGACATAAGATACTTCCATGACAAAGAACAGTTCAGGAAATTTATGACCACCAAACCAGCATTCCAATATGTTTTGAAGGATATTCTAGAAAGAGAAAACAAGGACTACAACTCCATAAGCCCCAACAGAAGGAATGCACCAGGCAAGGCAAACAAGTAAACAGAGGGAGAAAAAAAAAAAAAGAGGGGGAACCAACAACAAGAAAATAACATGACAAGGATATGTCAATACATATCAGTTGTAACCATCAATGTCAATGGCCTCAATTCAAAAGACACAGACTGGGGCTGGGGAGAAAGCTCAGCAGCACAGTGCCTATCTGGCAGGCACAAGGTCCTGAGTTCGATTCCCAGCACACACACACACACACACACACACACAAAAGACACAGACTTGCAGAATGGGTCAAGAAGCATGATTCAACAATATGCTGCATATAAGAAACACATTTAATTCAAAAAGAAATCCATAAACTGAAAGTCCTCGGATGGAAAACAACACTCCATGTAATAGGAACTCAGAAAAAAGCACGGGTAGCTCTTCTATTTGCAGACAAAGTAAATTTCAAACCAAGACTGATTAAGACAGATAAAGAAGGTCACTACATCCTTGTATAGGGAACAATCCAAGAGGAAAAGATAACGATCATAAATATATATGCAACAAATACCAGTGTACCCAGCTATATAAAACAAATATTAATGGGCATGCAAAATCAAATAAGCACTAATACAATTGTATTGGGGGCTTTCAATACACCACTGTCACAAAAAGACAGATCAACTAGACAAAAAATCAACAATGAAATAATAGAACTGAACCAAACTTTTTTTTCCTTTTTGAGACAGGGCTTTATGCAGTTCAGGCTGGCCTTGAACTAACTTTGTAGCCCAGGCGGGTCTCAAACTCACAGCAATCCTCCTGTCTCAGCCTCCCAAGTGCTAGGATTACAGGTGTGCACCTTTGGTTCATGCCTGGCTATGAACCAAAGTTTTGATCAAATCGACTTAGTAGATGTCTATAGAGTGTTCCATCCTACAACATCAGAATACACATTCTTCTCAGCTGCACATGGGATGTTCTCCAAAGCAGACCACATACTAATCCATAGAACATGCTTAAGTAAATGCAAAGGAACTGAAATTATCCCAGGCACATTATGAGACCATAGTGCAATGAAATTGGAAATCAATGGGAAAAGAACTTCATAAACACGTGGTAGTTAAATAGCACCCTCCTGAACAACCAATGGGTCATGGATGAAATTAAAGAAGAAATTAGAGAGTTTCTACAATTAAATGACAATGACAATACAACATACCAGAACTTATGGGACACAATGAAAGCAGTTCTAAGAGGGAAATTTATAGCAGTGAATATCCATATCAGGAAAATATAGCAAGCACAAATAAACAACTTAATGTTGAACCTCAAACTTCTAGAAAAAGAAGAGCAGACTAAGCCAAAAGCTTATATGAGGGAAGAAATTATAAAGATCAGAGCAAAAATTAACACATTGGAGTCTAAAAAGATAAAACAAAGAATCAATGAATCAAAGAATTGGTTTTTTTAAAGATTAAATAGAATTGACAAAACCTTAGCCAATCTTATCAAAAAAGGAAAGAAAAGACTCAAATCCACACAATTAGAAATTAAAAAGGGACCCTGCAGAAGTTCAGAAGATCACCTGTACCTACTTTAAAAACTTGTATTCTAATAAGATGGAAAATGCAGAAGAAATGGACAGATTCCTAGATACATACAATTACCAAAGTTGAATCAAGAAGATATAAAAATCCTAAAGAAAATAATATCAATGAAATCAAAGATGTAATTAAAAATCTACCAACAGAGAAAATCCCAGACCCTGATGGATTCATTGCTGAATTCTACAAGAAATTTAGAGAGATTTAACACCAATACCTCCCAAACTCTTTAATGAAATTGAAAGGGAAGCAATACTTCCAAATTCATTTCTGGAAGCAAGCATTATTAGCCTTATAAAAGACCGAAGGACCCAACCAAGAAAGAGAACTACAGGCCAATCTTCCTAATGAACATAGATGCAAAAATCCTCAATAAGATACTGTCAAACAGAATGCAACAAATCATCAAGAAGATTATACACCATGACTAAGTGGAATTCATATCAGGGATGCAGAGATGGTTCAACATACATAAATCAGTAAGTGTGATACACCATATTAACAGAGCCAACGAAAAAAATCATATGATCATCTCAATAGATGCAGAAAAAGCTTGACAAAGTCTAGTATCCATTCATGATAAAAACCCTACAGAAAATTGGAATAGATGCTCTTTATTGCAATCTGATAAAAGCCATCTATGACAAACCAACAGCCTGCATCATACTAAATGGACAAAAACTGAAAGCTTTCACTCTAAAATCAGGAACAAAACAAGGATGTGCGCTGTCTTCACTCTTATTCAACATAGTCCTGGAAACTTTAGCCAGAGCAATTATACAAGAGAGAGAAATAAAAGGAATAATGATAGGAAAGGAAAAAGTGAAATTATCACTGTTTACAGATGACATGATACTCTACACAGAAAACCCCACAAACTCCACTAAAAAACTGTTAGATTTAATAAGCAAATTCAGTAGTGTAGCTGGAGATAAAGTCAACACTCAAAAATCAATAGCCTTTCCATACACAAATAACAAACTCACTGAAAGAGAAATTAGGGAAACAACACCTTTCACAATACCATCCAAAAAAATGAAATACCTAGGAATCAATCTAACGAAGGATGTAAAAGACTTCTATGTTAAAAATTATAGTAATCTGAAAAAGGAGATTAAAATGGTATCAGAAAATGGAAAGATATCCCTTGTTCTTGGGTAGGAAGAATCAATATAGTGAAAATAGCCATACTTCCAAACCTATTATACAGATTTAATGCAATTCCAATTAAAATTCCAAAATTCCAAAATTCCAAAAGCATATCTCACAGAATTAGAGAAAACAATCCTAAAATTCGTTTGGAACCAGAAGAGACCTAGAATAGTAAAGGCAATTCTGGGCAACAAAGGCAAGGCAGGGGGCATCACAATCCCTGACTTTGAAATTATACTGTAAAGCTACAATGATAAAAACAGCATGATACGGGGGAAAAAAAAACAGATGCAAAGATCAATGGAACAGAGTAGAAGATGCAGAAACAACTCCAGACATATTCAGCCACCCTACATTTGACAAAGGGTACAAACACACACACTGAAAGAAAGATAGCCTCTTTAATAAATGGTGCTGGAAAAACTGGCTCTGCACATGTCAAAGATTAATATTGGACTCATATCTTTCACCATGCACTAAATTCAAAATGGATCAAAGATCTAAATATTAAGACAGAAACATAGAATAGGTAAAACTCTTGAAGACACTGGTGTAGGCAAAGACTTTATAAATAAAACCCTGACTGCACAGGAACTATCACAAAGAACCAACAACAGGGATCTTATCTTATTAAAAAGCTTTTGCACAGTAAGAGAAACCACAAAGAGTGAAGAGACAACCCACAATATGAGAAAAAATGTTTGCTGGCTGTTCCTTAGACAAAAGTTTACTATCACAAATGTATGAAGAACTCAAAAAAATCAGACCTCCCAAATTTAAAGACCCAATCAAAAAATGGGCATGGGAGATGAATACACACTTTTCAGATGAAGAAATACAAACAATAAAAAAAAAATGAAAAAATGTTCAACATCACTGGTCATTGGAGAGATGCAAATTAAAACAATACTGAGATTCTATCTCAACCTAGAAAAAATGGCTATTATCAAAAAATCAACCAATAACAAATGCTGGAAGAGCTGTGGGGTAAAAGGAATTTTTCTCCACTGTTGGTACAAGTGTAGACTGGTACAACCACTGTGAAAATCAGTATGTAGATTCCTCAAAAAACTAGGATTGGAAGTCCCACTTGAGCCAGCTATTCCCCTTCTGGGTATCTTCTAGAAGAATTGAAAACATCATACCACAGTGATATATGTGCAGCCATGTTTATAGCAGCACAATTGGTAACAGCTAAATCTTGGAAATAACCCAAGTGCCTACGAATGTCTGAATGGATAAAAAAGATGTGGTTTTCTTTATATCATGGAGTATTACTCAGCCATAAAGAAGGATAAATTGGAGACTTTTATAGGTAAATGGATGCAACATGACACCATACTCAGAAGCGAAATAAACCAGACACAAATGTGTAAACATTGTACTGTCTCCCTAGTGTGAGAAGCTGAAAGAGAAAATGTGATCCAAAATGTATAATAGATATTGTAAAGTGAGAAGAAACTCCAAAAGGAAAGAGAAACTGGTTTAGGGGAATGGAAAAAAAAAGAAAGGAAAAGATACATATACAAAAGATAGTTAAAATAGTTATACCACTAATTTCTCTCAGTTCATTGAAAAGACAGGTTTGTGCTAATGTTATTTGGACAATTAAATGCTGATATCTTGTACTCTGAGTAACTAATTTAAAGACAACAATACGCAATGTATTAACCTTTGATACCCTCCTATCATGTTGTTTTGGAATTTTGTTTTTTATTTTCTTGTCTTTTTTTCTTTTTCTTTTTAAAAATTTTTTTTTATTTTAAAAGTGAAATAACGAAAACATATTAAACAGACATTTACAAAGTAGCACAAGAACAGTATAAGCAACACTGAACTACATACAAGGTGACAGAATCAACAATGGTTGTTGTATTTTTCTTGAAAATAAAAAATTTTTAAAAACTAACCAAATGTACTTTTGAACAACAATAAACATGTATCTAATTAAGAAAAAAGATTTACGTTGCTATGGATGAAGACAACATTTCTAGAGTGTCCATTCTTCATAATTCAGCCAGAAATCTTTTGAGTACAGAAAAAAAGACTATGTGTTTTTGCTGCTTTGAACATTTCTATGGTTTACATTTGTTCTTAGGATAAACTCAAACTGATTAACATGACTTATAAGGTAAGCTCCATGACAAAACAGGTGACTTAGATTTATTTGATGATGCACCACCAATGCCTTGAACAGTGTCTGACATATTAGAGGTACTGGTTTTTTTTTTGTTGTTGTTTTTTGTCTTTTTGAGACAGGGTCCCCATATGAAGCTCAGGCTGCCCTTGAGTTCACTTTGTAGCCCAGGCTGGTCTCGAACTCACAACAATCCTCCTGCCTCAGACTCCCAAGTGCTAGGATTACAGGCATGTGCCACCATGCCTGGCTAGAGGTACTGTTGAGTAAGATAGTTATTATGACTCTGCAGAACAGCACCTGCTCATGTCTCCAGCCGTATTACCACTCTTCCCTTTGCTTTCCTTGCTTCCTTCTTGCACATAGTCCCCAGCCCCTCCAGAAAAAATTTTTACTGTATAATGCATAGTAGTGCATCAGTTTCAACTGTAATATTAATTCCTTTGGGAGGTTTTTGTAGATCCTCATCTTAAGTCAGGTCCCTTGTTATACTCTCCCATAGCATCTTTCTCTAAAACATTTCTTGTTCCTACGTATTTACTCAATGTCTGTTTTCCCTAAGAGATTGGACAAGTTCGGTGAGCACTGGTTTGGTATTTGTTTTATTCAAGGTTGATTATCTTTGCCTAACATAACACCTAGTAAAAAGCAGGCACTCAGGATGAATCTGACTTTATGAATAACTGAATGAATGAATCAATAAATGATAAGGTGAGCAAAAGAGATGACTCCATTTCTATGTAGTAATGCATTTAACATGTATCCTTCTGTGGAGGAACAGAATTCATTACACATTGCATAATTATGATGGTGATGAAGAAGGTAACAACTTGCTCAATCTAGATTACCTGAGAGGTGTCAACTGATGTACTCTTCTCATTTTCTTTGGTAGCTCTGTTTTAACATAAATAAAGTTGTTTCACTCAATAGAAAGAATGACAGAATTTAGTTCAGTGACAAAGATCTTAATTTCCACCTTTTAGGATCCCATAAATTATATCCTTTAACTTATAACATCATTATAAAAGTAAATGAATTTATAAAACTGAACATTAACCATGAACTTAAACTAATAGTTTGATTTCTTATATAACTGTGGATGTATCTGAATTTTCTTAACCCTTTAAAATAATTTATCAATTTTTTATTAAAAATGTAACATATTTTCATAATATTGTAACAAAATATAAGCTAACAAGGTAGTATACACCACTCTTCCCTCAATGTCACGCTAATACACAATAACAAGTCTTCCAGAAAGAAAGTGGACTGTTCTTCTACCCACAGAATGTCTCCCCTTATTTTTTAATTTTTTAAATTTTTTTTTGCAGGTGAGTCCTGCAGATGCACAGGACTTCTGTTCTGGTTTATTTTTTATTTTTTGTCTTTCTGAGACAGGGTCTCACTATGCAGTTCAGGCTGGCCGTGAGCTCACTTTGTAACCCAGGCTGGTCTTGAACTTGCAACGATCCTCCTGCCTCAGCTTCCCGAGTGCTAGGATTACAGGTGTGAGCCACCAAGCCTGACTTCTGTTTTGGTTTAGACAGGAAAGGGAAAAGTTTTCAATTAGCAATAATTGTGCCTCGGATAAACCTCACTGGCTGCCATACTGCCACTGTGCAAAGCTAGACAGGAGAGGCAAAGAGCACTTTCCTGGGTGGAGGCGGCCCTGGTTCCCTCCTCCAAGCCGGACGCTGGTGGGACCTGCAGGTGGTGTGGGGTGGGGGGGGGCAAAGTGCTGCAGGCAGGGCGTCTGCGTCTATCTTTAGCCTCCTTTGCATGCAGGGAATTTCTTCCATCTTTCCCACCTGTCTCCTCATATTCTTAATGACACTGGATTTATCAATCTTTTGAGTCCTTATCATTTTAAAAGTTTAGAAAGGATAATGTACCTCAATTTATATTTCTGTGATCAGTAATGATGTAGACTGCCTTTTTATGTATTTAATGGTACTTCTATTCCTCTGTAAATTGTTTATTCATATTCACTATGCATTAATTTTATTTTCAGTGTTAAATACAGCACGTAGATAAAAGAATAGACAGTGTATTCAAGGAGCTCAAAGAATAATACTAAATAAGTAACTTTGATTCATCATTAAGTTTAAGCAACTGGCATAGCCTGCTCCTTTGGAGTGTCTGTATACCTCTCTTGAAAGGCACCCGTTTCCACTCTGTCCTGCAGAGGTAACTGCTTTATGATCTTTAGTGTTCATCATTCCCTTGATGTTTTACTTCCACATATACGTGAATCCTCAAAGAATATATTGTTTGGTTTTGCCTTTAAATTTTTATATAAATAAAGGTATACTGTATATATTCTTTTGTAACATGCTTTTTTTTCTCTTTTTTTTTTTTTTTTGAGACTGGGTTTTGCTCTGCAGTTCAGGCTAGCCTAGAACTTACTTTGTAGCCCAGGCTGACCCTAAACTCACAGTGATCCTCCTGCCTCAGCCTCCTGAGTGCTGGGATTACAGGTGTGTGCCACCATGCCTGGCCAATATTTAATTTTTTGACATTCATTATATTAATACGAATTACTGTTGTTTGTATAAAAAATTGGGGTATTCTTTTGCATATTGATTCAAATGAGCTCTATATTGTCCATATGAACTTTTAATTCTTATATATCTTAAAAATTTCCCCTATACATATAAAAATTTTCCTTACATATGTCAAAACTTTAAAATTTTCAAAAAATTAATACACTTTATTTTTTTATAATGGTTTTAGGTACATAGCAGAAATGAATAGAGAGTAGAGAGTCCCATATACTCTATGACTGCTATCCCATACCATACTGGTACATTTCTTACATTTGGTGAACTTGAATTGACACATCTTTATCAGTCCAAATCCAGTGCTTATATTAGCATTCACCATGGTAACATCATATACAACAGTTCTGCTACCCTAAAAGGCTTCTGTGTCCTGTCAATTTATCCCTCTCTCCCCACAACCCACCCGTCTCCCCACTACCACTCATCTCTTTACTGTCTCTATAGTTTTTTTTTAATAATGACCTATAGTTGCATATTAGCTTCTGTCACATAGTAATATGCATTTAAATTTTCTCTATGATTTTTTAAGGCTTAACAGCTCATTTTTTTTTAGTGCTGAGCAGTGTACTCCATTCCTGGACACCAATTTATCTATTTATCTGCTAATAGACATTTTGGCTGCTTCCATGTTTAGCAAGTACAAATAAAGCTATAAATTCTATGTACAGGTTTTCCTGTGGACATAAATGTTCAATTTATTTGGTAAATACCAAGGAGCATGATTGCTACATTATATGGAAACAGTATGTTTACTTTTTTGTGTGTGAAACTGCCAGTCTTCCAAATATGGCTCTACCACTTTTGCATTCCCACCAGCAATGAATGAGATGTTCTACATCCTCTTCAACATCTGGTATTATCAGAGTTTTAGATTTAGGTTATTCTCACAGGTGCATGGTGGAATCAGTTCAATTTGCAATGCCCTGATGATATATGGTGTTGATATACACATCTGTCTTTTGTATATCTCCTTTGGTGAGAAACCTGTTCAGGTTTTTTCGGTAAGTATTTTTTTCTCTGGTTTTAAAATCTATTTCTAGCCAGATGTGGTGATGTATGCCTGAAATGCCAGCACTTGGGAGGCTGAGGTAGGAGGATTGCTGTGAGTTTTAGGCCAGTCTGAAGGACATAGCAAGATCCTGTCTCAAAAATGACAAAATATTTTTTTCTTATCATTGAGTTTTAAGAGTCCTCAGCATATTTTAGATAATAGTCCTTTCTCAGATGTATCCTTTGCAAATATTTTCTCCCAAATCATGGCTTGTTTTCTCATTCTTTTGACATTTCATAGAGCAGAAACTTTTAATTTTAATGAAATCAAGCTTGTCAAGCTTGTTTCTCTGATGTTATATCCAAAAGGTCTTCATTATATCCAATGCCACCTCAGTAGTCTATGTTATTTTCCAAGAGTTTAATAGCTTCTTGTTTTACACTTGGGTCTCTGATTCATTTTGAGATTTTTTTTTTAAGGGTATAAGGTCTGTCTCTAGATTACATTTTGTTTGTCTTTTTGAGACAGGGTCTTACTATGCAGTTCAGGCTCTTGAACTTGCTTTGTAGCCTAGGCTGGCCTTGAACTCACAGCAATCCTCCTGCCTCAGCCACCTGAGTGCTGGGATTACAGATGTGCACCACCACACCCAGTCCTAGATTAATGTTTTTGCATGTGGATGTCTAATTGTTCCAGTGCTGAAAAGACTATCTGCTCTATTGTATTATCTCTGCTGGCAAGATCAGTTGACTTTATTTATATGAGTCTATTTCAGACCTCCCTATCTTGTTCTACTGATTGTCTATTCTCTAGTGCCATACCATGTTGACTGCTGCAGCTTTATAGCAAGTCTTTTTTATTAGTATATGTTTGTAGTACACAGTGACTACACTCCTTGTGGGGAGTTGGTACATGTACATAACACATCTCCGTTCTCCTTTTCATCCACTTCCCTCCCTTCCTCCATCTCTTGATCCCCTTCTCCTTTGGGAAGTATTGTCTCCCTACTTCCTGTTACCTTTTACTTGCTCTTTATATTTTGGGTTTCTCTTATAGGAGAAACCATGTGATATTTAATCTTTAGTGTCTGATTTATTTCACTTAACATTACAGTCTCAAGGTGCATCCATTTTCTTACAAATGACTCAACTTATCCTTCTTTATGGTGGAGCAGTGTATAAATACCACAAATACCATTGTGTATAAATACTGCATTTTCTTTATCCATTCATCTATTGGTGGACATATACACTGCGTCCAAGAGTTAGCTATTATAAAAAATGAACTATAAACATAGGTATGCATGTATCTATGTACATTACATGTATGTATGCATGTAATATAACTCTTTCGGGAAGATACCTAGAAGGGGAACAGCTGGGTTAAATGGAATTTCTAGTTTTAGTTTTTTTGAGAAATCATGACATTAATTTCCATAGTTGTTCTAGTTTACATTCCCACCAACAATATAGAAGCATTGCCTTTTCCCCTGCAGCCATACCAGCATATTATTATTTGACTGTACCACACCAGGCCTTGTTTCTAAGAATCTTTTATCCATTTTGTAGTTTTCTTCACATAGATCTTACACCTATTTTATTAGATTAATATCTAAATATTTCATGTTTTGGGTTCTAATAGAATAAAGTGTGGCTTTTAATTTCAAATTCTACTTGTACATTACTGATATACAGAAAAGCACTTAAGTTTTGTACATTACCCTTGAATCCTGCATCCTTGTAGTCACATAGTAGTTCCAGGAGGGTATTTGTATGTTTGTTTTTGTGGTACTGTAGTTGAAACCCAGAGCCTGGTGCATGATAGGCAAGGACTCTACCACTGAGCTACATCCCTGGTCCCTTAAAAAATAAGGCTTTTTTTTTTGGACTTTTTGAGACAGTGTCTCACTATGTAGCTCAGGCTGGCCTTGAGCTCACTTTGTAGCCCAGGCTGATCTCGAACTTACAACAATCCTGAGATTACAGGCATGTACCACCATGCCCTGCTTAATAAGGCTTTTTAATATTAAAATTTTAAAATAAAACTAAGTTGAATCTCAGAAAAAATTATTATGTAGAAATAATGAATGTTAAATGCTTTCTGCACACAAAATAGTATGTTTACCATTACAATAAAACACAAAAGATAAAGGATACTATTATGATAAAATACACACTGGGAGATTTAAAAACTTTAATCCATAAAAAATGGAAGAATCTCTGCCTTATTACTTTTTTTTTTTTTTTTTTTTTGGTTTTTCTCTGGTACCGGGAACCGAACTCACGACCTTGCGCTTGCCAGGCAGGTGCTTTGCCACTGAGCTAAATCCCCAGCCCCTTGCCTTATTACTTCTTAATCATGTGAACCACAACAAACAACTTTGATCAAAGGTATGGTCCGAGAAAATCCCTAATTACTCAAATCTTGGTTATTAATATTATTTTAAGGGAGTAAAGTGACATTCTGAAGACATGCTAGTTCACGTAACATTTGTCAACCCTGTGCTTATAGTATTTAGAAGGGTGTAAAAGGTAGGGAATGCCATTAGTCACAACGCATCTAAAGTGTAAAATTCTCAAAAGTTTGGGAATCATTTTTGTCACAAAGCCTATATTCACCTGCACAGATAAAAAGATGAAATTTCTCAGAATAATAACACAGTAAATAAGGGAAACCAATTTTTTTTTCTGCAATACTGGTGATGTCATGGAATCCAGGAGCATTCTACTACTGAGCTACATCCTAGCCCTTCTTATTTATTTATGTATTTATTTTTTGAGACAGAGTCTTACTAAGTTGCCTAAGGGGACTCAAACTTTCTATTCTCCTGTCTCAGCCTCCTTCAGTGCTGGGATTACAGGCATGCACCACTGTGCCTGGCTGGAAAACTGACTTTCTGTGATGATTTGTTATATATTTAGGAACTAGTATTCATAATCAGGTTTTGTTAAGGTTTTTATGTGTTAGGTAATGTGTAAAAATATACCTTTGCTTGGGAGGAATCTGTAGGTGCTCAAAGTATAACTGGCCCAGGGAATTTATGCTCATTACAACCTCTTTTTCAGATTCCAAGTCTATCTTGAATGGGTTTGCTGTGATATGACACTTCAGATCTCCTTTTTCACTGGACAGTATCAGATTACCTGTATCTCCGGAACATGGAATCAGCCTAGAAAACAAAGCAGGACGAGAAAAACAAATTTCTGTAGTTTTACATGGTTCTACATGATTTTCAATTCAAATTAGCAGCATAGATAGGGCAATAAAAAACTGTTATTGAAAGCATAGGCTTTGGCATTAGAGAGCTTGGATTGAACATAAGTCTACCAGGATAACAAAATTACCCAGTCTTTCTAGATCTATTTCCTTCTGTGTAAAGGACAAAAAAAGCAACAACAAATGAATTTTTGGAGAGAACTGAGTGAGACTGCCTGTAAAGCACTTGGTAGAGGGCCTGACACATACACACTTAAAAAAATTGAACTGTCATCATCATTAATTCTGTCTATAAAGTCTAGTAATACATTGGTACATACAATTTAAACACTATTTCTCTTTCTCATTCCAATAATAAATTCAGAAACTAAGGAAATACAACAGATTGGATTCACAAGGAGACAAAAATAGGTCAGGTTTCACTTAACTATTTATTGGCATCAGACTCTAATTTGACAGACTGTTGTGATGATTTGGAACCTCAGGATAAAAGCTCAGAACCAGCACTCAAAATCCCTCAGAGGTCTAGACATCTTCCTTTCTCTAATGTACTGTCACCCTGATAAACAGTCATAGGACTCTTTAGTGATGCTTGCGGGGGATGGTTTATGTTCTTTTTTCCTCCCTTTGCTGGTTTAAGGATGCCCTAGTGGTAGGTGCACCCTGTGACTGAGCTATGTCCCCAGCCTTTTTTATTTTTTATTATGAGACAGGTCTCATGAAATTGATCGGCTTAGGCTCGAACTTGTGATCTTCCTGAGTAGTTGGGATTACAGGTGTGCACTACCATGCCTGGTTTAGTTTGTGTTATCATTTTATCCATTCAGTCCTTATCCATGGATTCTAGGCTTTCCCTTCAATCAAGACACCTGGGTCCCGGCAACTAACTCTGCCTACTGTTGGTTGGGGGCTATGTCTGACTGTTCATCAGACCTAGACAGAATTCTTCAGATTCTTTCATCCACTAGGACCTCAGTCCAACCATTCTAGACTAATGGACCCCAGGACAAATTGTTAACTACCCTGAGGGTCAGAATATTTTTGTGAACCATGTGGGCTCTGTGGCGTGTTATGGAATTACGTCTATCTTGTTTCTGAACTACATGCTGCTACCTTGCTTCTGCTACACAGGGTCTCATCTTTACTGAAATCAGGGAGCCCATTTTAGTACTATCATTTCCTACCATTATTTCAGGCTCCCAAAAGGAAGACATCCACTATAGTGCTTTCCAAGTGTTCTCACACGCATGTATTTCTCAATCAAGGGTATCTTATGGGTCCTCTTGCAAAAGGGCTCAAGGCTATGTGACCTGATTACACAAATCTACTTCCACATTTTTATCTTTTTAAGTTTATGGATCATTTCTTCTACACTGTACTATGAAATCTGTGTATCTTAACTTCAGTTAGAATCCACAGCTGATTTCAGTTTGTAGTTAACCAACTACGGAAACAGTGTGTGCCACTGTTAGCTTTCCAAGCTAGCATATCAAATGTGTATTCTCTGGTACATGTGCTTGTGTCAATAAATGTAGCCTGATCTATGGAGGCACTGAAGGATGGTAAGGGGAGGAAGAAGGAACATTGAAAGCCCTCTGCCAGGTCTGTTATAGGTAAGGTCACCATAGTGTGTTGATGCAAGGCAGGATCAATTTCATCAGGCAGAGCAGGAAGAGATGCTTCTGCTGGAATGGGAAGTTCAGTGGTTTAGTTTACTTAGAATTATCCAAAGCTTCCTGAATGTCGCTATTCAATTCTAACATATCCTTCCTTCTCCCAGTTGATCTCATACATTCAAAGACCTGAAGAGGCTATGATTTCAATTTATGATCTAATTTAGGCATCTGTAGCATCCAAATTGTGTACCTGATTGTCAGCTACAAGGACCCTGTGGCTATAAGAGAGATTTTTAGGAGAGTCTCAGAAACTCATTAGTTTTCTGACAATGCCACAAATTAAGAATCTTAAATCCTGAAATGTTGTTTTCTTTCATTAAGCTCTGTAGGGAAGCTAAGAGCATCAACCCACTTCAGAATTTTGAATGCTGAATGACGATCATAACTTGCTATGATCCTGCCACTTGGTCTCTTCCAAAAGACACTTTATTTTAGTTGACCATGTGTAGTAGTTTAAGTACCTTGGTCATTTAATGCCATGGTTTATTATTAGTTGTGTCAGTTTGCTAGTACTGCCATGACAAAATATCACAGACTACATGGTTTAAACAACAGGTATTTATTTTCTCATATTCTGGAGGCTATGTAAGGTGTTGGTTTCTTTTGAGGCCTCTCTCTGTGGCTTGCAGATGGCTGCTATCTTGTGTCCTCACATGACTGTCCTGCTCTCTGTGTGAGAGTGTGTGTGTGTGTGTGTAAGGATACTCACCCTAATGGATTAGGGCCCACCTAATGACCTCATTTTAATTTAATTACCTCTTTGTTGTTGTTATTTTTCTTTTTTTGAGATAGGGTCTCACTATGTAGTTCAGGCTATGTTTGAGCTCACTGTGTAGAGCTCAGGATGGCCTCAACTCACGGTGATCCTCCTGCCTCTGTCTCCCAAATGCTGGTATTACAGAGGTGTGCCACCACACTCAACTTCTTAATTACCTCTTTAAAGACCTTATCTGTAAACACTGTCCCCATTTTGAGGTCTTCCTTTTTCAATTTTGGGGGAGACACCATTCGGTCCATAATACCTGCACTTCAACCTTTAACGGTGGTAACTAGGTCCTCCTTGCCTTCAAATCCAAACAAAGCAGCAGGTAAATCCCTCATTTCTATTTTTTTAAGGTCTGTTTGTTTACACCCACTTCTGATACCAACTATTATATCAACTAGGGTTCCACTGTCAGTAATAGAAACAAGTCTGAATAATTTATTTTTATCTTGAAAGACAAACATCTTTATTTTAATGTATTTGAATAACAGTGCTTGTTGTTAGATCTGAATGATAAAAGCGAGTGGGGGGAGAAACAGAGAAAGGTAAAAATGACAGAAAGGAAACTGAAGTACAACTTATGGTGGGACTTAGGGGAAAATGACATTTATTTACATACATGTCAAAAATGAATAATTTTTTGGCAGAAATATTTCATTAAGATAGGACTGTGCCTTTTTTTACTCATTTATATTAGGTTTAAATGCCAGAAAAATATTATTATTTTGTTTACTCTCGTTATTAAAATAAATTTTAATTGTTTCTCGGCCTTTTGGCTAAGATCAAGTGTAAAATAAATTTTAAAATGTAGTTCTCAAACATCCACCCATCACATCAGGAAATAAGCTGATTTTTCTATTTTTTCCTCCAAATATGAGAGATGAAATTAGATAAATTAATGTAATGCAATTTATTATATATTTTCTCCACTATGAAAGAATACATACTTCTTAGAAAAACCTTGAAAAGCAGAGGAAAAATTACATTCTTGCCACCCAAAGAAAACAAATCTTAATATTTTAACAAATTTGCTCTCCCTCTTTTTTTCCTTTACTTAAAGTTATGAGTTTAAACTCACATTTTGCAAAGTATTAGAACATCCAGAGTTCAATAATAGGGGCATCATTATTATTTCCCTCCAGATTAAAAAGAAGCAACAACATGCTTCAGGAATCCTTAGTTCCTGCATCTTGCTGATTCTAACAGAAATAATTGCTGTAATCTATTTTTTTTCTTCTTCTGGTACTGGGAATCAAACTCATGACCTTGTGCTTGCTGGGCAGGTGCTGTGCCGCAGAGCTAAATCCCCAGCCCAATTGCTTTAATCTAAACTGAGTAAATTTCAATCTTGAATCCCTCACTGAACTCCGGGTATTTTATACAGAAAATAAATGCCTCATTATTAGGGATAATTGCTTACAACATCATGGAAGGGACTGAAGTACGCAGCAAGTTTTATTCTAGACATTTGGTAATGATCCCTAGAACAATATTGCATAAACTGGCAGTGATGGCACACTCCTGTAATCCCAGCACTCAGGAGCCTGAAGCAAGAGAATCAGGAAGTTGGAGAATCAGAGGTCATTGTGGCAAATGCAGGGCTTCAGGATCATGCTATTTTAGCGGTACTATGAAGATCAGGAAACTGTGGTCCTAATAGGCTTAGAGCCAGTCTACAGGTGTCAGATCTATACAAACAAAACAGGGAGTCAACTGCTGAAATTTTCTGTAAGAACATATGATTGGGGCTGGGTGTGGTGGCACATGCCTGTAATCCCAGCACTCGGGAGGCTGAGGCAGGAGGGTTGTTGCGAGTTCGAGATCAGCCTGGGCTACAAAGTGAGCTCAAGGCCAGCCTGAGCTCAAGGCTCATAGTGAGACCCTGTCTCAAAAAGACAAAAAACAAAAAAACAAAAACAAAAACAAAACAAAACAAAAAAAACCCATATGATTGGTGGAAACAGAATTATCTTAGAAACTCTGGCTACAAGGGAATCTAAGAAATGGAGAAATGTAGTTTTTAGCTTTTTAGTTACCATAGTAGCCAAAGCCTTTAGAAAGAGGATGGAACAAAAACAGACTAAGAGATCATATTTATCGAACAAAACTAGTATCATCCTAGCCCTAAAACATAGCAAATATGGCACAGAAAAAATTAGAGTAATTTTTACTCAGACACAGATATGAAGTTATTAGCAGATCTACTAGCAAAGTGAATCCCCCGGCATAACAAAAAATAATATATTGTGATCACATGGTTATATGTATGCAATGACTCACTTGTCAAACAAAGCCTTCAAAACAGTTTCTTTTTAATTCCTCTCTCCTAAATTGTTGGCAATGAATAGATATATTTTAAATTTATGATGGTTCTATCATAACTGAATATATTTCTCCTTTTTGATTTATTAACCTTTCATTATATTTTCATGGGAAAATAATCTGCATAAAACTATTATAGTGAAATAATTAATATTAAAGCATCTAGCATAATCTTACATTTTCTTAGTGAAATAATATGAGAAAAATCCAGAATTCAATAGGCCAAACCAAACTGAAGTCTAACTGGAGTGCAGGGGGAACTGATGAAGATGTCATAGGTATTTAAAAATGCTTTAGTCCCTAATGATTTTTTTCACCTAGACATTGATTATTAATTTATCCCTGACTCTAAGTAAAATTACATGTTAGTCTTCTGAGAATACCCTTAATTAAAAGTGAGCTAGTCTAACTATATACTATAAATTGCTATAAGCATGGGAGTTTGACAAGTGTATTAGGTCTCTGGAGGCCTGCTGCTAATCTGAGTAAGTAGTGCTTCCTGCTACTTGCTCCAAAAGTCTGGCTAATAAGCTGCTTTTACTGTGAGGAGGAGGACAGGGCTCAAAGTTCTACTTTCTCCATTAATAGATAATGATGAGTCAAATAGTGAATGAAGAAAAACCAGAATGTGTAACATACAAAACTGATACACTCATCCTCATCTAATTGAATACTAACCCTGAAAATGATTATAGATTTGAATGTGTAAAATAGGAGCACATACAAAATCTACTCAAAATGTGATAAAAGAACATACTGAGGATGTATCCAAGACACCTGCTCCTTGGCTTACCTTACAGTGCTCAGCTTGCTGATGAGGACATCAGAAACCTCATACCTGGGTTTCAGTGGAATTTCTTCATTGATTTTAAGCCTGAGAATGTTTCTCTCTATACCATAAATTTCAGCCAGGAGAGGAAGCTGGGAACAGATACGTAAAATTAACTTCAACCAAGTACCCCCATAATAATAATAATTCCACTGGGTTTCAGTGGAATTTCTTCATTGATTTTAAGCCTGAGAATGTTTCTCTCTATACCATAAATTTCAGCCAGGAGAGGAAGCTGGGAACAGATACGTAAAATTAACTTCAACCAAGTACCCCCATAATAGTTGTCAAATTACAATAATTAGAAAAATTTTACATTATTATAAGTCAAGCAAATTGGAGAACAATGGCAATAATAAAAACAAGCTACCCAATCTACACATATAGTTGCCAGCTATACCTCTAATTTTGAAATAAATACCTTCTGCGTGTTCTATGGATAGGTAAACATGTACTTGTCCAAGACAGAATCTATACAATGAAAAGGATTTCTATTAATAATTACCATACCAGATAACAGGCACAACCTGAACTTAGCCTTGGAAAACTTGGACATACGTATCTATGATAAAGTATAGATGAGTTAAGAATAATAGGGTGTTAAAACCAGACCAACTAGATTCTAGCTGAATAAAAAAGGAAGGATAGAAGCTACAGAAAAGAAAAGAGTACTACAATGACTGTTGGGGTTATCTAGTGGAGGATGAAATGAAGCTTGCCACTCTAAAACCAAGAAGATTTGTAACTAAGAATAGACCCAGAGAACATTCTCAGTGGGCTTGGAAATTTAGGTAAAATTCCACCTACAGTGGATGATATATACAACATGGAACTATGAAGAGAGTAAGTTTGAAAAATAAAACACAAAACAAGATGAACAAACCCCAGTATAACAGAAATGGCTGGACTCAGGTCATAAAATGAGTCATGGAGATCAGAGGAATGAGACTATGGTTTTAAACTGATGTGTCATGCCACACTAGTCTACTGTAACTTCTTCATAAAGTGTGATCCAAGTTTTGGTTACAAATGGGGACCTACATTATCCTGTCTATTATAATGAAGGCTAAGCTGGGTAGGTATAATGTGGTGGAAGCACGAGATAGGAAGCATGGAAAATATCAAGAAATACCAAAAAAGGAAGTTACTGGAAGTTTGCCTCTTGAGGACATAAGAGATCACTTAAACAGTGACATGACATGAACAGTGATAAGCTAACAAGGACTATGGTTGTGGATGCTTTATTGGCACTTTAAAGGTTATGTTAGACAAATGATCATACTGTAATCACTACTTACATGTTTAATTTGTTTGCATATTTGAATTAAGTGTGCAGTGAGGATCCTAATACTTGAAAATGTGTCCAAATACAAATAAAGCTGAAATCCTACCAGACTAATGTTATCTCCCCAGTTAGACATATATTTCCATTCTCTTAAGTTCAATTCAACTAACATTGATTTGGCATTTAATATTGTGATGACTAAACTCTTAGAAAGACTGCAATCTAGAGGAGACAGAGCAGATGCAGTTTATGTAAAGCATTTTATGGTAAGTGCTAAGATAGAAGGACAAATATACTACAAAGGGAAGAATGAGGAAGGAGAGTGTTGAAGAGTATGAGGTGAGAAGCTCTGGGACATCTCTCTGGAGGAGAGATTTAAGCAGGCCTTCATTGGTTACTAAGACTTCAGGAAGATAAAAACGGGCAGTAACATCCTAAGCACAAGGCACACAGGTTGTCTGCCTATATACGATTAACAAACTGCATCTAGTTATGCGCTCAGGATTCTATTAGTAAAATCTTTATAAAAAAATAACAAAGACAACTCTGTATGTTCTGTTGTTAAGGCTGCAATGCAGAAAAGAATCTTAATTACATGAGAAAAGATAGCAATAACCCCGCTTTTACCATAGTAATCTATGTAAAAATCAGAGTTAAAGCTCTGCTTTTAAAAACTGACCTTTGCAAGGTCAGTATCCAGATTCGTTCCTCTTTGGTTTTGGTGCTGGGGACTGAATCCATGGCATGCCAAGCACAGGCTGTACTGCTGAGCTGCACCCACAGTGAACCTCTTAGAGATGGGTGCCAAACTGCAACCCAAAACCCACTTATTTATAGCAAAATGCCAACACTGCAATTAAGCTTGAATACTGAAGTTATGCTTTAAAAACAATAACTCATACATTAACATATTTTGTCTTAAAAGGAAAATAATATATGTGCCATATATTTACCACACTGTTCTAGGTACATAATTCCATTAAATCTTATGCATGTACTCCTATGATCTGGTCAGCGCTATATTTTCTTTTTTTTTCCCTTTCTTTTTTTTTGAGACAGGGTCTCACTATGTAGTCCAGGCTAGCCTCGAACTCACAGTGATCTTCCTGCCTCACTCTCGTGAATGCTGGGATTACAGGCGTGTGCCATCACACCCAGTCAATGCTGTATTTTCTATTAGCTTAATTTTTGGAACATTTGGAAAAAATATTGGAACATTTAAATCTCTGTGTGGTGGCACATGGTTATAATCCTAGCACTCAGGAGGCTGATTCAGAAGGATTGCCATGAGTTTGATGCCAGCCTGGGAAACTGGACTATATAGCAAGGCCCTGTCTCAAAAAACAAAACAAAACAAAAACAAAAAAAAGGAAAAAAAAAGTAGATATCTATCTATCTATACATATGTAGATATGTATCTCTCTATATAAATTTTAAAATATATATATTTATATCAGCACATTGCAAAGTCTAGTAAGTAGAGTTACTTGGATGAGGACAGTGGGGAAAGAATCAGAGGTCCCATCTTTAAGCTCCATCCCTTCCCTGCACTGAGCTCTGAAGTATCTTCATGGAAACCTTGGGGCTTTGTGGATGAGCTTAATACCCACTTTCTTGAGGCTTCTTAACTAACAGTCACTGCCCAATCCTCACAAACTTGCTCTTTTAGAATGTCTATGTAAAACACTAAGAGTTTCTATTTATCCCTATTCTTCTTTGCTATGGAATTGTTTAGACATTTATGAACAGATAAATTGAAAAATCTTGTCCTCCAATTAGTGATGCTTGGAAATGACAATGAAAAAATACAGAGAGAAGATAAGTTATGGAAGTTGGGTTGCTAACATTGAGAACTTAGTATTAGTTCTCAGCAGTAATTCCACTCAAATGTAAACAGACGTATTTATATAAAACAAGTGAACAAACATATCTACAAATTTTAAGTGGCCATCTTAAATGATGTGACATAGAATGGTTTTGATTCCTTAGAAATACACATAGATATTTTTTTTTTTTTGTCTTTTTGAGACAGGGTCTCATTACGCAGTTCAGACTGGCCTTGAGCTCACCTTGTAGCCCAGGCTGGCATCCTCCTGAGTGCTGAGATTACAGACATACACCACCACACCTGGTTTTAATCCCTTAGAAATATTGAAGATGTGTAAATATCTATGTATGTGCAGAGAATCACAGACAAATCCTCAGAAAACGGGATACATTTTGGAGGTCCTTTTTAACAGTCTAAGTCTCTACTTGGTTTTTTTGTATATCTTTATTCAGAAGCACATCTTACATGGTCCAGGAAATAGAGTATAAATTCTCTTTTCCTATCTTAACTCCCACACTCAATAAAGACAATTAAAATCTGGCAGCTTGTCATCTGTAAGTCTAGTCTTTATATGGCCACAAGGGTAAAAATATGAGATATTTTGTAAAAATGATAGTGGTAGAGACAGTTTTGTTCAGGTATGCAAGTAGAAGATTGATAATAATTATACTGAAATAACTTAAATAGACCTGGGAACCACAACCAGTAGAGACTATAACTGAGTTAACAGAACAACCCTAGAATATCTATTTTAATGAGTATTAAGGTCAGGCATGGTGGCGCACATCTGTAATCCAAGCACTTCGCAGGCTGAGGCAGGAGGATCATTCCAAGTTCGAGACCAGCCTGGGCTACAAAGTGAGCTCAAGGCCAGCCTGAACTGCATAGCAAGACCCTGTTTCAAAGAGACAAAAAAAGGCGGTATTAAGAAGGGAAATTATGACTCCATCAACTCCTCCTTGATGGGCAGATCTTACTTTTCCTCTGGCAATATTTTTTTTTCTTTTCTCATTATTATTTTTTCTTGTCCCTTCCTTCTTTTCCACTTCCCCCTCCCTAGTTCCCCTTCCCATTTGAACATTTTCTTCCTTTTTCACAATATCTATTATACATTTTGATCCTTATTTACACTTTCAGTTTCTTACACCACAGAAACAATGCACTAATTACACATGTGTGTCTAATTTATTTCACTTAAGCGAATGGCCTCAAAGTGCAGCCATTTAGCTAGACATGTCTCAAGTTTATCCTTCTTTGTAGCAGAGTAGTACTCCATTGTATAAAAATCCCTTATCTTCTTTATCCATTTTTTAGTTGATGGGCATTTGGGCTATTTCCAAGATTTAGCTATTACAAACTGTGTCCTCTGGCGATATTTGAACATACACTCTGTTCTAAGGAGCCCAGAAAGTTCTCAGTCTTGGGAGCTATGTTGCTATACTCCAGATAATTTCTGAATCAGGTCGCATCTTGCATTGAGATCCTGTGGGTCCCCCCCATAGCGTAAATTATTTCCCCCTGAAGAATCCACATCTGTGAGGCTTTGTTGCTGTACCTGATGTAGACTGCATTGTCTTTCATACAGTCAGGATCCAAAACGAAAGAAAGTAACATACAGTCATGTGAAAAGGTATATAGGAGTTTACCATAACTGCACTGGTACTGAGCTGTGTTGAGAATTTTCATTTCGGCTCTTCATTGATATTCAGAATAATTCTGCCTCATTTACTTTGTTTTTGACCAGACCGATACCCACACAGAATCAGACCAGACCTTCTGACATGAGAGGAGTCTTTATTGGGCAGGAGAGCAACGTGGTGGGCTGCCTAACGGACCAAGACAGCCCTGAGCTGTGCAAAGCTTTAGGTTTTTAAGGGCCTTTTTGGGGAGGGTGCTCATGGGCCAGAACAGCCAGGAAGGGGGTTTTTGTGGTTAGGGCTGTTGTTCTTGCAAGAACATCTGGTACTTTTATGGGTGGGGTTGGCTTCTGCAGCTAGGCCAGGAGGTGGGGAGGTTACTAGGGGAACAGTAAGTTCTGGTGGGGGAGTGTCTTTTGACATATCAGTTTTGATGTGTCTTCATGAGAGTGGATCATTCTGGAGACTGAATATACTAAGCCTCTCCAAGGACAGATGAAGATTCTTGCCCTGATTACAAGCACTTCAACTCTGTGGGGCTAGGCACCATAGAAACAGAAAGGAAAACAAGAAAATGACCAGAAAAACAAGGCAACAAGGTTTCCCATATCTGCTGGCAGAACTAAGGTCTCCTGAAAACCGTCTGGGGGGCTTACTGCATTTCCCAGAGTCAAGTGCTTCTGATGATCCTAAATAGTTTCTAAATTAAAGATCTTCCAAATGTTATGGAGAACTCCCTGATGAGATTACTAAGTAGAGCATTATAGGTCAGAAGCCACAGCTTTCAAGCAGAAGTTAGGGTCTCAGAACTGAGATGTGTTAGTGAGTTGGCTGCATTATTGTCTAAACAGTTAGGGAGCCCAGACCACATAACCATAACTATGTTTCAATTACAAGAATTACCAGTTAATTCATATTGCTCTGAGGGGCCCCATATGCTTAAATGCCTTTAGAAGATGGGTAAGAATCTGGAAGTGAAGGTCAGGTTGAGAGTAGCAGGTAATTGCACACAGTCATGCTTCTTAGCATAGCTCATAGCACTTCCTTTATTACTGGCCTATCTTTGTGGCACATCTGAAGTAGTGTGAAGAACTGACAGGAGGAGGAAAAAGTACTTAAGACATGGTACTGCAACCCTTTCCGTATATATTAGCTACGGTGATCTTCTGGTAAAGCAGCTCAGGTGATGGAATACTTGTGGCTTAGGTTTTCTACTACACAGCCCATTTATCTGTTATTTTACCACCCACATTGTGAAGTCTGAACAGTTACTGAATCTATTCCTTACTCATGCTGCATGCACACCTGTATGTTGTAATAGTGGTAAAAAGTACACGGTTATTTGATGTAGTCTGACAGATACAGGAGGATATTCTGGTTACTACCTGTGTGACTTTGGCAAGTGACTTTCTAGATGTCACTTTCCTTATCTGGTAATTGAGAATAATACAATGTACCTCTTGGTGTATTATGAAGGTTAATTAAAAGGAAATAACATTGTAAATCAACTAGAAACACATCTCATACATGGGCAATTTCCATGTTAATATTCATATTATTATTACAGTACTGTTATATAGATTTAAAAAGATGACATTCCTTCTCTGACAAAATTTGTATTGAGCCATATACAGTTCTAATTAGCTATTAAATTTATATCATTTAACTCGAATTAATACAGAAAAAAATTACTCTCTAAGGTCAAGTATGTTAGAAGTATCTTCTACCTTACCTTAGTTGCTTCATTGATGATTTGGAAACTGGTGCTCTCTTTGCCTGTTGCGATTGAGTCTAATAATGCCCGATAGGTGAAATTCTTGGAGAGCTGCTGTTTCTGACGCCTGTAGATACCGAGTATGTAGATGTGTGAGGACTATTTGTCACTGTCAGCGGCATCCAATAGACTATTATTATGTGGAAGTCATTAAAATTCACTGCAATAAATATGAACTGGGCATAGATTATACTGTCATAAAGTACTAAGAATACTATATTATTAGAGTGCTAATAAAGTTAGTACTAATAAGAACACTAATGAAAAATTCAATATAACACTGCGCAAAGATGGGAACCTCTCTGCTTTACTGAGAAGATGAGGTAGTTTTCAAAGATGGCATTTATGAGCTTGTTGATTTTCCTCCCTCTTTTCATGAAATGGACCCTTTATAGTAACTCTATTAATAGATTCTATAATGAAAGTCCAATATAATCTAGTGGTAACAAGGTGACCAGGCATTCACCATAAACTTCTCTCTAAGTATCTGTACCGAATTAAAATGATAAGCTTTTCTTCATCTAGAACAGAGGGTAAATAAGAAAGTTAAAATATATGAAACAATTTTTGATTATTTCAATTTTAGGATCAAAGAAAGGCAGACATTAAAAAAAGATTTTATTTATTTATTTATTTATTTATTGAGACAGGGTCTCGCTGTGCAGTTCAGGCTGGTCTTGAACTCACAATGTAGTCTAGACTGACTTTGAACTCCTGGTGATCCTCCTGCCTCAGCCTCCCAAGTGCTGGGATTATAGGCGTGTGGTACCACACCTAGCTCTGCATTTTGTCTTTGATCCAATAGTAACAGTTCCAGAAATCTGTCTTATAAATACACCTTCAGGTGTAGGAAATGACATATGCAGTTCTTCATTATTATAGTGCTACTCTAGCAGAAGATTAAAAATAATCCAAGGAGCTAGCCAGAGGAGACAGGATAAATTATAGTATATCCATCCAACAGAATACTATTCAGCTATAAAAATGGCAGAGACTCTCTGTGTACTCAGGTACAATGCTCTTCAGAAGAAAATAAAGCAGACTCGGAGGTATGATAGACATTGTGAAATGATAGGAAAATGCTCAAGGGTAAAGGGCAACTGGGGTGTGGGAAAAGAGAAGCAAAAGAAGGAGAAATTTTGTATGTATGTATATATAGGATAGTTAACATAGTTAATCTACTGTCTTCTATTTGTTTGCTGAAAGAAACTGTCAGTGAGTCCTTGACTGATCAATATTGCATGTGTCTATCTGTTTTTATGAGAAGCCACTTTGAAGATATCAATATGTAATACAACAAGCATTGTTAATTTCCTACCACTTTGTTTGTAACTCTGTATTGTCTGTACTGTTCTTTTGCTATTTTATAAAATGTTGTCTATCTGTTAATGTTTTCCTCCTTTTATTTTAAAAAAAAAAAAAAAAAAAAGCAGAAAAAACCCCCCTAATATACAGGACAAAGTATACAAAAAGCTATTTGAGGGGACAGGCGTTTAGGTCAGTGGTGCAGTGCCTGCCTAGCAAGGGCAAAGTTCTCACTCAGTTCGATTCCCAATATCCAGAAAAAAGAAAAAAAAGAAAAGAGAAAGAAAAGCTACTTGGTATCATCCCCTTTCTTATACCAAGTATATATCTTATATGCTTGTTTCATACAGGGACAAGATGAGAAATAGGACTGAAGGGGATGAGATGAGACTAACCTTCTCAATGTCTCTTAAAATTATTTTTGAACCATGTAAAACTGTTATCTATTTGTCCTGGTTACTTTTTTTTCCCCCCTCCTTGCTGAGACAAAATACCTGACACCCAAAATTAAGGGAGGAAAGGTTTATTTAGCTCACAGTTTGTGGAGGTTTCAGTCCAGGCAAGATGGCACATGGCAGAGGGCAACCGTTCATCGTGGTGGAAGACAGCAAAAGCAACAAGAGCAAAAGGGAGGAGCAGGGGCAAGCAGACTCTTTCCCTCCCTTACACTGTATGCAAACTACCCGCCCCAGGGCAGGCATAGCACTCACATCCATAATTCTAGCATTGGACCATGAATCAATCACATCTCTAGAAGCCTGCCCCATGACTGCATGAGGAGTTGGGGGGACATGCAGACACAAACCACAACACTATTCAAAGATACAAAATTCAAAAATTAGTTTAAAAACATTTTGGTATTTAAAATATATATTGGTCAGGCAGGGTGGTGCACGCCTGTAATCCCAGCACTTGGGAGGCTGAGGGAGGAGGATCACTGTGAGTTCGAGGCCCACCTGGGCTACAAAGTGAGTTCAAGGCCAGCCTGAGCGGCACAGTGAGACCCTGTCTCAAAAAGGCAAAAAAAACAAAACAAAACAAAATTAAATCATATAGTAATAAGTATATAAGGTTAAAAGGTGAGCCTCCTATCTGATAAATTCCTTAATCATTAAATTTCCTAATTGACTTTTTCCTTAGGAAATCTATCTAGTTTTCAAAAATTTAATACCACTAACTTCCAAATACAGTCAGAAATGTTTTGATCCACTTGATGTATTTACTTTCCATACCTGTAGAAAGCAATCTTGCTGCAGTCTTTGAAAATGCTTTTATCCACAGCTTCATCTTCAACACTAAGTAAAGACATTTTAAGAAATATATTTCACACAAGGTTTGTGAACTCAATTTTATAGAGATTTAAAACAAGCCTCTGGATTCTATTCTGCAATGGAAAATCGTGTCACCGACATAACAATAACTTCATGTAACATAACAGCACACATGCTGAGAACAATATTCTTCTGTAAAATACCCCCAGTTAACAAAATATCAAATCCTAGGATTACAAAAAGCAGTAGAAAGAGTATTGTTACTTATGAAGCAGTGTTTTTTAAAATGGCTGCAAGAGTAATATCTGAAAGAGCAAAGAACAAGGAAAAAACCCCAAACAAACCTAAACCAGAGCCCAACAATTTAATGGAAAAAATATTTTTCAGAATATACATTCACTGGGTGTTGGGAGCCTAACCAGCAACCAACCAACACAAGCTGATGAATGCTCTGAAAGTTATGTTCAAGGTGCTAGAACAATGGTAGACAAATGTAGATCTTTTGCTTTTTAAGATAATGAGGACAATCTATAGGTCAATGTTTTTAAAACCAAGTTTTCAGAAATGTTTCTGGAATAAAACTCAAACAAGGTGTACATTGCTTCTTGAATACATGTATTTAAATTAGCTTCCATATGACTAATACAACTATAGTCTACAATGAAAATAAAAAACCACACTGGCTTTCACACAGAGGTGTGACTGAACACATCTGTAGTATGCATGTTCATTATTTTGTAGGAAGGTATGACTGAATACAAACTTCAACACACAAAAACAAACCCAGACAGATAGTTGGTTATCCTAAAATGACTGTTTATCATGAAAATAACTAAATGCTTCATTGGGCTCAGTTTTTATCACTGTCTCTTTTAATCAAGCGAACCTTGCAGTCGCCTCTTTCCAGTTTTAAAGAATGAGTTTTGAATTGAAGGAGTTGAACTTGGAAGGCAACATGCTGGAAATTTATGTGTTAGAGCCACGGTCACAACGTTTCCACTGTAGTGTTACCATCCTAAAAGTATTTTATAAGAGGATAGCTATTAATACTAGCTGCTCTCTGCAGAATTGTGTAAAAAACGTTAAGACGCACAAATATCAAATATTCAAATAATAAACGCAATAAAAATAATCAACAACAAAACCAAACAACTCTCCAGGCAAAGTGGCACACACTTGTAATCCCAGTACTCGGGAGGCCGACACAAGAGGGTTGCTGCAAGTTGGAGGCCAGCTTGGACTACGTAGTGAGTCCCTGTCTCAAAAACAGAAGAAAAGAAAAAAAAATAAAACAAAAATCAATAAGCCAGGCTGGTGGAACACATTAATTCCAGCTATTTTGGAGGCAGAGGCAGGAAGCGTCCAAGTTCCAGGTCAGCCTAGAAAATTTAGCAATATCATTTCTATAAATAAATAGGGATGGAGATGTAACTCAAGTTGTACAGCACCCCTGGGTTCAATCTCCAGAACCAGGGGGGTGCGGAGAAAAATCAATGAAACTCGAGAAAGAAGGTTGCTTTCAGTCCTGCCCTGGGATCATTTGGGGCCCAGCACTGGTCTTTACCTGATTTCGTCTTTCCCAGATGCTTCCATGGCTTCCCCGTCACGCCTACTGGCTCAGGGCTTACAGGATAAGGCCCTCTGGCAATCTTTTTTAAAAATCCAAGGAAGCAGTCTTCCTAAGTTATGACCAGCATTTCGCCAGCGTCAAATTTCTGGGAAACAGAGTCCCCTCCGGTTCCATATAGAGTAACAAATCTTTAATCTTACGCCTGTTTTTTGGTTTTGGTTTTTTTCTGATTCAATGTAGAGTTTCTACAGGGTTAAAGTTGGTAAAATTTTCTCGATTATGGGTGGGTGATGTAGACCGTGGTTTTATTAGGAACCTCTGGAGCAGAGTAGGCACCGACGTGATGAACGCTGGACGGTAGAAGGCGAGAGCTGACGATCAGGAAGCACGGAGGCTGCCTCCCCGAGTGGAGCGAAGCTGCGGGTCTGTCTCCGCCGGCCACGCCGCCACAGCGCCCTGTTTAGTTTTGAGTGCAAAGTGCCGGCATCGAGTATTTCTAGAGTGTCGCGGGCCAACGGTCCTGGAGCTTCCTACTTTTCAGGGTGAGAAGGGGTCTTTGAAGGTTATCTGTTACACCATCCAGTCTAGGAGTTGTTTCTACTTCCACACTGCCAAACTCTGGCTTCTGCTTTAAATATCTCCAAAACCACAGAACTCACGACTACTGCCACCAGGCAGCCAGTCACTACTTCTTTAGACTTCCGACCCCAGGCGTCCGACTCTGACCTGGAAAGGGTGAGGAGCTGGGGCGGGCCGGAGGAGGAGACAGGCGAACGCTGAACTGAGTGGCACCCTGATCCCCAAACTTTTTAAGGAACAGGAGACAGAAGAGAAACTCGAGGCTGGTGTGGTTTCTGGGGATCATCCTAACCTCGCAGACTCGGTTGACAGAACGACGCCTGCGCAGTAGGTTGAACGTCTCACGCGGAGCCCGGAGGATTGTGGGAGAGACGCAAAACGAACAAGCCCCAAGAAGTTTGAGGACCCGGATGATCCGCCTTCGGCGCAGGGCCGGAAGCGGGCGGGACGAAACGGAAGAGGTGAAATGCTTTCCGTGGGCACGCCAAAACTGTGAAGATGGCGCGGGCTTGGTGGCTTCAGGTGTTGCTTGTCATTCTTCTTTTCGGCGGTGAACCGTTCCCATTGTTGCGTTCTGGTGTACGACCGAATGCCGTGTGTGCTGCAGACCGATCCAAGTGGCACATTCCGATACCGTCGGTGAGTATTACAGTAGCGACCGAGTCCGGAGAAGCGGGAAGTGGGGCTACGGCACTCCAACGGGTCCATGAAGGTTGTGCAGAAGTCCGCTTCTTAAGAGGGTGCGATTCCGGGACACTGTGTATGCGGGCGAGCTGAGACGCACCTCCCTGAAGCGAAAAGTCGCGCACGTGCTGGATAGGCTGGAAGGAGTGTCCGGGCCACTTCTGCCGCGGAAAGGAACTGTGGAGCTGTTTTTTATCCGGAAAGTGACAACTTTCAGTGCCTGACCTGAGAGTATAGATACAGTGGATTAAACTGGATGTACAGATAAAGGTAGTGGCTTATTTTTAAGGTGAAGTTTCACAGAAGCCGGTGACTCCGGGTTGGATGGCGGATATGTAAATAGCTTCTTTATTTCTTTTTTTTCGTCTACCCTTTGGTTTGTTTCTGGGTACTTTTGCTTTCGAGGCGGTTTGATTTCGGTTATACTTTGAAATGGTCATTCTAAAATTTGTTGTATGGGCATTAGGAAGCATAGGGAATGATCAACATGGAAGAAACTGTTCCGTAAGGTAAAGCTTGATCTGCTTCTCGCACTTTTAAAAACTCTGCCTAAGATACATTCCTGTGAAGGACAAAAACCAGACGCAGACAGGAAATGCTAAAAAGAAGTAACCACGTTGATGTGTTTGTTTCATTCCTTTTGCTCACTGATTGTAAGTTTATATGGCACGCATTAGCTTGAAGATCTTCAGGTTTTCAGTTTTAAGTTTTTACTTGTTACTTACTACAAGGATTAATAGGTAAGTTATTTTAGATTTAAAGTAAAACTCAGAATAGTTATTTATGAAAATGATTGTTTATTTTGGGCAAATCTTCGAGTTTGGATGTGGAATTTCACTAAAAGGAGAAATGTTCATATTGTTTTAGTTGGAAAACCAATTTAAGTATTTTATAAATTTAGGTAGTGAGCAATCTGATGTTAATTGTCTTTTCTATTTTTATCTTTGCAGGGAAAAAATTATTTTAGTTTCGGAAAGATCCTCTTCAGAAATACCACTATATTTTTGAAATGTGAGTTTTTGAATTTTTATTGTTTTTATTCGAGCTTTTTAAAGTTACAAACTTCTTACTTGTTTAGATAAGTAACTCAGGTAATCTACTTGTCACACATTTTTAAGTTCTGAAATTTAATAGTCCAGCATCATGTAGATATAAACATTTATTAAACCTAAGGTCCTTTTATTGAATATGTAGAATACTTACTGATAAGTCATAAGGCACACCCCCACCCCCCCACCCGCCCCCCGGGGGGACTTAAACTCTCAATAATAAAAACTCCTTCCTCTTCACCTGTTCCCCTCTAGTTCCCCTCAACAAAAGCCAACCCTGCTCTCATCTGCCTTGACAGAACCACGGGTTCAACTCAGGAACAACCTACCCCCCGCTCCGCTATTCTGGCCTGCAGACACCCTCCCTGGAAAATAGCTTAAAAACCCCACGCTTGTCTCAGCTCAGGGCTGTCTTAGTCTGCTGGGCAGCCCGCGGTGTCGCTCTCCTGCCCAATAAAGACTCCTCTCTTGTCAGAAGGTCTGGTCTGGTTCTGTGTGGGTCTTGGCCGCATCACTTACTTGTCTGAACTTTATTTTCTTCCCTTTTAGTTTGCTATCCATTACATATGTACACGCTATAGATGATATATAATACTACACTACAATTTTGTATATATTACATATACTAGATATAGCACACTTGCGCTATATACTATATTGAATACATGTGTTGAATATATAATAGTATATAGTATGTGTGCATATATACAGTGTCTTAATTACTTTGTCGTTGCTGAGACAAAATACCTACTACCCAAAGGAGGAAAGGTTTATTTAGCTTATAGTTTGTGGATGTTTCAATCCATAATCAGTTGGCTCCAAGGCAGGGTGGCTTCACAGAGGAGAAACAATTCATGGCAGGCAGAAGGTAGCAAGGCAACAGTGGATGACAACAGCTCTTTCTATCCCTTGTTTTCTTACCCAGGTTGCTTAGGGTGGGTAGCACTCACAATCCTAGTGTCCTTGATCCTAGCATTGCACCATAAATCAGTTCCAATGTTCCACTCTAGATCCAGCCACCTCTGAAAAAGCCCTACCTGTGGTAGGATGAGGCTTTGGGGGGACATCTAAACACAAGCCATAACATACACAGAGTCCGCCAAAAAAAATGTATATATCAGGAAAAGAAAAACTTGTATAAATATTTTAATACTAAATTTATTGAGACATCGTGAGATTAATTCAAGTTACCTTTGGCTTCTACAATTACAAGAAGTGCTCAGAGTGGTGGCCATTAGCCTCTAGACACTTACTAGTATGGTGATCTGCTGTGTGGGTAACCTTGATCATCAGGATCGCTGTACATGCATTCTCAGTTTCTTCTCTAAGGGCTGCCAGTGTAGTGGGTTTTCTGCGATATATGACATCCTCTAGGGTCCCCCATATCATGCAAAAACATACTGTGTTTCTTTTCCTAGAGTGTATAAATTTTTTTGGCAGACTGTATATACACACACACCATATTTATGTATATTAATTATACATTCAGTCATGTTACAGTTGAGTTACATTTAGTGCCTTGGTTGATTATCACACTGGTGTTTTAATTTGTTCTGGGACATAACAGGTACCACTGCTTTTATTCATGAATGGTTGTTAGGTGCTTATTGAAAACATGACCTAAGTTTATTAGACCATTGGGTCAGAACAAATATATTCAGTAGATCTTTTATTTACCAAAGGAGTATTTTACCACATTGAAGTTCAGGGATGTAACCAGGATATAGGGGTTATATAGGAAAAAACCAGTTTGTCTAGTGGGACAACCTAAGTTATCCCATTGTTTATTTTTATTAAAAAGCTTTTAATTCTCAAACTTGCTTTATTTTAGAGTGTAAATGGTTATGGGAATTTCTATGTTGAGATGAAGGATAAAAATCCAGATCATTGATGTGTGCTTCTAAACATACCTTTCTCCATGAAAGTACACAGTTACAAGTCATAGTTGGAGAATTTTATTCTTGTAACTGTTTAATAAATAGTTGTTAAATACTTGCTGCAGGCTGGGTACTGACTTTGCCTGTTTTGTTTTGTTTTGTTTTGTTTTGTTTGGGTTTTTTTTGAGAGTCAAGAGTATTTCAGGCCAGCCTTGAACTTACCTGTAGCCTAGGCTGGGTTCAAATTTGCTATGATCTTTCTGCCCCAGTGTCCTAAGAACTGGGACTACAGGCATGTACCACCTGGCCTGGTTGGGTATTCTGTTTTAAAACAGATACCAGGGAAGTGATAGAAATTTTTTTTTTATTAATCTTACATTTGTAATAAGGTTTAAGGAGCAGGTTGAATTTCTACATCCATGAAAATATAATCTGACTAATGATTTAAATCAAGTCTACTATGACACACCAATCTTTCTTGTGAAATTGATTTACTGGATAAGAGCAGTTATTAGTAATAGCAGGATTTTGACTCTTAGAATACCCTAGCAGCCTGTTCTTTGCCTTTTATTGTGGACAGACTTTTTCTAACCTATGTTTTGATCTGATCATGTTTTACCAAGTTAAACAAGTTGCTTTTTTTTTCTTTTTAATGTTTTCGAGATAGGATCTCATTATGGAGTTCAGGCTGGCCTCCAACGATCCTCCTGCCTCAGCCTCCCAGAGTACTGGGATTATAGGCATGAACCACCATGCCCAGCATTAAGTTGCATATTTTTAAGTGTCTATGCTTTATTGTTTTTGGAGGATTTGAGACTCCTTAAAATTTACATTTTGTCTTTGTTATCTCTGTGCTCTCATTTACCTGTTTTGATTTTATGCTTTTGTGGGTATGGCATATAGCTGGTGGGCATAGGCAGGAGCATTTTCATTGTCTCTTAAGGACTTCCATTCAAAGTTCTAAACTTTGTCTTTGTTATCTTGTAACTAAGATAAACTAAATTTACTAATAAACTATTTTTGCAGCTAAATTCCTTTGCATATCTTTTGTTGAGGGGATGCCATTGACATCTAATTAACTTTTTTTGTGTGTGTGTCTTTTTGAGACAGAGTCTCCCTATGCAGTTCAGGCTGGCCTTGAGCTCACTTTGTAGTCTTGGCTGGTCTCAAACTCAAAACAATCCTCCTGCCTCAGCCTCCTGAGTGCTGGGATTACAGGTATCGCCACCATGCCCAGCGACATCTAATTAACTCAGTATCTTGTATATAATCTCCATAAATTCTACTCAGCAACTGTCAAATTTTTGCATATTCTGATATAGTCCTGTAAAAATGTGTTGGTCATTTAAAAATTAATTTGAAAGCTGGGCCTGGTGGTACATCCCTGTAGTTCTAGTACTCAGGAGACTGAGTCAGGAGAATTGCTGTGAGTTAAAGGCCAACCTGAACTATCTCAGAAAGCCAAGATAAATAAAAATAGTTTGAAAAAGCAATTTAAAACCAAGAAAAGGGGAAGCTTGTAATTAGATTCCTGCTTTTGCTGTGAACCCAAAGTAGATTAGGTTCCTAAGTGCAGTCAGGTTTATTTTTGTTATATTTGCATAATCTAGGGAGTTTTCAGTATGTTCTCCCTTCTACATTTGGAATGGATGATAAAGTGAATGCTACTTTCCTCCAGCTAAGACAGTGAATCAGTAATATCAGATTTACATTCTCAAGTCTTCAAACTAATGTCTTAGAATATTTCCAGTGCTAGGGATTGAATCCAGGGCCACACACAAGCTAGGCAAGCCTCTACCACCGAGCTGCACCCTGTACTCCAGAATAATGCCTTGATCCATTAGGATATTGTGTTCCAATATATATTTTAATGAGTTATATGAAGCTTTTACAGTTTCATAAAGCTTTTCGTAAGGTGAACTTTGAAAAAAGTCTGGTTTTCTTTCTCTTTAGTTTTGTTATTTCTACCTTCCTCAGCCGTGTTTGCTTTTTTGTTCATTGTTCTATCTTGATGTCATTCAAGATTTTTCCCTCAGTGGAACTATTATTTGTACCACCATTTAACAGTCATGAGTTTTTCCTTGTGACATCCCTGATGTTCTTAGTCTGTGTTTTTTCAAGTGGAGTGTAGCCTTTTAAAAGAACTTTAATAATTTGTTCTTTCCCATTCCTCTCTTTGGTCCAGCTCTGTGCCGTCGTATCTTTGTATATTTGTGCTCTGCTTAACAAGTATTTGAATAATAGAAGACTGCTTTTAATTTAGACTGATTTATTACCTCAAGGCTTTTCCTAATAGAGATCTAAACTTTGAAGTTTTATGCCAGAGAAATAGGACCATAGTTTTAAACAAATAAAAAACTACTATTTTTTCCTCCATGAGCAACAGTACTTTTATCTGAAAAACATTACTTTATTTCCTTATATTTGGAGAAAGGAGGATCTTTGAGTATCTCTGGTTAGAAAATAACTAGGGTATTGGCCAATAGGGGAAATGCTTCTAAGAAAGAATGCATTGTTTGATAATCTTTTATTCACAATGATTTCTTTTGTAGTTGATGGAGAACCTTGTGATCAGTCTTTGAATATAACCTGGTTTCTGAAAAGTGCTGACTGTTACAATGAAATCTACAACTTTAAGGTAAGGAACATAGAACTGCAGACTTGCTGGGCCTGTTGGCACATGCCTGTGATCCCAGTACTTAAGAGGCTGAAGCTGGAGGATTGCCTTGAGTTTGAGGCCAGCCTGCACAGTGCAGTGAGTTCAAGGTCAACCTGAACTACATAGTGAGACCCTGTCTCAAAAGTTAAAACGACAACAAAAAAACCCTGCAGACTTTGCTTGGATCTTATAGGTCTTGACTATAGAGGAAAGGGTATCATGTAGTTACAGAAGAGCAAAGCTATACAACCCGTGCATCTCAGCTCGCAGTCTGTGTCACTAGTTCTCAAACTTTTGATCTCAGAACTTTTTTTTGAGGCAGGGTCTCAACTGTGTAGTTGAGGCTGACCTTGAACTCACTGTGTAGCCCAGGTTGGCCTCAAACTTGTAGTGACCCCCTTGCCTCAGCCTCTGTGCTGGGATTACGGGTGTCTGCCACCACACCTGGTATGACTCTTACATTCCTAAAAGTTACTGGAGTCCCAAAAAAGCCTTTGTTTATGTGGGTTTCTCTTTTAGAAATTAAAATTGAGAAAATAAAAAAAATAACTTATGTAAAAGTAGCACTAATGAGTTCATTATGTGTTACTATAAATACATACAATGAAAATAACTTGTTCAAGAGAAAAAAGTATTGTTTACATTTTTGTAGATCTCTGTAATTAAAGTCTGGCATAACAAAACAGCTGGTTTCTTATAGTACATCATTTTTTACTCAGTCTGTTGTGATGCATTATTTTGGTTGAAGTACATGTTAAAGATTTGACCTCACACAGTTGTATAGTTAGAAAAAGGAACGGTATTTTAATGATCTTTTCAGATAATTGGAGCTATTCTTTGTCACTGTACCAAAACTCAATAAATGAGAATTGCTTAAAGGTTGAACTGTAGAATCTGATGATAACGGCTTTGTTCAGGGTGGTATGGCTGTAGATGAACGGTAGAATCTGAAATCATATTAATAAATTTTTTTAATCTGTAGTACAAAATGCACTATGTCTTGCACTTTGAATGGATCTTCTACATGTACATGATTTTATAGCATCATTCCTTGGTCATTTAGAAGACACTGGTTGACATCATTATATAAATCTTTAAAACAGTTTATTTTACATCAAAGTCTATATTCACTTAAAACTCCCACCTCCTAGTCTCCTCCCTATCTTATCAGTAGTTTCTTAAGTGTTAAAAGCTATTTAGTTCATAGTAACAGATAAATGTTCTCTAAAATTCCCGTTCTTGTTTGAAAGCTCAGATTTTACCACTGGTTACTGTAGTGGTGTGTCTGTTCCCTTTGTTTAAACTATAGCCCAGTTTCAGGGGAGTAACCCAAGTCTGATAACTGTAGTGAGTTATTCTTTCAAATAAAACAAAGTGGCTGGTTTAGTTATACAACAAAATAGTTGCAAAGTCCCATTTTGTCATGTGGATTATTAAAAGTGGCATGGTGTCACAGATCTAGATTTAATAGCATTACTAATTTTTACCATTTCACCAAGGATATTCTATTACAAAACTTCTTTTCTCCCCCCTGTGAGCTTATGACTGTGAAGAGTAGAGCTACTAGTATAGTTTCTTGCCACTGCCTTGGTCCCTGATAAGGGGCAATGATTTACCCATCATTGTTTTTATGCCATCATTTCAAGGCAGATAGTTTTGACCTCTTACACTTTGTGAAAGACCAATCTTTGAGAGTTGCTATAGTATATAATACTTGAGCATTGCTCTGTTAGGCTTTTTTCATTGTTTCCACCCTGGGATTCTATCCATTTGTGTCATGCCCCACTCTCCTCACCAGATTTTCCTATTGAAATTTCTTTACAAAGATAAGTTGGTCTTTAAAAAAAAAAAACAAAAAAAAACCAAAGTAAACATTTTGACTCTGCTTAGGTTTTTACCTGACTGTTTTGTGATTGATATGGTAGGAATGAAAAGACTGAAAAATTTAGAAATGAGTATGGTTTGAGGTATCAGTGATCTTTTTCTCTTCATTGTTTACTAATTGAATTTACAGTAAAAGGTTCATGCCATTTGAAGTTGGGTCAAGTTTAGCAGATCCTCTCTTTGTAGGAAATATTTTTTCTTAATTTTTTTCTGGTACCGGGAATCGAACTCATGACCCTGCGCTTGCCAGGCTGGCGCTGTGCCACTGAGCTAAATCCCCAGCCCCCAGGAAATTATTTTGGATACAGGATAAATTGTGGAGATGACAATAGGAAGTAGGATGTGGTACTGGAGTTTTTTTCTAATGAGGGCAAGATCAGACATATGGGTATAAGAAAAATCGCAGACTGATAGGTAAAGTCACAGGAATTAGGTTTGGGGCTATGAATGGCTACAGTAGTTTTGCAGTCGGTCTTAGCTTCTGAGTACAAGTATCTTTTTGTTGGTGTTATTTAGGTAACATTTTATTAGTACATGTTTGCAGTACATAATGATAACATTCATCTTGGGGAGTTGATACCTGTACATAACACATCTTAATTCTTTTTACTTCCCCTTCCCTTCTCCCTCGTCTGTTTCTTTTTCCCCTTATCATTTGCAGAATATCTGTGCTCTTTCCCTATTATCTTTTATTTTGTGCTTTAATTTATTTATACTCCAGGCTTCTTATATAAGACAAACCATGCAGTGTTTAAGCTTGTGTGTTTGACAGCTAACTTTTAAATATATTTTCATGTGACCAAAACTTTCTGGTCTCTGCCAGTTTCCCAGTGTTTCTAGAATTACTACCGTTTATGAGCTAAAGATAAGACTTCTGCAGTTTATAGTTTTGCCAATGTTAGGTTTTTGGATATGATTATAGTCTTTTTCTGATCTGTTTTTATTCATTGAACTACATCCCCACCCCTTTCTAAAATTTTATTTTGATGTAGAATTTTGCTATGTTGCCCGGGCTGGCCTCAAATTTGTAGTCTTCTTACCCCAGCCTCCTGAGTAGCTGGAATTGCAGATGTGTGCTGCCGCTCCTGGCTTGATGCTGTAAACTTTTGAAATAGTAGACTCAAAATTACATTTGTACCACGGGTGATCAATTTGCTAGTGTTTACATATCTTATTTGTGAAAACTAAGTTAAATATTTTATATTTTCCTTTTTCTCCCAGGCAGAAGAAGTAGAGACATACTTGGAAAAACTTAAGGAAAAAAGAGACTTATCTGGTAAATACCAAACATCATCAAAATTGTTCCAAAACTGCAGTGAACTCTTTAAAACACAGGTAATCTTCGAAAGTATTTGAAGGGAAATTTAAGAGGTTAAAAAATGTAATTGCCTGTATTTTCTTCTGTGTCTATTTCCCTGCCAGTTAAGGAGAAATGAATTGAAATCTTAGGTGTATTTTTTTTTTTTTAAACTGGGAATTGAACTCAGGACCTTGTACTTGCCATATAGCCGTTGAGCTATATCCCCAGCTGGGATCTTAGTCTAATAAGTGCATAGTCAGCCACTTATGTGTTCATCTTATTAGGAGAGTATGTACTTTCTTTACTTTGTGTATAAAAAGCAAACTGCAGGGTTTTTCTTATTGTTATAAAATATGTATAACTTTTTTTTTTTTTTTTTTTGTCTTTTTGAGACGGGGTCTCACTGTGCAGTTCAGGCTGGTTTTGAACTCCCTTTGTAGCCCAGGCTGGTCTCGAACTTGCAACAATTCTCCTGCCTCAGCCTTCTGAGTGCTGGCATTACAGGCGTGCACCACCATGCCCGGCTAAATATGTATAACTTTAATGTGTAAATTAATGTATAATTCTGTGACATTTAAATACTACATTCACGTTGTTAGGCAGCCGTAACCACCATCCATCCGCAGAGTTTTCATCACCCCAAATTAAAACTCCATACCCATTAAATAATCACTTACATCCACTGCCAGTCCCTTATAACCACTTGAGTGTTCTAGATACCTTATATACGTAGAATCATACAGTTTTTATTGAGTTATTTTACTTTACATAATGTTTTCAAGGTTCACTTATGTTGTAATATTTCATTTCCTTTTAAGCTAAATTATATTCCATTACTTGTATACATCATATTTATCCTTTCATATGTGAATGGACATTTAGCACCTCAAATTTTTAATTTTCTTGTCACATCTGATTAATATGTCCCTAGAAAAGTCAGAATTTTTAGATATTACTGTTAGAAATTTGAAGTCAAAAGGGTATCCCTGCCTTAGGGTTGAATTTTATACCTTTCTTGGAGAAAGGAGATGAATATTTTTTAATACTTACACATACATAATAATTTAATATAGTTTCTGATATGAAATTGTGTTCTCTTAGTAACAGGATCTAACACCAGTTTTTTGATGGCAAAATTTTTGTAGGTATTGAAATAGTTATTTTGTCTTTATTGTTTTTAAAAATTGCTTTGGACCTGAGTATAGTAGCATATGCCTGTAATCCCAGCTACTCAGAAGCCTTAGGTAGGAGGATCACAAGTTTGAGATCAGCCTGGGTAACTTAGCAAGACCTTGTCTCAAAATAAAATAAAAAAAAAAGAGGAAGAAGAAAAGCTGGGGTTATAACTTGATGTAGAGTATGTGCCCATTATGCGGGAGCCCTTGGGTTCAATCTCCAGTGTAGGGGAATATTTAGTAAGTTGCCTTGAAGTGGCAAGGAGTTCTATGAAAGCATAAGTTTTCTGTGTTGTCACTAGAAGTAGTGTTTATAAGATTTTAAAATAATCAGTAATTGCTAATCACATAAAGTAATTGATCATTGAATTGTAAGAGTTTGGCTGTTGTCATGGCTTAGATTTTATGGAATTAGAGGGGAAAGAAAATAGCTTTAAAATGGTAGAAGAGTAGAAAAAGAAAACCAGAAGCAATGCAGTTTTAAATAGTTTGTATGTTTTCTGTTGGTTCTCTGAATAATGCATAAGGCTAGTAGGATTGGTCGGTCTTTCTTAGATTTGATTATGGAAAGTGACCTGTTGCATTTTACTGCATGAGGTTCTCTACTTCAGATCAGTTGTGATCTTTCTGGAGTCATAGCAAACCCTGCCCTGTTATTTTTTGTTGTTTTTTTTTTCCAGTACCGGGAATTGAACTCACAACCTTGCATTTGCCAGGCAGGCACTGTGCCGCTAAGCTAAATCCCCAGGCCCCTGTGCCCTGTTAGTAAGGGTTACTCTGCAGCAGTCTAACAGAGATTTGAGTTACACAGTCTAATAACAAGGCAAATACGAGTCATTAGTGTAACATTTTTACAATCAAAGAGTGTGTTGTGGAAGGAATAATGGACCTAAGAGTCAGGAGTCAGGTTCAAATCCATTTCTGTATTTACAGTTTTCTGACTTGAAGCCTTATTCTCCTCATCTGTAGAATGAGAGATTTTCTAAGGTCTTTCATCCTATGCATATATCATAATCTTAGGTTTTTGTCATTCCTAAATATTGTTAGGTTTATATGGTAAAAAAAAAAATTGGCCAATTTGCTTTGATATTTTTTAGTTCTTAGCAAAGTTTTGTTCATTTTGTCATTAATAGGGAATCTTGTCTGCTAATGCTGTATTACTTTTTTTTTTTTGTCCTTTTGAGACAGGGTCTCACTATGCAGTTCAGGCCAGTCTTGAACTCACTGTGTAGCCCAGGCTGGCCTCAAACTCGCAGTGATCCTCCTGCCTCAGCCTCCTGAGTGCTGGGATTACAGGAGTGCACCTCCATGCCCGGCTGTGTTACTTTATTAACTGTTATGGCATTATGTTTTGCTTTAGCCATTTCTGGGTATTTTGAACTATCCTTTCCCTTTACTGTTCATACATCTTTAATTTAGTTTTGTGTTTATTTTTTAGGTTTTTTCTGGGGAGTCAGTGCATCGGCTGCCTCTTTTAGGAGAAAAACAGGAGGTAATTATTTTCCTTACGTATTTCTGAGAGTAAAATAAATTATTATGAATTAATTTTCTTTTTTGTCATGTTTAAAGGCTAAGGAGAATGGAACAAATCTTACCATTACTGGAGAACGAACTGTAAGTGAATTTGGGGATTTGTGGCATTCAGTATATATTTTAATGTTCAGGTAGTTTGTTTTCACTAAGCTAACATTTAAAAAGAAATGTAAGCCTGGAGGCTGTACACCAACATGTTAATAATGACTGTCTGTAGATGACATTATAAGCGATTTTTACTTCGTTCTTTGTGTTTTCTGTATTTTCTGCAGTGAACCCTATATTGTGTTAGCAATTATTCCCCCCCAATAAGTATTTGTCAATGGGAAGAAACTCATTCAAAAAGACCTTAAAACTCTGTTTAAAATTATATATGATATAGTATAACTGGAAGAAAGTTTGGGAAGTTGAAATAAGGCCAGGAGCTATAAATACGCTTTAACTTTTTATAAATGTGTTATATGGAGGCTTCACAATTTAGTTCATAATGATTAATTCCTCAAAACTTTTGCAGAAAGTTAAAAATATAGGGGAAATAAGATATTTATCTGTTGGCTCTGCTTTTTTATAAAGCTGATTAAGGCTTTTCACTTTATATAACTTCATTAAGACACAGTACACATATCAAAAATTCATGCTTTTGCAGCATAAAGTGTAGTAAGGTTTCAGTATGTTTGCAAGTTGTGTGACCAGCTGATTCCAGAACCCATGGTCAGTCACTTCGCATTCCTTGCCCCTTCTAGTCTCTGGCAGTCACTAACCTACTTTCTGTTGCTCTGAATTTTTCTTTTCTGAACATTTTATGTAATGGAATCACTCCATACGTGGCCTCATGTGTAGTTTCTTTCAGTATTGACTACTCTGTCTCAGCCTTTTCTTCCTGCTTGCACAGAGCCTTTAGGGTGGCCAGAGTTGAGTGCTTGGGGCCTTCTCTGGTCTCCTGGGCTCTGGATGGCTCTGGGAGTATGTACCTGTGCCTGTACATGCATGTGGCCATTGGAATGCTTTTCAGTGTCCCTATAAACATCTCATTGTCCAGCTTTTCCATGTAAGTTTGTAGTCAGTCACATGATAGCTTCAGCTGCTAATGTCTTATCAGGCAGTTGTGACCTGGAGCACTTGCTCCTGAGTGCTGTTGACAGATGCCCTGAGAACCAGGTTTTGTTCACTGAGTGGTGTGAGTCAGGTCAGATAGACAAGCCCTGAGGATGGAGGTTATTTAGTTTTTCTTTTTGAGACAGGTTTTCACTCTGTAATTCAGGCTGGCTTTGAACTCATTATGTAGCCCAGGCTAGCCTTGAACTCATGGTGATCCTCCTGCCTCAGCCTCCTGTGTGCTGGAATTACAGGTGTGTGCTATCATGCCTGGCCATGATTGATCTTTTAGGGATCCTCAAACCTGTTTTGCTTTTTCCCATGGCTGCCATAGGGCTGTTTTTCATACTGTCATGTGTCAAGGACTTTGGTTTCAAGGAGTTGGAAGAAAGGAATAGAATTAGGATGAACAGAAATTTTACAAGCTTGCTTTTCTGAGATCCAGTTGTTTTCTTGAAGAAATACTTCTTAGATTGTTGTGTGTCTATTTCATTTCCAAAGTTCCAAAAGAGTTTTGCTAGTTTTCCTTGCTTTTGTGGATGATTGGATTTGCAGAAGTCCTTATTTTGTCACTTTGCAAAATGTGCCTGTTATCCCCGGACCAATTTTAGCTGTAAAAAACTTTAACCTGAAAATGAGTTAGGCATCATTGTCTTCATTAGTTTTTTTTTTTTTAACAGATGTTCATTTTCAAGAAAATCTTGCCACTAAATGTGTGTATGTTTATATATATGTAAAATCAAAAACTTTTTCAGGATTTTTTTTTCCCCTTTGGTACCGGGAATTGAACTCAGGATCTTGTACTTGCCTGGCAGGCACTTGTGCCACTGAGCTATATCCCCGGCCCTTAAAATAAAAAACTTTTAAAAAATAGGCAAAAAGAAAATAATTGTCAGTATTACTATATGTACCTGTATTATAAACATTTGTTTTTTAGTCTTTTAGTTATTGCACTTTATATTTAATTTATTTTTTAAATTGAATCTTACGGTATGACTGACAAGGCATAAAGCTTATAGCATATTGCATATGGAAATCTTTCCAGTTTAGTAAATGTTATATTACATCGTTACTTAAATGCCTACATAGTATCTTGTTGTATGAATTTATCACAATTTAACAAATTTCCCATTCTGGGCATTTTATGTATTCATTTTTTGGTAATTTTAAATGGTGTCATGAATATTATAATGGCATTTGCTTTCAGAAGAACTCTTTATTGGGAAAAATTAATAATTTTACAACTTAAATATCCTTTATTTTCTAGTTTTAGCTATTTGGTGTGATTGCGCAAAACACATGTATATTAACCAAAATGAGATTAATACATATCTGTGTAATTTTTTTATAACTAAGTTGCTATATTGACTGTTATGTCACCTTTTTGTGGCTACCTACTATTCTAGTTGGGCATGATTTTATTAATTAATTCCCAATTGGTGTGTATTACATTATTTCCAAATTTTCACTATTTTGGATGAGGTCATACTCATAATGTTTAGTTATATCTTTGTGCACATTTATATTTTTCTTCAGGATACATTTCTAGAGAAGGAGTTACTGAGTCCAAGTTTATGCACAGTTTAAGGGTTCTTTTTCTATGCTTTTTCAAAGTTCCCTGCAGAGAAATTATACCAATTTGTGGTCCTCAGAAAGTGGGTTTCCTTTTTTCGTCACAGACAATGGCTGTTATCATTTAAAACAAATTTTATGTGGTTTTATGTGGTTTATTGCAAATTGTATCTAAAAGTTATCTTTGAAGGTAAACTGACGTTTGTATATTGGCTGTTTGTGCTTTATTCATTATGTTACATACACAGCATATTTTGAATTCAAGGGTTGAACCTGTTTTCTTTTTTTTTTTTTTTTTTTTTTTGGTTTTTCTCTGGTACCGGGAACCGAACTCACGACCTTGTGCTTGCCAGGCAGGCAGGCGCTTTTGCCGCTGAGCTAAATCCCCGAACCTGTTTTCTAGTGAAAAAAGCTGGTTAAAAGATTGTCCTATTGAATATCAAGCACAAATAACCTTTTTTTTAAAGATGGCATCTCACTATGTAGTTCAGGCAGGCCTTGAACTTACTGTGTAGCTCAGGCTGGCCTCAAACTCCTGGCAATCCTCCTGCCTCAGCCTCCCAAGTGCTGGGTTTACAACTGTGTGCCATCATGCCCACTGTCATAATAATTTTTATACAATTAATAATTTTATTTTTCAGAGCAGTTTTAGATTTAGAACAAAATTAAGTGAAAAGTAAAAGGAATTCCCACATGCCATCCATACCTCCACATCTAGCCTTTCACCACCAACACACTGCCCTGTTGAGGTGTATTTGCTGGTAATCCAACATTCACACAGCATCAGCTGAAGTCCATAGTTTACATTTGAGCTCACTCTTTCTTTTGATATTTCTCTAGTTTTACCTTTTCCAGAATGTTATCTGGTTGGAATCATACAAATACATAGCTTTTTGAGATTGTCTTCTTTTTGTTAGTAATATGTGCTTACAGTTCTGTGTCTTCTGGTGGTTTGATAGTTCATTTTTTAAAATAGTGAATAATACTCCAGTGTTTGACTTTATCACAGTTTATACATTTACCTATTGAAGTGCATCTTGTTTACTTCCATATTTTAGCAATTATTAATAAAGCATGTGCAAATTTTTTGTGGACATAAATTTTCAGTTCATTGAGGCAAATACCAAAAAGTGCAATTGCTGATTGTATGATAAAAATATCTTTAGTTTTATAACCATGCGTAGTTAAAAACAGAATGTATTGGAAACAAAAATACCCTTGTAGCACACATTTCTCAGTACCAGTGACTGGATTACCAGACTGCAGTTATTTTAGCTCGCGGATGGGAATAGGAAGCCTTTGAAAACTTCCTGTATGTACCCGGGGTTGGAGGAGGCCATACATTCGCTCAGACCTGAAAACATGCTCAGAAAAGGCCTGTAATGACCTGAGACTTTGCTTACTGACCTTCAGGCTCTGCATGAGCAGGAAGGAAAAAGGGCTTTGCTTGGCCCAGCTCAATGTTGAAGGCTACCCCAGTCTGCAGAAACCTAGAAAGTATTTTTTTTTTTTTTTTCTTTTTCTGTTTTGGCTCCTGGTATTTTAGGAAATCTTTGTCCAAACACTATAGTAGTTAACCACTAGCTCAAGGAACATAGACCCTGTAGCCACATAGGACCACAAATACAGAGTTTACAAGAATAATTTATAAAAATTACTAAGCAGTGAAAAGAACGACAGCCACATTAGACTCAAAAGAGGTGGTAGAATCTGGAATGTTCACTTTTCAACAAAAACTCTGAGACATACAAAGAAGCAAAGAATGGCATATTTGTACGGCATAAAAAAAGCACTGTGCTTCTCAGGAAACACAGGCATTAGACTTAGCTAAGATTTAAATGGGTTATTTTAAATTTGCTCAGAGAACTAAAGGAAAGCATTAATGAAGAGTTAAAGGAAACTTGGAGGACATATAAAAAATACAAAGGCATAAAATAGAAATCATCGAGCTGAAAAGTGTATTAACTGAAACAAAAAATTGACTAACAGGTTCATAGCAGATTTGAGCAGGCTGAAGAATGAACTTCAAGAAATTATCCATTCAGAGGAACAAAAAGAAAGCCGCAGAAGATAGATGAATAGAGCCTTTGAGACCTAGGAATACTGTCGCAGGATGCCAGTGTGCAGACAGTGGGAATCTGAGAAAGAGAAAAGGATGGCATGGAAAGAATAGTTGAGAAATTACAGCCAAAATCTACCTAGATTAGATGAAAGCATGAATTCTAAAAGGATTGAGAAGCTCACACTCCAAGTAGGGATGACTAATGTTTTATGCTCATACAATTGGATACCATACATCCTTAAAAACAAAGTGCTGCATTGCTGGGCATGGTAGTATAAGCCAGTAATCCCAGCATTTGGGAAGGAGGATTGCTATGATTTCGAGGCCAGCTTGAGCGACATAGTAAGACCCTGTCTCAAAAAGATAAAACATGCACAAATATAGATGAACCTTAAAAATAATACGTTAAGTGAAAGAACCTAGACACAGAAGGACTTAACGTGCAGGCCCTTTTATATGAAACCATCATCAATGAATCTATGGACACAGGAAGTAGATTAATGGTTTCAGGTGGCAAGAAAGGGAGAGATGGAATGTCTCTGCTTACTAAGGAAGGGTCTCCTTTGGGTTGTTGAAAACATTTAGAAGTTGGTGTGGTGGCACACCTGGAGTCTCAGCTGCTTGAGAGCCTGAGTGGGTAGGTGGTTTGTTTGAGCTGAGTTTAGACTAGCTAGGGAACAAACCAAGACATCATCTCAAAAAAAAAAAAAAAGGCATTGTCGCACACACCTGTAATCCCAGCAATTGGGAGGATGAGAGGGGATTGCTGTGAGTTCAAGGCCAGCCTGAGCTACATAGTGATATTCTGTCTTAAAGAAATAAAAAAGTGTTGGAGCTAGAAGTAAGGTAGTGAAGGTTGTGTAATAGGCATGTACAACATTCCATCCCATTATACATAGTAAATTTGTTAAAATTATGACTTTTAGGTACAGTTTATCTCAAAAAAATTAAATGGACCTAATAATGGTACTTATCTGACAGTTGTTGCAGGATTTAGCATGTGATGTTATAGGCCTTATAGACCACCTGGCATAAAAATGTTATTTTTACAGGGTCCAAGTTTCTGTATTTCAGAGTTAAATGTATACTGTCAAATCCTGGACTGTGAAAATCACTACCTTTTGAAATTTATAAGAAGTATTTAAGATATATAAAATTAATAGTGGAGTAGTTTATTATATTACACAGTTTTTATGGGTTAATGAAAAGTAAGTTCAGGAAAGGTTGGTAATTATGGGTGGTAGAATAAGTCATACTCATGACTTTGAAGCTGTTAAGTTTTCTCATGAATGAGTTTTTTCAGACTGTAAAGGAGAGATCAAAGTAAGAATGAGAGATGTGTATAGATTTATAAAAACTGGAGATTAGGAAGAATATGTATA